>NC_046160.1:112760144-113112644 GCF_011064425.1 Rattus rattus | reverse complement strand
ACTAATACAACACCAGAACTCTTGAAGTCAAAACACTGTAACCAAAGCAGAGTCAGAATCCATACTATCCACAATGGCAGAGTGATGCATTGAGAGACTTTGCAAAGCTTATCGGAAGGTATTGGTTCCAGTGTACTGGTTGGTTTTCCTCTTTAGTGATAAGAAGCTATTACTTCCTGTGGCTAACTTTTGGCTCATGATATATAAGTAAGTATTGGTGGTCAGGAGTTCCACAAGGTTGCCTAAAGAATAAATTGGCTAGAAAGCATATTTTAAAAAAAATTATTTATTTTTATTTATGTATATATAATATGTGTATGTCACACATGACCACAGAGACCAGAAATGTGTGTCAGAACTCCTGTGACTAGAGTTACAGGCAGCAGTGAGCTATCTGATATAGGGGCTAAGAACTAAACTAGGGTCCTGCAGAAGAGCAGTAAGCTCTTAACCACTAAGAACCTCTCTAGTCTCACACAGGGCACATGCTTTTAACTCATCAGTCTTATCTTCACGTTTCTACCCTGTGATGTCTTGAACAACTTTGTATAGACTTGTTGAACTGTGTTGTGACCATAAAACAGTCTGGTGCTGCTGTTGTTGACAAATGAAGAAAAAGAAGAATCACAGGAAAATCATGAATAGCCTATGACTGAATTTCTGTTACTTTTAAAAATATGTACTGTCTGAGATTGAGAATTAAATGTTTGTTCTTTATTAAGCGACTATTAGTTTTGGTTTCCATTATCTCTAGGTCAATACAATGTCTGGTACAAGTACAAATACGTCCCTCAAAAGCATATGCTGGAGTCCTAAGCTCCGTTACCTATAAACAAGCTTTATGTTAAAATACAATCTTGGCAGAAAAAAAAAATCAAGTTACAAAGAAACTGGAGTGAAATAATGTGGCCTCTAATACAGTATGACTGATGTCCTTATGAGAAGAAACACATGGTAAGAAGATGGCCATGTGACAAAAGAAACACAGATTAAAATAAAATGTGTATAGAGCCAAGAGAAATAAAAAATCATCAAATGCTACAAGAGGCAAGAAGGGATGCTGCCCCATTAAGTTTATTTAGCAGGATGGCTATGACGGCACTTATACTTTATTCTCTAGCATGATGAGGCAATACATATCTGCTATTTCTGTTGTTGTTTTGTAATACTAGAAATTGCCAACCCATGATATTGTATATGCTGTGTTAGCATTCCACTAATGATCTATATATGTCCATCCAAATTTCACCTTTAAGCCATCTGGTTTGTGATATTTTGTTAATACTAGTTAAGAGTCATACATTGAAGCCTATATAAGTAGTTTGACAACATTCTTCATCCATGCTGAGGACAGAACCCAGGGTCTTGTGCTTTCCAGGCAAGTGCTCTACCACTGAGCAACATTGCCAGCCCATCTGACATCTCTTCCACTGAGCTCCATCCCCAAGCCCTTGATCCATCTCTTACTCATCAAACCAACAATTTGTTTAGGCATAGCCATTCTGATGTCATAATATATGATAATTTTGGTTCATAATTTTCCCTCTCCCTAGAAGAACAGAAGTTGTACATGAAACTGATGTTGACAGAAAGGACCTTAGCAATTTTGCAATAGAGGATAATGTGAGAAACATCCTCTATCCTCTACTCTGGAGGACTGTCCCAAAATACAACCAAAGGGCAGGTTTCTGTTTCCTTGGGAAGTATCTTTCAAGAAAATTAGTTGAATAAACAACTGCATAAAGAGCTCTACCACAGAATTTCTATCCTAGGAAGTGTTTAATTTCTTTTTTTTTATTAACTTGAGTATTTCTTATATACATTTCGAGTGTTTAATTTCTTAATTTATTACTACCATGACCCAAGGAATCATGTGCAGACATTTTCTCAGCTGCACATAAAAATTAGAAATATCAATGTATGGTTTAAAATCTTAATTTAACAGCAAAAAATATGTATTTGTTTGTTGTTATGGGGAAGTATTTTATAACATAACCTAAGCTAGTCTTAAACTCATAGCTATATACTCTATCTATTTTACAATAAAAGACTAAATTGTTTTTTTAAACTTAAGCTTGTTTTGATTAATAACATAATACAGAATATCCTGTGGTTCAGCTACTATCTGTGCACACAGCCATGTTAAGAAAACCAAACATGACATCCTTATTAAAATATGTATCACTTAATTTAGATAAGCCCAAGCCTTGTCATCAAATGAGGAAAATCTTATTATTTAGTAATATAAATACATATAAAACTTCCCATTCAAATTTAAAGCAGAGAAGATTCACAGTATACTAACTTGTATACCACTAAATTCCCACGAGTCCAAAGAAAATTTAAGAATATAGAAAGTATATTTTAATGTACCTAAGAGAGAAAAGGCATGTCCAAAGCCCTGGAAACAAAACTGTCCCCATTTTTTTGCTCATAACTCAGGCAATATGAGTATTAAGGAGAGCCAGGTTGCATATTCCAAGTCAATTCTAGAAAGTATTCAAATGAGCTGAAACCCAGGACTAAGAGGGTGGTTTATTAGATGAAGATGACCCTGGCACCTTAAACATCCAGTGTTTTACCACAAACATGAATCTATCTGAAATAAACACTAATATAGTACTAGAAATAGATTGTGATTTGTTCAATTTACAAATGACCTCTTTTTTTTGCCCACAGATAACAATTTTATACAATCAATGTTGAACTACTTTCTAATGTTTTAATAGTATGTGTATAAAACAGGGAATTTTATTGTGACATTTTCATCCATACCTGTAATGTAGCTTAATTAAATTTATACTGATGCCCCATATCCTCTCTCTGTAGTATTCTTAAATCTAGAGTCTATAAATGGGGAAGATCTGAAATATTTGTCTTTCTAAATCTGTACTGTTTCACTTCTGGTTGAACATATTTTCTTATAAATTGCATTACTTCACTCTTTTATATGACTAAATCAAACAACACTGTGTAGACATACCACATTTTTATACATTCATCTATTTATAAATAAGAAAATGTAGAACACATCTATAAATGTTCCCAACGCTGAGCAAATTTTATAGGATGGGTGTTTAATAAAACTTTTTTGAGAAGGGAATCACATTTCATATTATAGACCAGGCTGGCCTCAAATTCATGGCAGTCCTGTCTCAAAACCCTAACTGCTGGGACTACAAGCATGCGTAGTATAATTATTAAATAAAAGATATAGCCAAGACTCAGTAACTGAGAGCTTAAGTACTCAATGAGCATAATCTTTTCTTTTTTTTGAGGGTGAATCTTTCAAGACACTATTTTGCTATACCATCCTGGATGGCTTTCCTGGTACTTGCTCTGTAGGCCCAAATGGCCTCAAACTAAAAGATCCACCAGCCTCTGCTGGGATTAAAGGCGTGCACCACCACACCCAGTGAAAAGGGCATAATCTTGTAAAACGGGTATTTTGGAAAACCTGTAGAAACTGCAGTGATGACGTTTATTATAAAACTGCTTCTTGGGTGGTATCATTGGAAAGATTAATGTTTTTATTCCTAGCAGAAAAACTCAGAAACATCATAGTATTGCTTTCCCAATTTATTACTAGCAATTCGAACGGACTACAGTAAAATAAGATGAGTCCCGCTTTCAAGGCTCCTAGTCAGAAAGGCTAAGGACAGTTTCACTAACCAATATGCTCTGAAACCATAATTCCAAAGTCATGTCTGATCAGCCAATCTATCAAAGCTTCTCCTGGGGATAAGTACCTTAGCCTATGGTAACCATCTGCTTAAAATGTTGTATGGAGAAAGGTAGAATATAAAGGAAAAAGAGTAAGTTGTTTTGAAATGCTTGTGTTGGCTCATTTAAAAAGGATGATAAATCACAAGTGGTTGTCTCACCCAAGAGCACACACAGACAGACCCATGGCTCCATTCGCATATGTAGCAGAGGATGGCCTTGTTGGGCATCAATAGGAGGAGAAGCCCTTGGTCCTGCCAAGGCTTGATGCCCCAGTATAGGGGGATGTCAGGGTGGGGAGGCAGGAGGGAGTAGGTGGGTGAGGGAGCACCCTCATAGAAGCAGGGGGAGGGAGGATGGGATAGCGGTTTTCTGGAGGGGAAACCAGGAAAGTGGATGACATTTAAAATGTAAATAAAAAAATCCAGTAAAAGAAAAAAGTTTAAAAAACAAAAAAACATAAGATAACCTAATATATTAAATTACTACTAGCAATACCACCAATATTTATCATAAGCTTAATGATCCTCTAACTATATTCCTTTTTTTCTTCTCTCACTATGAATTGATGCATAAAACTAGCTCACTTTCTAAGAAACAACCCTATTTCCAACTTAAGTTGATGAGTTAGATATTTTAAGTCTCAAAGGCAAAATCAGTTCATGAAGTATGATTCTCCTTAGAGCAGTAGTTCTCACCTGTGGGTCACAACCCTAGGAATCATATATCATCTATTTACATTATGATTCATAACAGTAGTAAAATGACCTATATGAAGTGGCAACAAAAATAATTTTATGGTCACAGCATTCAGAAGGTTGAGAAGTGCTGCTCTACAGCTAGGTTAATAAGGAGCTCTACAGCATGTGTCTTTGTTCTGTTTATTTACTAGTTGACTTGAGTCCTGAGACTGATGCAAAAACAATTCATCAGGATAGCTAATTCTCACATGTTCTACATTTAAAAACCCTATATATCATTATGCTAATTATTGAATCTTTAGAAAGTCGAGGTACATTTAATATTTATCTAGTTATTTAAAAACAAGTTATCAGCAATGTCCAAATGTGTGAAAGGCTATGCTAAAACCAGTACGTTCAACTGGGTGATGATGGTGCATGCCTTTAATCCCAGCACTCGGGAGGCAGACAGGTGGTTCTCTGTGAGTTTAAGGCCAGTCTGGTCTACAGAGTGAGTTCCAGGACAGTCAGGGCTACACAGAGAAACCCTGTCTCAGGAAAAGAAACAAACACAACATAACAACCAAACCAAGATACAATACAAGGTATTGGTATACAGTAAAAAACTAGGATTGCCATCAATAAAGCTATGTGACATTATAAATCACTATAATATTTACTTTTAGGCACACTGATAATACTCTATCCTAATGAAACAATTGAGATGAAGAAAAAGATTATTTAAGTGGGAAATACTCATTATAAAAATTTTAGTATAGTCCAATTGAAGATGTAGCCTAACTGTGAGAAGTGTGGTAAAATTGTATGTAAAACATGAAGTAGCCACACCGAAAAACACTTGAGAACTACAAAGCACACCTTCATTGTGACTGCAGTCAAAATTACATAAATATGCAAAAGAACAGAGAAAAAGACAATGCAACAAAACACTTTCCTAAAATTAGACTGTATCATCTTTTTCAAAGATAAGGTTTTACATCAAAAAACTGAGACAACTAGAATGCTGCTTTTGCATTAAAAATAAGTAATAAAAGGTCACCAACTTTTACCTTTTTAACAAAATCCCTGCAAATACCTATAATAAAGTTTGAATATAAGGCGTATTCTGTGAAACAGGCTATGTGATCACACTGCAAGGTCCGAGAAGACTCATAGAACTAGTTTGTCTAGCTCAGTCATAGTTTAGATAGTAACTAATTATAAGATCATTTTTGTTCAAAAGATTTGCAAACATTCTGTTCACCACAGTTTGGAAGCTGCTGACTGGATTGAGGCACTCCCAGCGGGTACGGGAGGAAAGGCATCTTAATTACCAGACTCCATGGTCCATAGCTGGTAGTCACTAACGGCACGGTACATTGTCTCTCAGGCGACTCTACTAAGGTTTGCTCAGGAAGCAATGATCTTGTAGATACTGATAAGCAATGCCACAGAGGGCAGGAACCCGCCTCAAGAGAAATTTATTGAAGTACAGTTTTGGAAGACTTTCTACTGCTTACAAAATGAGATTTGATTAAGTCTAAAGAATGATACTAGCAGTTTCTACAAAGGAATCTCTTTTGTAATTGTAACCCTTATGAGAGATAAGTAAATCAAAAGTATTAATGTTTCCCCTTGATATAATTTTAAGATATGTTAAAAATAAAGCATGTATTTTCTTGAAGTCTGGATAGTGAAGAAAAATATATGAATGTGATAGAGAAATGTCTTCACGGGGCAAATATCTAGCATGTGCTTCTCAGAGCTAAAGGCCAGACAAACAATCCCCTGCTGTCTTCTGATAGTACTTGAGTATTAGGAGAGCATTACCTCTGGTCTGAGCACAGCTTTCATGCAGGCTGGACACAGAGGCCCATTTCGGGAGAAATGAAGGGGAAGACGGCGAATGCGATTGCCACAAGTTGGCTCCTCACACATCAACCAGCCCTGGAGAGATAAGAAAGAAAAACCACCATTGACCAACGAAAATAATAAACCCATCTGTTATCAACATTACCAACCTTCCTAAGAGATTACAAAATAATTTAATTACCCACCTCATTGGATATGCCAAGTAGATGTATGCTCTAAAGGCAAAAGTTAGAAAAATCATGGTTGGAGAGATGGCTCAATGGTTAGGCACACTGCCCATTTTCCCAGAAACTATGGTTCAATTCCAGCATCCACATGGCAGTTCACAACCATCTGTAAACTCCAGTTCCAGAAAATCCAACATCCTCTTCTGGTCTCTGTGTGCACTACATATGCTGTATTTACATACATAGCAGGCAAAATATTCCCACACATAAAGTAAAAAAAAAAAGTAAAACCTTAAAGAAAAAACTCAGAGGGATTTCCATAAGGTTCTCCCTTTTCTAAAAAAAAAAAAATATATGTGCCCCCCCCACATCAAAATCTCCCAATAAAAAACTATTATACACAACCTATAAATCAAAGGGTTTGGGTTAAGAGCATCCCACCAAGTGTATAGAAATGAGTGAGCTCCACAATAGCGGAGCGATCACGGCCTACTCACAGAGCTATGCTCAGTTTCTTTAGAAAACAGGTATGTCAGGGGTACTGCTTTTAGGACTTATGGAACTGCTGTAGTGAGGTAACACACTTAATGTACTTGCAAGTGCTCGTGTCATAAAAGAAATGCTTAATACTAGCAAATATTAGACTTAAAATTAAATCAGTTTGTTCTACATGTGTTCTCTTGGAGGCATCAAACTGGTTTCTATGTTTTCAAAGACAACTTGAATAAGCACTAGTTTTCAGAGGTTTGAAGCAGCCATTTGCTTATTTCTCTGGCCTGTAAATATGATGTACCTTTCTTTTTCTTTAGTTAACTCTCCCTTTCCTGTTCTTGAATTTTCTCACGGTGATACAATACAGTAGGTCTATCATTTTAAAATAGCATTGTCTACTATAAAATGTATGTTAAATAGAAAGGAAAGACAAGCTATTGCAGTTGAGGAGATCCCCATTCACACTGAGGCCCTAAGGCTTGTGAGCTTTGGTGATACACACACTGCTACAGAGGCACAGTAAAGCCAAGCAAGGTGAGATGCTGAGGTATATCGGTAAGCAACTAGGGTTTTTATGTTCTTTCACCTCACAGTGTCCATTCCTATAAGGCTCTAAGGGAGATATTGGCTAGCCATAAGGCTTGGGGCATTCTGAGAGATGATAACTTCTGACTTGAAGAATAACCAGAAGTTTGGTCAGTGGGAAAAAAAAAGGAAAAACAACTTGGGCAGAAAGAACAACATATGCCAAAGAATTGAGGCTAGAGTCAGGGGATGGCTTAGTTACAAAAGGAATAAGTAACATGTATAACCCCATTCCTTATCTCCACTTTCAGCAGCTTGTCTTAGCCCCCTGATAGAAGCCATATACCCAGGAGTGTGGCTTAAGTTAGGATACTGTGACCTCCACCCACACCACAGCATTTCCATGTGCTGTCACTCCAAACCTGAGGGATGCCCTCACTCACTGCTCTGACCTCATTCCTCATTTATCACTGTTTCCTGGAAGGAGCTACAAATAAACTCAAAGGAATCCACCAAGAACTAGTTCTTCTAGCTCCATCTATGGCTTTCAAACAAAGCAAAGCATTTGTACAACTTTCCTTTAAACTATAAAAAAGTCATCTTGTCAATATATGCAGAAGATTTAACTCATGACTTCATTCAGTAAATTAAACTGTTTTAAATTGTAATGTGAACTTACCAGGTACAGACTATCAAACAAATTCTTATAAAATTTCTGACATGTAACTAGAGTTTTATTAAATATAATGGGAAACTGCCAAAGGGGCACCAGGCATAGCATTTCAAGAAACTATAATCTAAATATGAAAGCATAGTCTCACAGAGTACCAGCAGCTAAGCATAGAGAAGGGATGTATTTGACACATAAAGCTCTTAACTTAGTCTTAGAAAGCTGTAATTCACTGGATTTTACCATCAACAACAACAAAAAGCAAGTAGGTAACAACTACCATGGCATTCACTTTGCAGATGGGGGTTGCGGGTTTGTGCTATATAGCTCAGCTGTCCGTAAACTCATAATCCCCCAGCCTTAGCCTCGAAAGTAATCAGGATATAAGCAAAGTGTCATCACACCCAGCTCAATATCATGGGTTGAGGCAAGAGATCATTAAGTACCAGAATACAACTTAGTCATTAAATAATAAGTTGGTATTAGTATTATGTATTTTAAGGCAGGTTCTGGCTGGCCTCTAACTCACAGTCGTCCTGGCTATGTCCCCTGAATGCAGAAATTACAGGCATAACACTCGGTCCAGGAATTTGTTTTCTCATCTACAAAATATGATGTTCTAAAAGCTTAAGTCCTTTTCAGAGGTTTTGAACACTTGATTGCATCCCTGCAACACTACACCATGCTTCACCAAGTGAGCTGCCAACCAGAAGATGCTAAGTTGCCGCTTCACCCGTTTTACAAAAGCAAACACCTAACTCAATCTCTGACAGTTACTAACTAAACGTCCTTTCAAATCATATAGAAAACAGATAATATAATTTGTCTAAATTTCCTAGCAGTTATAATTAACATTAAAGAGGTCTTTCTTTCTTTGTCACCTTTCTATTCAGTGCCTGTTTGGGTTTGTTTGTACTTACTATCTGTTAATCTCCCTTTACAAATGACAACAAAACTAGTGCTATTATGCATGAAAATTAAACATGCTGATAACTGTGTGAAGAGAACTGATGGGGAAGAAAAGAGTAAGAGCTGGTAACTCTTCATGTCTCACGGTCTATCTTGATAATTAAGCTTTTGGACACGCATATTTTACACAGAACTCTTTTCTGGGGGAACCAGGCTCAGTGTTTCCAATACATGCTTTGTTTCAGTTCATTTTCACCTAGTACATTTCAGCTAACTTTATTCCATAAAGGAATATTAAAGAAACAATGATAAGTTTAACTTTCAAGGAACACTTGTATTGTAAAAAAATAAATAAATAAATAAATATCACAGACTTTGGGAAAAATCCAAGATGGGGCAAAGTATCCAGTACAAAATCATTATAGTGAATTTTATTTATAAAGAAGCAAATGAAGCTACTAGTATTATGGGACCTTGCTTTAAATGATCATTCACAATGACAAAACTACACTTTTTCATTTTCCCCATGGGATAACATGAACAGTCCAAGAATCTGTTGCCAAGTCAATAGAAGCAGAAATTTGTTTTGAATAAGTTCCTTGGAAGTCCAATCTAAGAAAAGGATTTTTCAAAGAAACTTGTAAAACCAGTATGAGAAGTCTGCATCCAAATATGTTATCTGACTATTGTGTGCAACGCTATATTCAAATTCTTACAACAAATAGGAATAAGGACATTACATTTTCAGTTGCCTGGCTTAATCACGTTCATAAATGAAAGGGTCAGAGGAGGCCAAGTGAGCCTGTCCAATAACAACACAAACACTCAAAGCTCTATCACCTGTTGTTTTATCTCGGCATCACTATTCTTTAAAACCATTGTGCACTAAACTGTTCCAAATACTGATCAGTTTTGATTGCTAAATTCTATTTCTGAGGTCTCAGCTAAAATGACTTCTGTCTGTACATGCCAAAAAGAGATCCTTTTTCACCTGTACTGAGGCATCATTGCTAGTTGCACTTAGAACACAAACTACTTCTCATTTGTGTCATTTGTGTACATCTGTACTTTTGGGATTCAAAGATGCAGAGCTTACTCAGATCTAGAAACGTGGTACAACAGGGGCATGCAAAAACTTATTTCATAAAATTCAAAGACAGAGGGGCACACTTATTAAATGCCATAAGCCCTGGATCTTAAATTCCCATGAATTAAGTATATATAATGGGTTCTTCTACCACCAGCCAGTCACCTATTTTGTCACACTGACTTTTCATCTACAGCCCTGTTAACATCAAACTCACAAAAAATTGCAGATTTTAAGCTGCTCTACTTCGGTAGCCTCTTCCCTGGCTACCCTGAGCCCATTCTCTCCCACACCCACTACAAAAAGAGGTTAAGTATAGTTCGCCAGGGCTGTCCATCCCCTATCACCTCTCCACAGATAGGTAACAAGCTCACAGTCTGACTTTCAAATGTTTACAAGCAAATCCTGGTCACTGCTTTCTCAATTCTCAGCAAATAGTCTTTGCTCCATTGAATTGCTTTTGTCACTATGCTCACGAAACCTTGGTTAGCTTAACCTCAACATTGCATGTCACATAATCCATTCCTAAAATACCCATTGCTTGAATAAAATGTTCATTCTTCCAAACTTTCTCAACCCACTGGGGCTTCTCTTTATTTCATTAGACAATAACCATAGACTGGTTCACACTGTCCCTTAAGCATTTAGTCCCTTCCTAACTGCTCAGCCGTCAAAGAATAATCTGGTTTGAGTTTAGCAGTCTTCTTCCTAGACACTAGCGTACAAACCCACTCCATGAAACACTGTTCTCCCATTTTTGTGGATAATTTTGTGTAAGCCAGCAAACCTACCAAATCTCTCTCTGAACCTAAGTTTCCTCATCTATAAAACAAAAGTAATGCGTATTACTGTTGTTCAGAGGATCAAAGAGAACCTCACAAAATGTTCAGTAAATGCACTGAGGAACATCACTGTTAAGTTACAGCCGAGAATGCATTTTAAAAGTGCACTACAGTTAGTCATGAAATAGAGCCTGGTCATTGTCTAGGGAGTGGCATTACGAAGTAGAGAACTAAACCCAGGTGATATATAATTTTAATTTCAGCATTAAGGAGAAAGGTAGGTGGATCTCTGAGTTTGAGACTAAATTGGGTTACATTGTGAGTCCCAGGCTACTACATAGATATAGAGACAGACAGACAGACAGACAAGGAGAAGGGAAGGGAAAAAAGGGGAGAACTCTAATAATGGATAAATAATAATTAATATTAATAGTGGAACTGCTTTCAAATTGAGTGGAAAATATTAACAAGACTGTGGTCAACGTCAGAGAGAATTTCTTATTTTTCCCAACAAAGCAGTACTTAATATGAAATTTTAGATGGCAGAATAGATGACAAGGGAAGAAGACAGAGTCTTTGCTTTACTTGAGGATTCAGAGATCTTCAAGAGATGGTTCTGCCATGACAGAGCTGTTATAGGGACACAGTCACAGGGCAAGGTCTGTCAGTCTGCGTGCTATTTCATCATCTATCATATCATTATTAGTTTTTATAACACTTACCAACCACCCTTCTTCCTAAACTATTCAGATTCAAAGCACATCAGATTCTCTTTTCATCCAAAAGCATTTATAAAGTTCTGGGGTTCTCTTGTAGGCAACATTTTCTGCCACAGAATTATGCCCAATGCATTAAAAAAGGGGGTCTTCTTCTAGACAGACAGAGTACAGTATGGGCCCACAGCTGCTTTTGAAGAGTGACACAGTATGATTTGGGATTTCCAGGTTTTATATCCATCCATCCATCCATCCATCCATCCATCCATCCATCCATCCATCCATCTATCTATCTATCTATCTATCTATCTATCTATCTATCTATCTATCTATCTATCTCTGACCCACCCTCACACCCAAAACTGGGAAATTTTTCCCTGAGCTCTCCAGGGGAAGTTTTAACAGGAACACAGATTTGCTTTTAAAGTTAAATATCTACACTGCAGCATGCTGATATGCCAAAGAGTGATTATTAAGTCTCAGAGAGGTGCCAGACTAGGAGATGAAAGGGCAAAGGCAAGTAAAATAAATATATAAACTACTTACCAAATTTAATACAAAAATATTTTAAACCAAATTATCAAATAATCAGAAGTAGAAAGTGTTCTCAGTCAATGTAAGAATTTTAAATATTATTAAAATTGATTTTTAAGTTAGAGATCTCTTTAAATGAATAGCCCTGTGTCACTTTGTCCAAGCTATTTGAAACTTATTGATCTTACCATGTATGTAAGGACAGACTCTGTCATCAGTCTGCTGAAAGGATAATGAAGCACTCCCAAACTGTTATGATAGGTTACATGCAAACTGTGCTCCTCATTTAAACACATAGAATAGCACAAGTGGACAAACTCCAACCTCACCAATTGTATATTACATGATAAATTAGCAACCTGGTCTACTTTGCCTCACAACAAATTCAATACCATGGTCTTGCTATTTTAATTTGCAATCAGAGTTTAAACATCAGAAGATGTACCTGAAGTACATCTGTGTAAGCCATCTTCTGCTACAGTGTGAGCACAGAAAGCCAACAATTGGCAGCAATTGTATTTTACTACTATAGGACAATACAAGAACAGTTACAATTGTTGCCATGCTAGTAGCGGGGAAAAATACTTAAAATGACTTTATATGGAAAATTACACTTTAGGTGGAAAAAGTTCAGCGAAGGACATGTATCTCCCTGTATGGGTAGCTAAAAAAACAAACAAACAAAACAACAACAACAACAACAACAACAACAAAAACCCACTCAGTATACTCAAGCTTATTCCATAAAATGCTCTTCCTATTCATTCAACTCAAAAGCAAACTACATTCTTAGGTTATTACAGGTCACAACTAAGTATACAGTACCTTGTTTCAGGAATAATTTTGCTTTGTCTGTCGACTGTCAACAAAGCACAAAGCGCCCATGCAACCAAACCATGTGCTGTGGATGTTAGCAATCTAACAAAATACAAATAATAAGAATACAAGACTTCAGAGCTACCCTGCTTTCACTTTACATGAAAAACTGAAAGCATTTGCTTCTCTCCATCCCATTCATCTCTACTGTATCACGAATCTTTTCATAAAACACTTTATCCCCTTCACGTGATGCTACAAGTGACTTGGGGATGTAATATTCCAACTGTGATGACTGTCTGACTCCCTAACATGGTTATAAATGGACATATCAAGTTAAAGCACATATATAATCATTTCAACATGGAAAAAGAGGAAAAAGTCTCAAATGTAATGACATGGCAAAATGGCTACTCTGGTGCTTACACTAACATTTTAGTGATGAAATGCTAAGAGAAATTGTTAATTATGTCTATCATCATTTCAAGCCATCACTCTTAAAAAATCCATTATAGTTTTGTACTCAAAATAGCAAACTTCGAAAGCAAGCTCAGTGCTTGGTTTTATCACCATGTCCAGAGGGAAAAGACTAGAAAGAACTGCTGCAAAACCTCCAGCTTCGTTTATCTTTGCAAGGTTTCTTTTGTATTTTTTAAAACAAACAAACAGAACCATATTAATTTAAAGATCTAAAAAAACTGTTAGTGATGATAGAAACGTTTATTGGCAAGGACTTTTACTGATATACCTGAAAAATATTCTAAGCATTATATGTTTGGTTGTTGCCAAGATGAATTTGTAGAGAATATGTTCATGGCGAGGGGTGGGGCGATGTTTTTTCCTACTAACACTAAAGTTTTGAAAATGAGTCAATTTAATCACATAAGCAGTTTTAAACAGAAAATGACAGGACATGTTTTGGAAACATTGAATGATTCAACAAATTAACTCTACTCATTAAAAAATGCATAGTCTCTTATGTAATATGATTCTGAATACAGTTCCTTATAATTGATCCCTAAAGGTAGGTAATAAATCAATTTTAAGAGAGACATCTTGTTCTCCAAACCCTCTTGCCTGCCTGGATCCAATGTGAATATGAATCCACCCAGATGTCTCTAGGCAAGTGAAAAAATTAAACCAGAATAGCAGGCACAGTCTTTCACTACAGAATTTTCTTGCTCAAGTGCAGTTAAAAATTCTATCAAGTGTGTGTGTGTGTGTGTGTGTGTGTGTGTGTGTGTGTGTGTGTGTGTGTGTGTATTGGTTAGCATGGCTTAATGAAACATGTCTTTGAATACCAAATAACAAGTGTTAAAACTGAATCATCTATGCAGTTGCCTCATAAAAATCAAAATGGAATTCACAGTATCACCAGGCAATGTTTGTTCATTTAACTTTCATTATTTTTCCTTGAGAATGGTACTAATGAAACTGAATATCTTTCATGGTCTCGAAGGGCCGTCTGAATAGTCTGTAAACAGAACTAAGGGGAGACAAGAGATCTGGCTGAGCCAGGGGGTTGCTAGGTGCTGCAGAATGTAAACCCACAAACTTGTTCAAGTTTGCTTTGCTTTCAAGCCCCTTTCACACACTTCCCAAAGTTTTGAGAACTGAGTTCTCAGGTGGTCACTACACAAAAAGAATCCTTCCCTTCAAATTCATGTTCCACACATGCTCTATGACATTCAAAAGAGATGAAATCCATTTGACCTTTGACTGTAACATGGGAAACTTTGGATACCCGCGATCTAAAACACATATCAAGGTGGAGTCCAGTATTTCAAAAAAGGCATTCCCAATCCTTCATCCAATCTTAACTGAAATAAAGATTTCTTCCGAAGAGGGGGGGAAATGTGATCTCAGCTCAAAAGTTTTGGGGCACAGAAACTCCAAAGCCATGGCAAATACCTCAGTACAGATCGTCACGCTGACAACCCTTTCGGTTTAGCCACTTTCTTCCTCTCTTCTGGCCAGTACCAGGACTGACTGCCCGTGAGGCTTCTCCTAACACCCCCCTCCCCCAGCCTCCTTTTTAAAGTAGCTGATCAGAGATTGTCCAGTAAGAGCACTTTATTAGATCATCAGCCAGAGGGGTTCACAAGTACTGAGAGCAATGGGCTCAAATGCGGCACATCAGTTTTAATAGACCAGGGGCTACTAGTAAACTGCAGATACTGCTGAGAACTTTCCATGCACTGAACTCTTGAAAAAGCACCGTCTCTCCAGCTTAAATGCAGCTGCCTCTTTCAATGCCGCAAATGGGTAAATTTGACAAAAAAGCCACCATTAAGACTACATGAAAGGCTCAAGACAACATCCTTTCAATGCTTTGTACTTCAGTAATCAGATGTACTTACTCACCCCCTCCCCCAAACCCGATCAAGAACTATTTCTGAATGGTAGGAAATAATTCCACTTTGTACATCTTTTAGTTAATCAAGACTTTCTATTCAGCAATTTGACCTTTTGTTCAAAACAGGATTATCAGTTTTTTCGCCAGTTACCAAGGGCGACTCGCATGGTGAACATAATTGCAATAATTTGCAAAACACCATGGCAACCCACATTACAACTAGGTAAATACTGGGCTTTTGTGCTACATTGTTATTTTCAGAGATGCTGAAGTCAAAGAACGAATGACAAATGAACACAAAATTTATATTTGCTTTGTCTCAAAAGAGAAGAAAATTGATAACAAGAATTGGGGGGAAACCGACTACAGCTGTAATTTCTAACTTGATTAATTAGGATGGTAACAGTCCTTAACAGTATATTCAACAAACAGCCCTGACTTCGTCTCTCCACCCACCTCTCTCTATACCACTACCACTGTCCCCCCCCACCCCAGACAAATTTTTTCAGCTTGGAGAACAAACATCCCCCATTTGCTCTTTTCTTCAACTTAATGGAATCCTTAATTGCAGAATATTGTTCTCCTGCTCTTCACGGCAATGAAAACGAGAAAAAGGAGGAGAGTGCCAGGGCAGACAGGGAGCTACAGTCATTTGTTTTCCTGCCTCTTTTGGACACCCCAGGCCCAATGATGAGATGGCATTTTTCTGGTTTCAGCAGCTGTTTCGTAGCAGACAATAAAGTGAAAACTATTTAGCTTTGCACAAAAGCCACTTCTGTCCTCTTGACAACACAAGGTAAGTCTACATGCCGAGATGAAGGTTCACATTAAATGCCAGAACATAAGATGGGAAAATGATGTTAATAATAAAGAACATACATTTTCTTGTAAAGAAATTATCAACTGTGGTACTGTCCAAAAAAAGCTGTTGAAATGTGTGTGTTTGCTATTTATGGAAGATGTTCAGCAATATCACCAATGGTTTGAAAACCACTTTATTCTCACAGAAATCCCAATTCACAAAACAATCTAAAAGATAAACTGACTACTCAGGAATTAATACGAAAATCAAAATAGCATTTTCAGTAGGTAAGCAGTTTTTCATATAGCATTATTATCTTTTCACTAATAAATATGACTGCAAAAGTTAGATTAGAATGTTTTAAAGTCAGATGTGGAGGCAGGTTTGATTTTTTGTAGTAAAGAAGCAGTTTTTTCCCCCTAAGAGGCATGCATTCCACTATAATGCCCCCTTTTTTGGTAAATTATCAAAACTGATTTTCTCTTGCAAAATGTAGTATTCAAGGACAAGAAAAAGAAATACACACAGCAAGGGCTTACAGATCCCACTGCCGAGATCCCTAGAGATAAGCAGCTGCAGACGCATTCTGAACACAGCCCAGCTCGCTCTCCTTCATCCACTGCCTCCTAATGAGGAGGCACCAATCGAGAGGCTCTGGAAAGATCTGCATATTCCCCTAACTTTTGAAAAATCAAATGAATAGGATACTAGAATGGGTCTATTCTTACTTTGTCAAGGCTGAAAAATCTCCACACACCTAAGATTTAGCTTGGAGAAATCACAATGTCTTCAGAATATGCCTTGGAAATCAGAGGTACTGTAATTTTTATTTTATTTTATTTTATTTTTATTTTTTGGAGGACTAGAAATCAAAACGATGGCACACACTACAACCTTTTCAAGCAGGGATCATCTTATATTTTGAAAATATGCATTTTATATTCTTGATTAGTTATAAATTCATGGTATCTCTATAAAATGCACCCTACAGCAAAAGTCTAAATATTAAGAGAAAATGTTCCCTTTAATATCAAATGACAAAAGAGGCAAACAAGCCTTTTGTAATTTCTGATCAAATAAAACTGATAGATGATAAACTAGGCATAAAATCCCTGTAACACCTAAGTCCTTTAAGAATCCCATAGGTACAAATAAAATACGTTATAATCTGTCTAGAATCCCTTCACTTGTAATAACTACCTAGTTTACCTGCCTTCTCCCCAACCTTTAATAGTCCCTCCTCCAGTGTTTTTTTGCTTCCCTTCTTGACATTGATTTGTTTAGGGCTAAAAGGCACGATGACAGCTAGCCTCCTATAACTTTAATAGATTACTCAAATCCCTAAATCAGAAATTAGAAAGACCTAGCACGTAGATTACGTTTCTTCTTCAGTCCCCATGACCCCTATAAGATGGTAGCTTGCAGCTAACAGGAAACCTGCCTGAAATACCACATCCAACGTCTTGCTGTTCAGTTTGAAACTCTGGCGGCACACTGGAATTCCCCAAAGGAGCATTAACACAGGTGGCTGGGCACCATCTCCATGGCTTCTGATTGAGGGCTGGGGTGGGGCCTGAGAATCAGCATCTTTAACAGGTCTCCAGATGATACTGCTGCTGCTGATTTGGAGAACTTACTTTGAGGATCACCAGTGCCATTCAGAATGGGGTACTGGGTTTTTTAAAACTGAGTGATGCTAATATGCAGTCAGGGTTGAGAATCACTGCTCTGCATTACTCTCATTTTTCTCTCTGCTGTTTAAGATGATTTTCTGAACAATGCACTTTATTAACAGAATTATACTTAGGAATAGTCTCTCTCAATTTCCTTCTCATTCAATATTTACTTTTTTTTCCTCTCCACATACTGCTTATGTGGCTATTCTAACTCTCTCAAGTTCTCCAGACACTGTCTGAATTAGCAAAGCCTCAAATCAGACTTAATTCTACCAATAGAATAGACTGATTCTAAATGGTTCATACCAAGTGTGTAGTTCAGTAGCAATTTGACGAAAGCAACAAAGATATCCTCTAAATATATCCTCTAAATATGTATCTAAAATATGAAATGTACTCCTCTAAGAATAAAAGTAGTTAAAGGAGGCTTTTAAAATACAGTGTCTATGAGAAGTGACCACAATTTCCATTTTTGACAGGTAACATGAAATCATGTATTTTAGCCCTAAATTTGAAAGGTGGAAGAGACTTTGGAGCTCTACCCTAATCCTTTACACCTAAGGGAAATAAAACTTCCTAAAAGTCAACTCCTCGCACTGATTTGTGGACTGCACGTGCAGCCCAATGTTCTTTTCTTTACACTTTCTAACATGACGCTCAATATGTCATGCCGTTCAGTGCTGCACACAGCTCCTGAACACTGTAATGTGGCTGCTCCAAAATCAGATGTGATGCAAGGGTAAAACTACGGCCTCCTGATATTTCTAAGTATGCATTATAGACAGAAATAAAATGGATATATTGTATCAAGTTTAGAAATTATATATACACATATTAGCATATATTAATAATCCTTGTTTTTAAAAAAAAATAAATGGGGACTGGAAATATAGCACAATGGATAGAATACTCGCCCACTATTCAAGAAGCCAAGAGTTCAATACCCAGGACTGAATAAAGTGGGGATGCATGGGACTCTATTTCAAAAAATAAAAATAAAAAAGAGACCATTACAAGAGTGTTAAATACACTGCTGTAAAGCCTGCCTTTTTACCATATAAAGGTAGTACCCTGTAAGTCCACATAGATTTGCCCAAGAGTTGCTTTTTCCTTCCTCTAGCTCAGTTTTCCCTACTAGGGGGTTCTCCTTTTTCTCCCTGATTTGAAAGGGTACTTTTCTTTTCAGATAGGAAACGGTTTGTTTAACCTCACAGTTTCATGAAGAGAAAAGGAAGACTTTATATATGAAGAAAATCAGGCCTTGTTTGTTACTGCATTGTTTGTTGCTCATCATTTTTTTAATATAAATGCACCACAGAAATTCTGTTCCTGAAGATTTTATGTATATGGGTATTTTACTACATGTATCTTGGTGTCTAGTGCTGTGAAAGCCAGAGGAGGGCATCAGATCTCCTGGAATTAGAGTTACAGTTAGGAGGTGTCATATGAGTGCTGGGATCTCTAGAACCTAAGTTCTCTAGACATCCAGTGCTCTTAGCCACTGAGTCATCTCTCCAGTCAATATAAATTCTTCTAAATTTATGGTCAAATTTACTGATGGTTTCCTCTTTTTTTGGAGTCTGATTTTTTTATTATTTCAGAGTGTTCTCAAGTAGCGCTCAAAGGATTTTGAGTCGTCAAACTCCTCCATGATACTACAATTGATACATGCTACTGTCTATTTGCTCACACCCAAGAATGAGCTCTAAGGTAAACTACGAACACTGAGCCAATGTCCACACATTCATACATTCACATACTCATGATGGATAGACCACTAAAACAGATGTTGGGAGGATAAGCATGTGAGGAGCTGGAAATCTAGGAAAATAATCTGTTGTGATCCTGAAACTATTTTACATAGTCATCTGTTTTGAAAGACTTCTCAAGGTTAGTACATCTTTATCACATCCTTCTGTGCCCTGAAGGAGAAGAACATTCAACTATACATTTTCCAGATGATTTTTATCTAGTGGTATGAGCCATCCTCTTATAAACTATTAGTTTCAATTTTGAATTTATTTCTTAATTCTTCTACAGCAATTCTATTCAAATCATTAAATACTCATGGTAAAAAAAAATAATCACCCTGTACTCCTATGGTAGTTTACATAAGTATTATTGTTTAAATTTTGAACAAAATATATACAAAAACTGTGATTTTTTTTTAAATCTAAGGAATTGTAACAGGTAAACTTATAATATTTAATAGGTAAACTTATAAAATATGCAGTTCAAATTAACCAAGAATGCATTTTTAAATTTTTTAAAATCTTCTAAGTCCTTCTATATTTTAAAGTTTACTTTACATTAAGCATTTAAATATATTCTTTGACACTTCATATTCTTAGTCATTTGTATACACTAAATTTCTTCTGGTACACTTTCTAATTGGTGATTGTATAGCTCAAAAGCAACTATATGTAATTAATTTTAAAACTAGCATTCTTTCTTTAAAGATTTATTTATTTATTTATTTATTTATTTATTTATTTATTGCTTGCATATGTATGAGTACACTGTAGCTGTGTTCAGACACACCAGAAGAGGGCATGGGATCCCATTACAGATGGTTGTGAGCCACCATGTGGTTGCTGGGATTTGAACTCCGGATCCCTGGATGAGCAGTCAGTGCTCTTAAACCACTGAGCCATCTTGTAAAGTCCTATAATAATTTTGTCTTTTATGATAAATTTCACAGGGTTTTCCAAGTTTACAGCAATCTGCAAGTAATGCCTTTATTCTTTCCCTTCCAATTTTTAAAATATATTTCTTGTTCTTATGATGGTTAGCTTTTGACAACTCGATACGATTGCTCACCATTTCTACTGGGGTGCCCCTCTAGCCAATTTCACAAGAATCTTCACTTGTAGACCCATGAATTAATTCATAGATGGATTTTTGTGCTGACAAAAGGTAATTTGATTAAGATCATTACGGAGCCTGTAAAGATCTTTGTATCAAAGTGCCTAAAATAAACTTGCCGCTGAATTCAGTTTAAGGACATTAAATGGCTAATTCAAAACTAAAATATTTCCTTTGACAGGTAGAGATTCAGTACTCTAAAGAGCTCCTATGCTCAGTATGGGTTGAATGTAAATTCAGCATTGTCATTCAATCACACCTCTTAACTCAGTCTGAAAATATAGCGAAACAATACAATATAATGTGACAGGAGTGGTTTCAGTTGGGGGAATCCACACACTTCTTTCAAGCAGAGGAATGCTACAACAGACTAGATGGTAAAGGTTGTTCAGGTTTGCTTAAGGAAAACAAATCTCTAGTTTTACAACATATTGTTATTTTGCCACAGCACCCTACGGTGTCTTAAAATTCACTACAGAGCTCAAACTGGGTGAATTTTAAACCTCCTGCCTCAGTCTTCCAAGTGCCGAAATTACAGATATACACTACCTTGCCAAGCACAAAATAATCTCATTACCCAACTATTATTAAATCAGACTTTAATGTTACTGTATCAGACTTTTTTAGGTTACTGAAAATGTTCTATATGATACTATGGGATGAATGTGTATAGCAGTGTACCCTAATATACAGTTCATAGGTCAGACCATATAAATATAGATTTGTTATAGATGCCCATTATAAAGCCTTACCCTAGTCGTGGAATCAGACTCTCTGGGTAAGATACCCAGCAATCTGTTTTATGAAGTTTTTCAAAGTTTGTGATGAATAACCCTGTATTCATATAAAAAAGGTTTAGTAAGAGCTCTTTAAAGCACTGAATCTCTAACTGTCACAGGAAAGCAAACTACTATCAAGAACACTCTAGCAAGCTGTGAAACACAGAAACCAAGGAAGAGGGCTAGACTGATGGGAGCAAATGTGTTATATATGTATAAGTGCATAAATACAAATAGTATGCTCAGTTGACACATCCTGACATTGTGTTCAATGTTACTACTCTCAAACCAACGATTAAATAGAATTTCGAATTTACATTCTTTCAATTTCTAATTTGGAAGAAAAGCAAATCTTCCATTTTGGGATGTTTTCACATGTACGTGAAACAAATTCAAAGAAAATCAATTTGCTTTACCTCCCCAGATGTTTTGACCTTGCTTAGAATGTTGTAAGTAGCGTCTGAACGTACTTCCCATTTTACTCATCGAGAGCAAGGCTGTCGCGCTTCACCTAGGTGGAAAGGTTTTAGACATGCCAGTTCAGTTGCTAACGTTCTGCCCACTTCTGATTTGACTCGGAAGCTTAAGGACTGCTTCTTGAACAAGATTCACTTCAGCTTCTCATTTGATGTGTTATATAATAAAACTAAAGAATTTAACTTTCTTCTTTTAAGCACTGTCACTGAGTGTATAGTGAAGAAAGCAGAAAATGGGATTGGAGTAGGTCACTAATTTCCTAAAAACAGAGAAGTCTACCTAACCAACCCTACTTCCTAGGCACACTCTTGAGATGTGTGAAGTCCTATGGGTTCACACACTACGAAGGTCTATATTAAAGCACAACCTGAACTGTTGATCCGGAGGGTTCACTTTGAGACTGGGAATTGTAAGAAGTTGAACATGACGTCAAGAGCAAGAGGTTCAAACATACATAAGGAGGGTGGTGTTGAAAATGGAGAAGAAAACAGAAAGGAAGTCAGCAGCCAGCTTCTAGACCCTGACAGGCTCCCTGAGCTTTGAGCTTCTATAGCCTAGTAGAGTCTCCGAGACACTGCCAGGGCTGGAAAAAATAGGCTTTTGTTCTTTGATAGAATTTAGCTCTGTGATATTAAGAGTAATTCAGATGGCCAATCTGCAGCTTCCTTAGGCTATGAGAGGTAAGAGCTCCAAAGCCATCAATGCCTTCCTTCACCATGTGTTACCAGAGACAAGTTAAAAAAACCAAGCAGCACACTGGAAAGAGCAGTTTCTGGTACTTCCCTCACCTTACTGTAGCAGTGGTCCTGTGCTTTGGGGCAAACTCCTCACTCTGTCAGTCTCTGGGGATATTCCCAAGACGAGAGCCCTGACTCTTCTATGGAATAATAATGAGTTCAGCATATACGACTACTATTGGCTTCAACTGCTCGTGTAAACAAGTACAATTCCCTCATACACAAACTCATCTTCTCTCCTGATACAATACACTGTAGGATACATGGGTTTTATTCTCTAAGGTGCATGCATGTGTGTGCACATTTTACTCAGATTGACTACTGGTAACCTGAGAATTTTAATGCGCTGCTTGTTACTCAGAAAATGGAAAACAATGTGACTACCTTCTCTATGTCCCTTCATAACAAAACTCAGTGATGATTACATCAATTAAATACTGAAGATTTATCCAGCATGTATGGCCTGTTGGTAGTGAAAGTTAAAGTTTCAGTAGTAGTATATTTTTAGAAAGATGATGCTAAAAGGTTCTTCTTAACCCCCATCACTCAGTTTCCTATGAGTTACTAGGCTTCCTACTAGAAATGAAGAAATCAGATCATTGCTCATTTGTCCCTTCTAAGGGCTTCTCAAAGTTCATGGCTTTGGGAAGTAATAGCATGGCCCAAGGTTCAAATCTTGGAATATTTTTTAATTTTGCTATAAAATGACACAGAAATCTTGTCACTACCTCAGCAGTTTATTAAGTACGTTTAATAAGTTCTGTCTGAAAGCTCCAGAACAATCTAGCACGTCTTCTATGATGACAGAGGAATGAAACACAGCACACCTTTCCACTAAACAACCAAGGCAAGTCCTCTCATTTGGCCATTAAGGGGAGCTCAGCATTATTTAACCTTTCCCCTAGCATGAACAACATTAAAAACACTTCACTTATGAACTTAGCAAACAAAAAGTATGCTTGACGTGGAAATGCCACAGAGAACTACCATTATGCCATAATTCAACTTTGAGTTATTCAATGCAACCCAAGGGGTAGCTTTTGTATAGTACAAAATATGAAACTCCACATTTCTGAAAGGTCATGGGAACACTAGGAGATAAGAAAGTGAATTAGCGAAAAATGAATTCAGTGAAGATTTTTACATTAGAAGCCAAAGTTAATACAATTTCTTACTAACAAGGTACTATCGATCACTAGAAATGAAAAGTTAGCGTTAAAATAACTTGCTATGTCTTTTATGTACCTGTTTAGATTTCTCCCTTCACAAAGCAGATAAAAGGTTCCCCTTTCTCTCTGTGCTTATAATTTGCTGTTTGCCTTAAAGAAGTAATTTCTTGAAAATGTACCTCCCTAGTTAATAAAAAAACTCAACTCCAAAAAAGTAGAATCTAAGAGCTGAAAAGATATAGCTTGATATTAAATTATATTTGTTTCTATTAAAACAACTTTCAAGTTCAGTACAAATGTTACAGTAAATCACTTCTTTAAAAAAAAGATCACAAATGTGTTTTTTATAAAAATCCAATCCCAAACATTTTAAAGGTTTTTTTTATTTAAATAAAAACAAAGAAAGACATTTCAAGCAGAAAACTAGCATAGCCTCTCTGAAGACTACATTAAAGCTCAAGTCTAAAGAGAAGCAAAAGGAAAATGAAGTCCTTATGCTAATGCAAGGTAGGCAGGGAACGTGGAACAAATCAGTCTAGAAATCTGAAGAACTCTAGATCAAAAGGAGATCTAGTCATAGACTGTTTCTAAATTAAAACTCTTCATGAAATTAATACAATTTAAAAACTCCACTATAATTAATACAAAATAGAACAGTCTCCTGCATTTAAAATATCCATTAACTTGAAAACAAGGAAATAGTAGTCACTTTATTGCCCAATAATCTACACAAATACTAAAAAATTATCAAGCTTTCAAAGATTCATGATAAATCTGAGTTAAAATGTTTAACTGTTCTAAATTAAACCACTTGCACAAATTCAAGAAACAAAATCAAATTTACTGATGCTATAAACTATGAAACATTAAATTAACTGCTCAAAATATTTTTCTTTAGTTTCATACTCAAACAATTAGGTAACAATCTACATCAATGCTCTAAATCAGACAAAAATTATTTTATCCTTGGAGTAACATATTTGGAAAAATCTTTTAACAAGTCCATTTTAAAATAAAAAGCATAAAGGAAAAAATCTTAATATGCAGTTTGGTAAAGTTCGAGTCAGCCTTTGAACAACACGTTTACCTATCCAGTAAAGCTTGTGTTAATGCGATGTAAGAGTTTGGCAAATTCAACTTTAATGGAGCATAAAAGTGCTTTTGCTTGAAAGTGAGATCATTTTTAAAAATTCAAAGCATGATCACTTTCTCTTTTTTCATAGAACAATCTGATACAAGCAGCAAAGCTTAAATAAACTAGAAACATTTCAAATGATCCATAAAGGATTAATAAGCACCGCAGGAAGTCCTATAGGCTCAGCGTATACATTTTCTAGCCACCCCCCCTTCCCAGATGGGCATGATATGAAATTCTAAACAGAAGTCAAGTTTCAAAGTCTCTAAATGTTAAAGGGCTGCTATGTCAGGGTGAAAGGTCGTAACTAAGGACTCTCTAATTTGAAATGGATCAAATTCCAGTGACACTTGGATTGAATCATGCAAGCCTAAACATTCAATTAAAAAGGTCTTCTTGCTGATGGTAATAGCCAGTGGTCAGAAGCAAAACTCAGGCAAAAGGAGTAGCAGCGAGCTACAGGCCACTAATATAACAAGGAGTAGCAGCGAGCTACAGGCCACTAATATAACAAGAACAAAATGACAGCTATTATTTTGGCAGAGATAATCTATGCTGAAACACAAAACACAAATGCACACAATTTCTTTCAATACAATTTTCTTGTCTTCCCACTGACTTCTGTGATTACCACAGAAAGCAGGGTTCTAAACACATTTCTCAATTGAATCCTCAATCAATACTAGTGAAAAATTAAGATGGAGGATACGGGGAATGCATTATAGCATTAGTAAATGCTGGCAAAATGTACTGAACTTATCAATATGCGGAGAAGTAGGCAAGAAGAAACCTTAGACACCTAAAACGGATCATATTGTTGTCACCCCAAAGCTCAGTAATATTGCCTGTGACCATCAATCTGAAATTCTTTTCATACTTAGATGAGACAATCTTACTTCTTAATCTATGCATCTATTATTTGAGAATAAACATATCCCATAAAATTCAGTTTTAATAGAATGTGTAAACACTTTCTTTTCTTTTTATCTTTTATTGAATATTTTTTATTTACATTTCGAATGTTATCCCTTTTCCTGCTTTCCCCTCTCGAAAGCACCTATCCCATTCCCCCTCCTCCTACTTCTATGAGGATGTTCTCTCACCCACCCACCCATTCCCGCCTCCCCACCCTGACATCCTCCTACACTGGGGCATCAAGCCTTCACAGGACCAAGGGCTTCTCATCCCATTGATACCCAACAAGGCCATCCTCTGCTACATATTCAGCTGGGACCAAGGTTCTGTCCATGTGTACTCTTTGGTTGGTGGTTTAGTCCCTGGGAGCTCTGGCAGGGAAGGGGGTCCCAGGATCCCAGGAAACAACTTTATTTTCTATAAGATACAATGCTAGCTTTCCCTTACCTATAGACAAATTAACAACTCAGCACTAGGCTTGAAAGGGAAGTCAGTAAGAACATGACATTTTAGTGAGCACCCTAGTTTATTCATGAAACTCTCAAAGAGAGGGAAAAATTCCTTATATTTTATATATACTCTAGAATATGCATTATTCTGAAATTGGCATTTTATTAGTTCACTGACAGAAACACATATTATTCTTGCTTTGACAATGAGATTTACTTTCTAAAAATGAAATGTAAATAAGCAAGAAAAGTCATATTTTAAAATACCAGTAAATACTAGGACTAGTAAGAGAAAAATATTTAAACACAGAAAAGAATTTGTTTCAAGCACTGTCTTAGGTTAGAACACAACTGTCAACAGCTGATATTCTGATGTGTTAGCCCTCTCTGAGAACAGAGAGGGTCCTTACTAAGACTTTGGCTATTTTGTTGCTAATTCACACCATCTATAGCAAATGAGTAAAAGAAAAGAAGCAGAATCAATTCAGACATCCACAGTCACAAATTCAATCAACAACTCAATATCTCTTTAATTCTTTTAACTTTCTATAAATGGATAGACCAAGATGCAAAATGTCATTTCTTTATGGAACAAGTTTTTTTTTAAAGCTTATATGGGCTTTGGCTTTGAAATTATATTTCAGCTGAACAAATTATCCTTCCAACATCAACCGATTTTCTTCCTGTAAGGTTCAAATTCCTTATTTATGAGGCACCACCTTAAAGGTACTGTAAGAGTTGAATGGCACCATGTACATAGAAGTGTTAACAAAGTATTTGAATGATGGCTTAAAAATATTTATTTTTTCTTTCTTCTGCTCTCCAGAATTCTTCAATGTTAAACTGAGTAAATGATTTGTCAAATAAAACTTTGATAGACTATATTAAAGAAATTGAGAAAAACATTATATATATCAAACTTCTGAAGGAATTCAGGACACAAAATAACGTTTCATGGGTATGGTGTCTATAAAAAACTTCCTAGAGATTGGCCTAAAATGTATTATGTGTCCCATCCTGGCCCCCAGCCCATGTGAACCTTCCTGTCTCAGCCTTCTTAATGTAGGGTTATAGGTGTGGGCCGCTATGCTGGGAAGGCCTTGGGTCCTTAAGGCTGAGGATAATTTAAAGAAACGTGGCAAGCAGACAAGGACAATTCTGGCAGTCAAAAGAATAGAAGGCCTGATGAAAGGAACAGTTATTTGACAGTGTTGCAAAGGAAAGTGTGTAGGGAGAACAGATGGATAAGTTAATGTTTCAGAGCCATAATAAAGACTTACTCTATATTTCTGCATAGATATAATTAAACTACCACAGCTCTCACAAGGATGCACGAAGTTTGTAGCATATTCTCAAAGTGCTATATAAAAAGGGATAGGAATGCTACCTAGGAATCTAAGGTCAAAATTTATGCAAATCAGTTTAATTTATATGCAGCATATTCTAACCCACAAAGGGCAACCATAACTGAAAATATCCTGGAAAAAAATTGACGTGTGCTACTTACAAACCTTTGTTTAAAAGCATAAAGGAAGAATACACAAATATAAAAGTGAACACAGGTGTGCAGCACGAATTGAAGCCTAGAACGGAAGGAATGTGTTTAGATCAGCCGTGAAGGAAAACTTCTGAACACGAAAGATGAGAAGACAGCCCAGCGAGAGATTGCCAGCAGTACCATTAATGCAAAATATTCAAAGATTTCCAAAGCCCTGGCAGCAAGATAGGTTTCTCTAGATACAGTGTTTTCGCATGGGTGACCTACAGATGACATGTTAGTTCTACGATTTATGACTTTTGGATTAAAGCTGGGAACGGGGTGTCCTTCCAGACACAGAGAGCCCTTAATGATAGCACAGCTACAAACTGAACAGTGATCAAGAGTTACTAAACTCAGAAAAACCTCTGCAAATACTCCCTCAATTATTTCGCCCCTTGGACATTTTGATGGGAAACTACTCATCGATATTATTCCTTTCCCAACATTCATTTTATAGAATATCAAGATACAATCACATGTTGACTTACTATGCTAAATAGGAAGGGCCTCCTTTGATTCCCTTCCTTTCTCAGCACCTTGGCTTTGTGTTTTAGAATGCCGACTAGGTTTTGAAAAGAGGTTGGGGGTTGGGGGGTGTTCTTCCCTTCAGTGGAGACAAAAGATAGCAGCTATTTCATTCTTCTGTGTGAGTATGTTACCTCCCTAAATTCTCTCACCACCATATTAAACTGTGATTGTCACTAGAGGTCTGAAAAATGTATTACATTTACCTGTTATTTCAAAAAGAATTAGTAAGCAATTAGAGGGAAAGGAGAAAAGTAGGGCAAAAATGTTTCTGTTTTTTTCAGACCGGCTAACATTTTGAGAGTTTAAAATGACTAGAAAGGCAAACTGTTAGGTATTCAGAAGGAAAATGTGAATGTTTTCCCAAAGGCATTATTAACAATTAATAATCATTACACTGGTGCCTTGTTTACCTGACCTTGTGTAAATTCAGCAGCCTGGTAATTAGACCCAGATTTTGCACATTTGTATATTTCTATGCATAGATTTGACTCATTCATTCATCCATTAAAATTTGCTTGACAGACGTAGATGAATAATCAAGCTACAATTTGTATTTACTGGATTATAGAAAATTGCCCAAACTGTTAAGTTCAAGGAAAGCGCATTCTTGCCTCTCTCTTATGACTGATGTAAAAGCAATTACATATCAGAGGATTGCCCCAAAGCTCTCAGAAGTGGCACTGCTTTTGCATTCTGGGGTTTTTAACAATTTTTCCCTAAATGTAGAGACTGTATAAAAATTAACTCTAACAGGAAAAGTAACCCTGTGCGTTGGTTTCTCCTTTAACTCACTTCTGCCGTTTTAAAGGTCCACACAGCATTCAAGAATGAGCACACAATGTGTCCCTAAGAGGACAAGGCAAAAGCCCTAGTGAAAGGTTTGAACAAAAAAGGCAATGTCTGGAGGGTTTCATGTCCCTTTTCTGAAACTCTCCTTAGCAGAGTGGCAACAACCTGACCAGCTCTCTTCCTAACTTGATTAATGAAAAATAGAGATACCGCCTGATTCTTTAATTAATGTATGTATAGGAGAACAAGTTTCTGAAGAATAATCGCATGTTCCATAGCAGCCAAACACACAGTCATGTGTAACTGCATTCTACTGTATTGCATTGACCTGTTTTCCATCACTAACAACCATCGCTAAAATAATTTTTAGCCCCAGGTACAGTACTTCTAAACAGCAGAAGACAGATAACAACAGATCTTTCTCTTCAACAACTACTTTTTTGATTATCTACTCTACAAGAAAAGTAATTTTTCCTGACTTTTAAAAAATTGTATACAGCGAACAATAACAGATTGTTTTAAAGCTCTTAGATCTTAGTCCAAATTTTAAATATATATTATATATACACATACCCATATGTAATTATGTTTTACATAGTCTTTCCTAGGGAAAGTTGGCCATACAATTTCTTAAAAGCCCACTAAGATTTCTTAGCACTGTTTTACAAACATATTAACATTTATAAAATTTAAAATTTGGCTTTAAGCATATTCTTTATAAGATACACAATTAAATAAAATAGGTGCCATATCCAGAAGCTCAAAAAAGCAGAAAAGGTCCCCAAACTTCCAAAATCGCACCTGCCTAATTTTAATGGCACAAATTCTAACTTTTCCCTCAAATAGCCCATATCTTTCTTTGCTATAAAGCAAATGCCAAGGCATGATGCAGATCAGACATTATCATCTGTGAAGATGGCCTGAAACCATCAGATTATCAAAGAACCAAATTAAACTTTGGTTTTCAAAATGAATTGCTCTTTACAGTCCACACGTTTGCAAATATAAAACAGAAATTCAGATGCTTTTAGTGAATGCAATGCCATATAAACCTAAGTATCTGCTGAGTCATGGGCCTTGAGTTTTTGGCACTTTAACAGGCATTTAACAGGAGTCTCAGGTCGAGAAGACACAGTCTAAGCAATCACTTCATTTGATAAAACTGTGATCTTAAAGCCAAATACAAAAATTATGTCAATAGTAACAAAACAGACAGAGGTGGTGGTGAGGGGGTGCTATGAGATTTTGAAAGAGATAAAGCTTTCCCTACTGTGTGACCTACATAGTTCAACTGTTCCCTAGTCTTTTGTACTTCACTCTACCTGATAAAGGGAGGGAGGGCAGTACAGCTGTTTTACCAACTAGAGTGATGGCCCAACCAAAGCGTCATCTAACGTCATGTCCTTTGTCACCTAAACTCATGTCCTTTGCCTTAGCCTTCTTGTAGTTTGCTTCTACTGGCAACTTCAAATCAGAAATGAGACTCTGCACCACAATTGTGCCAACATATTTAATCTAGTAAATGGGAAAAGTTATTTTAAAGGCATAAAGCTTGAAATCAAGTAAGGCTGCACAGGTCTTATAGGGAGCCCTTAGCTGTTGAACTGTATCTTCTACCAGTCCATTAGGTACACTGTAGTCACTAGTTAGGTAGCAAAGAAAAGAGGTTCTAAGTGCTAAGGAAAACGGATGAGATAAAGTTTCCCAAGGATTCTTTTGTAATTCTGAATTTGGACATTCTATCATAAGCCATGTTGGAACTTATACTCATTTCTCTTAACTGGTACCAGGTCCAGTGAGTATGTGATCAATAAACATAACACCTGAGGGGCAGAAAAGCTAACCAGGTCTCATCACTTTTTTTTCTGAAAGGGTGAACTTTGTGCTTGCCAAGGCTAGAGAAGAGAACACACAAAAAGAAACAGATAGCATACTGCTAAGGCTTTCTCAAAAAAAAAATTCTAGCTATTTGATGTGATACCAACAAGAAAAAGATACAGCTACCAGCTAAGGGAAACTATAGAAACAGGACTCTGAAAAGCCTTTGCTGTTAAGAAGTCACATTTCTACTCGCTACTCAGGGTACACAAAGCATCCGACTAAAGAAAAGAAAAGATCAGCATCTCTTCCAAGCAGCAAGCCAGAAACACAAATTAAAAATTGAAAGTGAGGGAAGAACAAAAGAGAAAAGAAAGCAAAAGGAGATGCTACCACTGCCACCAACATCACCAACTCAGCTGTGCCACAGCCATGAAGAGACCTCCCCCTCCCTCTCACTGCATCCCCGAGTTTGTTCCAACAATTTGTTAAAACATGGTGGATTGCTATTTAGTTCTGGGCATGCAGAGATATGCCCAACCTAAAAATCATATTATAAACAGGCATTTAAATGGCACCTCAACAAAAATCTTGAAAAATAAAGAAGAAACAGCAGAAATTCAAACAAACAGCTGAGGCATACAAGGTGTCATAGGATAAACACGGGTCATCTATGACAAATAAAGCAAAAAAAGATTAAATGGTGGAGGAGATGGAGGTGGAAGCCATTTTGATAGTCCATTTGAGTTTGGCTTTACATTCCAGAGCCCAGATGATATCTTCAGTGAACTTTTTTGATGGAAATTTTCCCAACTTCTTTGAAGACCTATTTGATGACATTTTTGGTAATTATTTGTCCTTGACAATAAGTGGTAAGTAAGGAGTACCTGCTATGCTTGGATAACAAGTAATTCAATGCACACATTTTATGGAAATGTTAAACAATAACAAGCACCATTTGATAAATAAGAGGAATTTTTTTGAAGATTTCAAATGAACGACTTTCTGGATGATTATACCTAATCAAAAGTATTTATAAAACAGCTCATCAGAGCCCCTATTTGTCAGAGACTTCTGAGTTTGTTGTTGGGACCACAAAAGACCATTTTTTGTCTTTAAAATGGTTGTAACCTCTGTATGCACTTTGCTTTAAACAAAACAAAATGGAATCTGAGGAGAGTCCTGTGAACCTTGATTAGTACACTAGGACAAGATTATTTTTTTAACACCAGCATGGATCTGCTTCGACTTGTGTTAAAATGTGAATAGTCAACCTGTGATGTTAATTTAACATTGCCAGATGAATCTTCTCCATAAATATTTCAATTTTATTTCCAGTATTTAGTAAGGAAAGCTATTACTGTATCAATGGTCATACACTTCTGGTTTAGTATAAATTAAGGATGTTTCCCAGTTGTGCACAGATACTGGCAACCTCATCCGTTTTACTACTGTTTAAGTCTGTAATGTTAAGCTTAGGTTTTAAAAAAGCAGGTAATATGGATTCTGGCCTTTTGCTTAAAAAAAAATGCAAATGTGTTTGATGCATTCTTTCATGGGAAAAATAAAAGTGAAAATAAAACATGTACTATATATGTATGTAATGAAAAACTGAGTTTAACTTATTAGATTCCTAAAGTGACTGATAATGAAAAATAGTAAAAGAGATTAAAGACAACTTCCTAGGACAAACATACTCTCCAGTGGCTGCAGAGTTGTTAATTAGTAAGTATTAGCCAGGAGGCAGTGTCCAAGTGAGGGCCTCTGCCCCACCAGGTCGCCCACACTGCATGCACCGGTGCAGCTGGGAGGCACTGTGCAGATGCAGTGGCCCACGGCTGCAGCCAGGAATGGGAGAATTTACTGACATTTGAAAGCTTTACATACATGATTCCCAAAATTCGCCCACATATATCTATTCTAAATCAAGTCCAAGTTGTACTCTACAAATGTCCAGAAAGTAGGGCAGAACTCACAAACTCCAAGAGCTGATAAAGTCCCCTCACTTATGCAAACAGCAGAAAACATAGGCACAGAACGCAAAGCTCCACTTAAGGAAGGTCCCCTCCAAATAAGAGTCAAAGCAGTCCTTAAGAAAAGGGAGTACAGATAAAAATACTAAGAATAATTTCATCACTAGACTAAGAGTGAGTTCTGACTTCAGTTCAGTGATTTAGAACAACTTGGAAAACTCAGGCAACAAAGCCCCCATGATGACACTGAGTCCTTTACTGTGTTCTTGCGGTCAGATGTGAAAGCAAAAGCTCTGGGCGTTTGGGGAAGCCTTGAAGTTCTTGCCAGAGAGAAAAAATGTGTAAAGAAACAGAAATAGAATACACAGAGTGGCTGTTTAGAAACCAAAGAATACTAAGAGAATATGGTGATTTCTTGGAAATAAAAAGCCACGCTTCAGAACGGTCTCAGTGTTCCTTAAGGGACCAGGGTGGTGGTTGCTATTTCCATTAATGGCTTAAACAGCTTCTTTAAATTTCTTGCCTGGATTTGTATGGGTTCAGCAATATGTTCTCAGAAGCTATACCCTCATTATCTGATACTTATACCCTGGGTTTGCTAGCACTGAGCATCAGCAAGTCTGTTCAAACACTAGATCCTTCTTACCAGTACGGCTTTTCAAATATGTGCTATGTTTCTTCATTGATTAATGGTGTTGGTATTTTCATGATGGGCACAGGACTCTGCTGGTATCACGGAATCATGGGATTGCTTCATCCTCAACCAATATAATCCTTTCTATGGGCATATTGTATTTTATCAGGATCTTTGGTGTCTGAAGGAACAATAACTCTTTTTGCCACAACTGAACCTCACAGGAGCACACAGGTGGGAAAATCATTTTATAAGTATGTTATGGAGAGCCATGATCTGAGAACAAATGTTATTCTATTGGAGGACACTGCAGCTGTCTTAGGACTGAATGGGCCTTACCTCCGTAACAGGCAATCCATTGTATGACAGCCTGGGTTTCTTGGGTGAGGGTACCTTACTAGGTGTGGTCTCAGCATTCCTCATCTCTACTAACACAGAAGCACTCCCAGAACAATCAATCCATCCAACCAGTGCAAGTACAGTGGCTTACCCATCAGTAAAAGCAATTCATGATATTAAAGTCACAGATCTGGGATTAGGGAAAGTCAGATTTAAGGCGGAAGTTGATTTTGATGGACGAGTTGTTACAAGATCATATTTGGAAAAGCAAGATTTTGACCAAATGATGTAAGAAATTCAAAAAGTGACAACTCCTAAACAATTAGAAGCCTTTATGCTTAAACATGGAGAAAATATTATTGATACTCTAGGAGCTGAAGCAAACAGGCCCGAGAAAGAGCTGAAAAATCAAAACCCTCAAGTTTGGCACATAGATCTTGAGATCCTGTAGATCCGGCATGTAGATCTTGAGATCCTATAGAAAGGATGAGCGAGTCACTTGGGACATGGAGATGTCTTCTTCCCCACTGAAGGGGTCAGTGCCTTCCAGATGGATGGGATGTGTCTTTCATGTGCTGAGCAATTGAACAGGCTACAGAACTCAGAGTCCTCTCTTCTAATCATGTCTTTGTGCTTCTGTAGGGACACTGGCTGTTTAGGTCACCCACAGTCTCATTTGAGCCAGTCTGTGTTGAACCATGAAATCATGTTTTCTTTTTTAACATGGTACCACATGTCCTGTGGACTTGAAATTTGGGTTACAACTGAAAAGTTTGGTCCACCCAAGTTCTAATCTTGAGTGTTCTGGCTAAACCTCTGTGTGGACTTTAAACACTCACTGTGTTTTGAGGGCTGTCTTTGTGGCTCAGTTGGGAATGTATCTCTGTGTACTTTGTTGGTTTTGACCTGAGCACTGAGAGGGGCACTGTCTAACTTTATTATCCGCAGATGTCCATTCCAGAAGCAGCACAGTTACTGAATGGAGTGAAGACATTTCTGTATCTTTCAGATCACAGTAGTTGCCATTTTGTAAAATTTCTTCTCTCTTTCACCTTTTCCTTATTTGGTTGAATTTTGTAATGTTACAGACATAATCCTAGATGTCTGACTGTTTAAACTGCCTTCAGTGCCATAGTGTTATTTACTGGGAAATAATGCATTGCAAATATTTTAACACTCTGTAAAATGGACGCGGGATACTTATAATTTTATAGGCAGGATAACATTTTGTATTTAACTTATTTAAGAGAAGGCCATACTTGTGTAAATCTGAACTTTGGGATACCTTTTGCTTTGAGAGAGCAATAAATCTCTTAGACTGAAGAAAAAAAAAGAATTATCTCCCCCCACCACTTAATATAAAGTCTACATCCATAGATTTTGTGAATGTTCCAAAAAATTACTCCCCTGTACGAATACATAAGTCACGTGCCTTCCGTATCCCAGATAGTATACTTTTCAGAGGTAACATGAAGTGAAACACAATAGTGTAGCTCAGCAGAGACAATAACCTGGTAGTAGGAGCCATCACAGCCATGTGTGTGATGGCTTAGGAGAGTATGACAGAGGTAATACAACGTATTTTGTCTGAGCTTACTGAGGAAAGCATTCCAGAGGAGCCACTGAAGAGGGAAAGAGGATCTGACCAAGTAGGCATTGCTGTGGTGTGGGGTGTGGTTTTGGCACAGAAGAGCCAAGTGAAGCTGTAGTAAAGCGTGTATTTTGCAGGAACAAGCTTTCTTACAGTACGGAGGAGATAGTGCAGATGGAAGGGTAGAGAAGTTGCCTCATGGTCTAATGTAATGCTATTCAAATCTTAGTATAGAAGAAACGAGCATGTGCAGGTGGCATTTAAAGCAGGAGACAGTAAGGGACATAGACCAATGGGGGAACTGAAGACTAAGAGGCCAGGAGTTGAATTGAAGTTCTAGAAATTGAGGGAAAAATATGTAACAAAAACAAAATATAACCTCATAACTCCCAATGTGAAAATCTGTTATCATAAGTTGGAAAATATTGGATGGTATTAGTATGCCTATCTTACAAGAATCTTGTAATTAGGAAGTATGTAAAATATTCTGAAAACTGTTTTTATATGTACTGTGCAATATACAATGTTTATGAACACAGTGGAATATTCACTCTTGTTAAGTCATTTTTCTTTTGCTCAATGATAGCCACAGGAGGAAACAATAAAAACAACATTTAGGCAGGAGGATCTAGACAGCCTTTCACAAATTCTGCTAGCCCCTGGAGATAGATTTTTAAGATTTTCTCATAGGAACCCTGAAGGAAATCAAAACATTTCAAAAGATGTAAAGTCATATATTTTCATTCAAGTTCCTATATACTGAAGAAGCATCAAAGCCGTATTGCTATTATGTGATTCCTAAGAGAAAACACTGAAAAATACAAAACCCTGTCTCCAAACTGTCCTTTCTATATACACTCACTTAGATTTATAAATCATAAAACAGAAGAGACAAGATTACCTATTGTTTGTAAAGTGTCTGCAATATAGTAGAACACTTAATAAGGATGGTAAAGGCACATTAAAAATGTGTAACTGAAATTTTGCTTTTCTATAATTATTTTTAAATACAAAAACCCTCATTTTAAAAATTCTTTTAAAATATATAGTTAACTTCTTGTGAGTGTGAAAACTAATATATTTCTTAATATTCTCATATATAATCCATAAAATTCACATTAAAATATCCAATGATTATTTTACATTAGACTAGAATTGCTCAAAGGTGTTCTTTTGTAGGGTTTAATAATCCCATGGGAGAATTTACCCTATAAATTCTAGTAACATATCAGTAAAGCCACATCATCGAATACTCTAAAAATAAAGCAAAAAGAAACCAATCACCTGCTCAGGTGATTCAACATGCAGCCATGGTCAAGACAGATCATCTTTGTCTGGAAAACAGATAAGGAAACAAATGAGATAAAATGCTAAGGTGACCGGGTGTGCGGGAGCTTCACTTTAGAACTTGTACTTGGGAGACAGAAGCAAGTGGATCTATGAGTTTGAAGACAACTTGGTCTTCTTAGTGAAAAGGAAGCCAACCAGAGCTACAGCATGATACCGTGCCTCAAAAAAAAAAAAAAAAAAAAAATCGTGTAAAGAAAGATTCTATATGTAGTGTTCGTAACTTCAGAGAAGTCACCTGAAGAAAAGACATGAAGACAGCACTGGCTGGCTGGCTGATCACTATAACCATCAGTTACTGGTTTCCACCAACAATATATAAAGGTTTCCTGTCCATGCCTACAGAGAAGTTTTATGTATTTTTTATAAAGACACTTGTACGTTCCTGGGGAAAAGTTCCATTATTAAGACTGACAAGCCATCTACTGCACTAATGATTTGTCTCATCTGGGAAGAATAGGTGAAGGAGGATGACTATAATGAAAACACACAGCATTCTCAAGGAATCAAGGTTTGAATACTCTATTATGTTGTACTATAGTCCTTTGGTCTTCCATACATTTTTAGAAAACAGAAATGACTGGACAGAATCAGGATGCCTAGAACTCATGTACTTAATCGTTTTACCAATTAGCAATATGAATTCACCCTTTTCTGCTTCCTTTTTAAGGAACTACTATTTTAATTAATATAATATATACCTATTGTAAAATATTTAAATATGAAAAATCAATGTGAAAATTAAAGAAAAATTCACCTACAACTTTCATCATTCAGGTATAATTTTTTGTCACTTGGTAAATCTTTTTTAGAAACCTAAGTAAAAAATTCATATAAATGTATAAACCTTTGCAAAAGTAACAGCATACTTATAAGTTGACATTCTTTTAAAAGGCATGGCAGTATTATAAGGTTAAATGTTTGCATGAGTACATAGATTTATGACATAAAACTTAAGGGCTATATCTATGCATGCATGCACACGCACACTTTGTTGAGAACTGAATGATTTACTTTTAACTTTCTTTTTTTGGGAAAAATGGTTTGCTAAGTGTTATATGACAAGTCGTTATGTGGTAGGCAGTAACATGAGCACCGCCAACACCCCACACATAACTTTCTGAATTATAGAAATACTAGAACAAATAAATGTATACTTCTATTTCTAGATACCAGGAATACAACTGAAAACACCACTTAACGCTTAATAATCTCCTACAGGAATGACCACTTAAGTATCAATCCAGCAAAACAAATACAAGCCTGTGGAGGGGAAAGCACCAAATGTTAAGAGCTCAATGAAGAGTAAAGTACACGAAGAGAAAGTACTCACAGTGGAAGCCTCGACAGAAAAATAATGCCAATTATTCCCCAAATAGGGCAGACTTCAATAATAACAATACTCACAACAATCTATGAAGATTACTTTGGTGTTGAAGACAAGTTCATCCCACACTTTCACAGAAATGTAAAAGGACTAGAATGGTCAACGCAGTAAATAAAACAGAATACTTATGCTACATGTAAAGCCACAGTAATCTGAAGTGGAAATTTACAGTTTCTTTGGAAAGTCAGTTGTGTTGGATGGCATTTTGCTGGGGGGCAGACACATGAAGGAATGTTCTCCTGAAGATGACACAGGTGAAAGGATGTTTTGCTGAAGCAAACACGTTAAGGACCCAACAAAACTGTGGGTAGATGATGCTGGATGGTATTGGTATGCCTTGCAATTCCTTACTGATCATCGTTTGTCGTGACATTATAGAAAGAAATGCACCAAAAACTTCTGGGGCTGTTCTGATAGCTACAGACTCACATGCAGTTTTGCTAAGACAGACTCATGTGCCAAGGCCAGAACCCGTGGGAGGACATGTTGGAGGATCCAACAGCTATGAGGCCTGCAGAGCTAACTTAGTAACGCTCCTTGGTCTCCTGTCTTCATTTCTGACCTACACGTCATTGAGAGAGGTACGGCAGAGAACTGGCATCCCTGATGGCCCTGGTTGCTCCTATTGACTCATGCCTACTCTGTGGAGGCCTGGTTGTTTTTGCTGAGTCATGCCACTGCTGCTGACTCATGTTTGCTATCCCAAAACTACTAAACTAGACTGCTGGTATATCTGTGAACTGTTTGAAAGTGGATCAAGCTGCCGCTGCTGATTGAACTGATTTCCTGACAGTGCAGATGGGATTTGCTCCCAAAAAACACTTTCTAAACAGGTCCACTCCCCTGTATCCTAATAATCTTTCTTTTCCACTACCTCTGGTGGGTGGTGGGATAGAAGAGAAGTTAAAGCATTTAAGAACTATTATTAAAAGTAGGGCCTGAAAAATAAAAGCCAACAGCAATCAATATTAACAAATTGATAAACACAAAGATCAGTGGAAGAGGGGAAAAAGTCTAGAAATAGTCCCATCCTAGTCTGCACAAAAGATTATTGACAAGGACACACAGGAAATTCAATTCAATAGAGGACAATCTTACAAGTAAGCAGTAAGTTTGGATAAAAACTCTAGCTCAAGACAAATGTTTTATCTAGATGGTATATGTGTGTGTGTGTGTGTGTGTGTGTGTGTGTGTGTGTGTGTGTGTGTGTACACCCTTCAACATTCAAGTAACAGTGTAGAGAACAAAAATACTGATTTATTGCATTTAGTAGTAACTTAAAAATGTTGCTCTGTGAAAGATTATTTTAACCTACTGAAACAAAGCAGCAGTGAGCTGGCTCACCAGGTAAAGTATCTGCTGCCCAACCAAGCAGCTCTAACCCTGAATTAGATTCCCAGAACCCATGCAAAGGTAAAAGAGAAAATTTACTCCAAAGACTTCTCTTCTTGGGATTTCCATACACAGCATGTGCATCCATCCAAAGAATAATAATGATTTAAATTGATTTTTTTTCTTTGGTACAGGGCTTCATTGTACAGCTCTGGCTGTCCTGAAACTTACTATGTAGACCAGGCTATCCTCAAACTCAGAGATTCTCCTGCATCTGCTGTCCAGGTACTGGTATTAAAGAACTATGCCACTATGCCTAGGTAAAAATATTTTTACAGAGACCAATGCAAGCTACAGACTTGGAGAAAACACTTATAAATCACATATCCAACAAAGGACTTGTATTTAGATATGAAAAACTCACAAAACCCAACAGTAAAAGGCAAGCAACCCGAATTTTAAAAAATGAGTTAAAAATACTTGATACACCAGAAAGACAGTGCACCATTTGAATGGTTGATCCTCAGTTAGTATAAGAGTTGGGGAAGGATGAGGAGATATGGCCTTGTTGGAGGAGCCGTGTTACTAAGGGTGGACTTTGAGGTTTCAAATGCCCAAGTCATTCCAAATTAGTTCTCCAGCTGCCTCGTACTTATAGACTAGATATAAGCTCTCACCTATTGCACCAGAACGCTGCCTGCCTGCCTGCCTGCCTGTTGCCATTTTCCCTACTGTGATGGTCATGGGCTCTACCCCTCTGGAATTAAATGCCTCCAAATTAAATGCTTTCTTCTATAACTGCCTTTGTCATCATGCTTTGTCATGGCAACAGAAAAGTAACTATGACAGTAAGCAAGTAGCTGCATCAAGATTACTAGGCATCAGGGAAATTAATATTAAAGTCACAAAGACATATCACTTCATGCCCATAGTTCAAATTAAAAAAAAACCCAAGTTTCAACAAGGATGAAAGATAAACGGAATGCTTGCATAGTGCTAATAGGAATGTAAAATGATATCATCATTTTGAAATGCTTGGGAGTTTGGTAATACTTAAAAATTTCAAACATACAATTACTCTATGGACCATCAATATTGCTCCTAGATACTTATTCTAGAGAAATAACAACATGCTCATGCAAAATCTGTACACAAATGCTAACAGCACCTGATTCCATAATTGTCCCCAACTGGAAGCAACATAAATCATCTTTAAATGGTTCGAACAAGCACGCACCCACAATATGGTAATAATATTCAGCAATAAAAAAGGCCTCTATGACAAGACAGTCTCAACGGCTGCATACTGTATGGATTCGTTTAACATTCCTGAAAAGATAAATCTGTAGTGATCAGAACAAATTTAGTAGTTGGAAAGAGAGTGAAGTGATCCTGTTTTGTGGTGGAACTGTTTTGTATTTTGAATAATGGTGGTAGGTATAGGAATCTCTCTATACATTTACTATGATTTGCAAAAGCACAAACTGCTATGGATGTGGGTAGGCTAAAATGGATGTACGCCTAAGTAGGAGAAAGTTATCCTTAATGATTTAAGACCTCAAAGTAATTTCTGATGAACAGAATCAATGACTGGTATAATGACTGCTTAAATAAACTTTGGAGATTTTCGCTATCCTTATGAGTCATTGAGAGGAAGTAGTGAGTTGACGTAGAGTTAGTTTTCTTTCCCAAATTGAGCTATAAAATCTGAGGCCCCAATATTGAGTGGTTTTCTTCAGTATTCTTTGGAGAAATTATCATGATAATTTCATTTTATATTCAAATCATCTGTTGTCACTTTGCAAAGTAAAGAAGCTACTAACTTCCATGTACACAGCTCTGAAACTGACAACCTATTTAGTATGGCAGCAAATAAGATACTGCCTTCCAAATAAGGGCCCCCATTCTCTACTGTGACAACTGGTGACAGTAGTTACATAATTTTATCCATTTGTCAATACACAATACAGTATGCTACAGGGAATTTCACAATGAAATTTGCTACAGTAAAGTTTATTGTAAATGATTAAATATATATTAAAAACAAATCAAAATCCTCCCTTTTAAGACATAAAATACATTTAATATGCAAGCGCAAGGCCCTGGGTTCGGTCCCCAGCTCCGGAAAAAAAAAAAACATTTAATATAGCAGTAACACAAAAATAAATATAAAAATTAAAATAGTCCATATTCTTAGTAATGAAGACAATCCTTATTAATATTCTGATGTCTAATTATTTTTTAGACACACATCTAAGGTACACATTTTTATTGCATAGTTGAATCATCTTTTATACAATATTTGTTTCCTTATTTAACACATTACCATTCCCTGTTTCTTTAATCTCACAAAACATTGTTTCAGATCACTGCACATTATACTATTCTGATGATATGCCTTAATTTAGTAATAATTCATTCTGAGATATGTAAGTCACATCCATTTTTCACTATTATAAGCAATTACTCGATATACTTTTGTACACAAATTTCATTTTTCTCCTCTTTAAAATTTACTATACGGAGTTTGGAGTATGCACGTCTGTGCATGGGCATAGGCTTCCACACATACATGGAAGCTGGAGGAGGAGGTTAGTGTCCTGTTCTACCAATTCTTACCTTACTCCCTTGACACGGGGTCTCTTCTAAGCCCAGAGCTAAGCTGGGCAGACAGTGACTGCCTGCCTCATGGGGTGCTAGAGTTATTGGTATGCGGGCATGCACATGACTTTTTATACTGGTTCTAGAAATTTGAACTCAGGCCCTCAGGCTTGCACAATAAGTGCTCTTAACCCACTAGAGCCACACCCACTGGCTCAAAGAGTCCGTTTTTAGGAGAAATTGCTAGAGCACTAGAAAAGCTCTTGAACCCACAACTAAAATCCCATAACTCTTTTTTGAATACCGGTCTTTTTCTTTGTGTTTGCAATTGTGCTGATGGTGCAAAATTGGATGTGTATAATAAAATGTCTGGTGTGTGGGCATTAGTAAAGGCAGTGGCTACAAATTATACTATTAGCTTTTCTACTCCTTATCACCACACACTCACAGTACCATACCTGGTTCGTTTAGCAATACCATATACTCAAGAGAGCAGACTCTTAAGAAGCTCAACTCTATGTTTGCAACCCTTTTATTATCATATGCAAAGATAGTGTCTTCAGAATAAACACTTGTACAACTGGCTGAGTTGGAAACTATTTTGTTCAGAGAAACCCATTTCTACCTGAAAGAGTAACTGATAGAAACTGTGGTTATTCAGACCAAAGTACCTACCAGACATTTTCTCAAAAACGAACCAACTGCGCCTGTCACTTAAAGAAAAATCAACTGACAGTATGACCAATGATAAAATCCCAGTGTTCAATGCATTTTCATTGGAATATTAATATAGTGTTCCAATATTTAAAAGTTTTTATAATGAGGCTGATTTAAATATCCTGATTTTCAAAAACTGGATTCTAAGATGTATCAACATTTGGAAAACAATTATAAGCCACTTAAACAATATTTTCTAAATAATCATTCCATGTTACAAAATTACTCATAGATAAATGATCCCCTCAAGGTTTAATACAGAGTAAACATATTTAAATCTACTATAATATAAGAAGATGAAAGACACGACTTAATATCCAACATTGTGAGCAACCTTTAAGAAACTACCTTAGGCAGGGGCTTAGCTCAGTCAGTAAAGTGTATAAGTAGAAGTATACAAGTTTGACCCCTGCACACATGTATAAAAGCTGAGCAGAGTGGCATGTGTTCCTGTAATCCTAGCAGTGTGGAGGTGAACACAGAAGGAGCCCTGTGGCTTGCCAGCCAGCCAGTCTAGCTAAATCAGTGAGCTCCAGGTCCACTGAGAGACCCTGTTCTCCAGAAAATAAGGTAAAGAAGCTAGTGAAGAAAATACACCCAACACAGTCTTCTGGCCTACACATGCATTGGCATACATGTGAATGTGCAGCCATGTACACAAGTGCATATCTATATGAACACATATACATACCCAGCCCCAAACAAATTAAAAAAAAAAACAAAAACTACTTTTTGGTATAAGATTTGGTGCAGTGACAAAAAAAAAAAAAAAAAAAAAAAAAAAAAAAAAAAAAAAAAAAAAAAAAAAAAAACCAACCAGCAGTTAACAGAAAGGACCAGTAAAACATGCTGCTTCTTTCCCCAACAACATCCCTGTGTGAAACAAAATTTTCTTTACAAACCAATAGCAAATCAAATCACAATATGTGAGATGCTAAAGATAAGAGAATTCAGCTTTATTCTAAGACAAGTAAGAAATAAATTTAAAAGCTATGTAAAACAATACAACTGTTTTTATTAGACTATTTATGAAGTTATTTTTTCACAAAATGAGCACTTGTTGAGATAGGGTTCCATTACATAGCGCTGGCTGACCTGGAACTCACAATATAGATACCACACTCTCCTTAATCTCACAAAGACATTCCTGCCTCTGCTTCCCAAGTGATAGGATTAGAACTAAATGCTACCAACACCGAGCACTTAAAAAGTATTATATTTTACTTACTACTCATAAATGGATTTATACATTAGTGCCTTGGTTTTTATTTTTAAGACACTAATTCATATTTAAAAACTCATTGGCATCTTTAGTATTTTAAGAATCTACTGGAGTCCTAAAGAAAAAGTTTGAGAACTACTGAGATACACTACAAAAAATTGTTTTACTAGAAAGTCTTCAGTGCTTCTCAAGCTTCCCAATGCCGAGACCCTTTAATCCAGCCCTTCATGTTGCTCCAGTTACGAACTGCAGTGTCGATATCTGTGTTTTCTGATGGTCTAAGGCAATCCCTGTGAACGGTACTTAGACCCCTATGTGGAGAATTGCTGTTCCAACAGATCTGGAACATAACTACATTACTAAATGGAACACTGTAGTTGGAGGTCTCAACTGCTGTCTGCATGGTCTCTAAATCCTTAAGTATACATATAGAAATAAATCCTGAGGGGTGTTAGTTTTATTTTAGACTGTAGGTATCCCTATTAGTCCTGGATCCTGAGAGTATCCAGGTTTTAAGCAGCACCTGAAAAGCATCGTTCCTCTAACAGCCAAGAACCCTGAAGCACCTGTATTGCCTGAACGAGCTCTTTTAACAACCAAGACAGATCATCCATTTGAAAAATTATATTATGCCACAAAGTAAAAGCCACAGAAAATTCTGAGTACAAGTTATTTATTGCTTTACAAAATGTTATGTTGATAGCACAGATGTTGTATGGGTGCATGGTAAAGTCATCCCTTGATAAGTTCAAAACGAACCAATACTTATCCATTAAAAAGAAAATAAGTGCACTCAATTTCCATCTCTATCTCTCTCTCTCTCTCTCTCTCTCTCTCTCTCTCTCACACACACACACACACACACACTGCCTTTGTGCCAAGCGTGAAAAGCAGTAAATTAATTTTCTCCTAAACAGACATGAGATCATTCTATTTAATGCAAGACTAGGTTAGATATTCCTATCAGCAACTATCTGTAAAGGTATGATTTCACTTGTGGACCATAATGTACATACAAGCCAAATATGAAAGACAACCACTGCTTAGGGTGCGTGCTTCCCGTTCTGTTGACATGCACAGCAGAGAAGTGATAGTTCCACTTTGCCTCTTGAAGTCACAGAGGTCAGTGGTGTGAAAATCTCACTCTTGAAAGGTTAAATGAAATCTGTTCTGGTTCAATTTCTTACTTTACTACAAGAGAGTAGCTATAGGTGACTGGAGTTAGACTCTATGTTGAGTTTTCCCTAAATAGACAAGGTTAGAGAAATCAAACTGCAGAAAGGAATTCTGTTTTGGCACATCAGTTTTCTAGGTTTCCCTGGTTGTTGTCATGTATTTGACAACTTCTAAGGCATTTCCTCAGCATTTCAAAAATCCGCCAATTTTCCCTACGGAGGTAAACTGCATCAGGTGATGCTGAAAGTCAAGGTTCAGCACAAGTGGACCAGCCAACTGCTGGGTGGCCATAATCAGAAGTGACAGTTCTTAATGTCTATCCTCTCCAAATGTGGTGTGGATCTCCTATGAGTTCCACAGGGTCATGTTCCAGTTTTGAGCCTACCAAAAGGAATTGATGCCATGAGGTTATGATTAAATGAAATAAAAACTAAAGAAACTATAGGAAAATGTTGATTATTTTCTAAAAAGTCAAGTGGCAAGTTGTATCTATCTAAAACTGTTTGCTTGCTAGAACTCCTTTGCAGTAGCAAACATTATCTTATGATTAATTTCTGGTTTTGAATAACCTATCTAGCATGTTATAGAGGATGGGGTGACCTGTATTTCACTTAAATTTGTACAGTAATAAATTTTCTTAGAAAAAGATTCTATCCAAACTATCATAAAAGCTCTGTTTATTAGTTTTACTATGTGAACACTGCATGAAGTTACACCAAAATGTTACACTCCACTCAAAACTAACTAGCTTGACTTATACAAATCTAAGAAAATTCAGCCATTCACAAACAAAAGCATACCACTTCTCCATCAACGGGCTTGGTGTTAGGATACTGGCATGTCTGGTGTTCATTTATGTTTAATGTACCAATCAAATGGTGTGAAACCAGAAGAAACAACAGTTCTCAGGAAGTTCTTTTTCATTTTAATAAGATTTAGGATGAGTTTTATGGATTCCTAAAGAAATCACCTCTCTTTAAGCACCATTGGGCAGCAAGTATTGGGCTGCCCAGGAAGCCCGAATTTTTGAGATAGATATCTATTGCTTCTATGTTGCAAGCCTTTACTACCACTTATAATTATGCTGTTAGTGCCTTTCTAAAAAGAGAAGCTCAATTTATTCTTTCTAAATGTTCTACATATAAAGAAGCAAATAAATAAACAATAATTCCCCCACCGCTTAAAGTTTAAACTATTTTGAACTAATGTACCTGTGATACTACTGCATATCGCAACCTCTAACTTAAAAGCTATCAGCCCACATCACCACAGGTAAGAAATGAGAAATTTTGAGGGTTATTGAACACTGAATATTTGCTGCAGAACAGCAGAGAGTTACTGAATGCGACTGCATGGCTCTCAAACAGATCCATCGTACAACATCATCCCCAGAAACAGAAAGGAGGAAGGCAATGGCAACTAGTGCCCAGTTAGTAAGTAACACATTTGGTGGGGTCTGAAGTGAAAGGCTCTTTTGTCTTGCATTCATCAGGTTTATTTACTTAATCTCATTCTGTGGATTGCTCATAACATCACTCTTGCTAGGAACCATAAGTGGTGGTTGCTCATGATGCTAAATGAGTATACATTTTAATGAACAGTTTAACCAATATTGTATTGTGGTATCATTTTGCTTGGGTGTAGAACATCATGCTTAATGGCTCATATTAATAGTCTGGGCTGATATTAATACGTTTTGAATTCCTCATAAAAATTGGTCCCAATGAAGTAATAATGTACTTCTTCCTCAATAATACAATAAGAAGTAAGACAGAGAAATAGAGAGCAGCAGTAACAAGGTAACAAACTAGGTATCAATCTCCTCACCCTGACCCACTGTCCTCAAATTACCCAGTTAGGCATAGGACTTCTGTAGCAAGACAATGGAAGTATTATACTTAGGCAGGCTGCCCACTCTGCGTTGTAACAATACATGTGGGCACTGATTCCTTGTCACATACTTGGGTTGTGGACAAAAAGTTAAGGCTACTGAGGTGTGAATAGGCATTTATTGAAGCCTGCAGTAATCAACAATGCAAAATACCAAAGACAGGATGCTTTGAGGATCTTAAAATAATTGTAGAGTTTTGTATTAATTTGATATCAAATTTGTATGTCACATATAAGCCCTCTTGTCAGTGTAACAGTGTGAAAAAATAATTTACAGAAAATACTAAAAATATTAACCTTTATTTGTTTGTCCCTTGCTTATCAAGCATCAAGAAACACCCACTATAAAATGAAGGGCTGTGGCAGAGATCACTGATGAAACACAGAAGGTATAACCTCTGTCCTCAAAAGTCATAATTCAGGAATATTCTGAGATTATAAAGCCTAGAGCTAATTTCTAAGAAATTACATCACTAATTCTGGACCTAGCAACTAATCAAGGGCTACCAGATAGACAGTACTTACCTGTTTTTTTTTTTTTTTTTAGATGGGGGAGCAGTCCTATGTGGGGTTACCAATATCTCAACATTCAAAAATAATAGCAAAGAGCACTAAGAAACGCTCTTCTGCAAGTACCCAGAGAGACAGGAAGACTGGCAAAGAAACACGCTTTGCCCTATTCGAACACCTTAACCACTCTATAATGAGAACTGGGGCACACATTTGGGTTTACTCTCTTCATTGTGTCTGTCACAGGTTCCACCTTTGGAAAGGTTTGACTCCATGTAAGTATTCAAATAAGGGTTCAGACCATGTAGTAACTGATAGTAACCGGACACGCCACCCCCTTCCTAGGTACTAAAATGGGTTTAATTTTCCGCTCATCAGCAAGGCATCAGGGTATGTTAACATTTCAATCTCAGATTCGCTTTTTTGGACAGTTGAGGGGAACACTTCAGAAAGGAACCAGCTAAACAAACTTCCCAGCAGTACTTGACAGAGCTACACCTATTCTTCCCATTTCCAAAGCAGTGGAGAATTAATTACCAGTTCTATGGATCTATTGTAAGTATAATAGACTAAAGAGCTATCACAGACACATTTATTGTAAAAGCACAATCCCAAGAGTGTCTAGTGGAGGGCCAAAACGATTAACACAAATGCTTTGTCAGATCAAAGATAAAACCTGCACCGCCCAATTGAGGAATGAATTAGAACAGTGGGTTATCTTTCAAATTAACCAGGGCAGTTAGTGAGGAAAATTTCATGAAAGTGTAATTCTTAGCCTTTGTGAATCCACACAGCAGGCATTCTGCCAGCTGACAAGATGATGAAATTTTCATGCTTAAAAAAAGCCCTCTTCATTTCCCAATTTAGATTAGCTAGTGCTTCTCTCCTTTGTGTGTGTGTGTGTGTGTGTGTGTGTGTGTGTGTGTGTGTGTGTGTGTGTGTGTGTGTGTGTGTGTGTGTGTGTTTGCTCTTGGGGAAAAAATTTAAGGGAGGACATGCTATCAATTTTTCATTCTAAACTTGAATCTCAAAAAAACATCCTTAAAAGCTTAGAGATTAATCTGCCTTCTTATGATTTAAAAAAAATATCAGTTCAGTATTAACAGAGTAGCAAACACAGCTCCAAGCATGAAATCAATTTTGAATTAAGGCTTTTTTATGCCATGTCATTTTTAACATTTCACCAAGCTTTGAAGTAAAATACAAAGTTGTCTTTCCTAGGTAAATTAATACATTACTGAAAACTGTGTTTGTTCAGTGTCTTGTACATTTCTATGCATGTGAAGATGTGCATGTTAATGGAAACGAGGATTCCAAGCCTACACTCAGGGTTGTATAGAATGAACAAAGTATCTCCTACTGCTAAAGGAGTGAGTATTAAAAGATTCCGCGGGGATATGGATCAGTTAATTCTGAGATCCATACATTTGGGAAAAGGTCACTCATCCAGTCAGGACTACTTATGCACGAATGAAGAGCATATGATGCATTTTTCCAAAAGCGCTAATGATTTAGAAGTATACTTTGTGAATCTAATTTTTTTTCGTGGCAACCTAATTTCATAGTAATCTAAAACTATGTTCCTTGGCAGGTTATATGGTTTGGTCAAGTGCTAAATTTCACCTAACTTTCTTCCAAGTTAGAATAGTCCATATTCCTCTAAGAATGACATCTTTTCATGGTGTACATTGATTTCTCTTGCTGTAATTCTAAGCTAAAATAAATATAATGATATCTGAGGTCCACAAATAAGTGCTTCTTCTGTTCAGTGAGTGTTTTTGAATATTATAAAATATGAAGTAGCCATTTTGGTAACATGCTTCAGAAAAAAATTCATTTAATCTCAGTATTTTATCTCAATATCCTTTCAAATATGCTTGCTGTGTAAGTATCTAGATAGATTGCCATTAATTATCAGACATCACACTAAACAGTGTCACTTGAGGCTTGGTTAACCAAAAAACTCAGTATCATACCCCTCTGCTGGCAAATGTTGCATTGTGTCTGAAGACAACAGAAAATAGAACTGTCTCTCGCTTACTTTTAAAATATACTCTTCATATACAACCTCAGCATGATACCAAGAAAAGAAAGGAAGGAGTTATTTTTCTTCTATTTGGTCACTTATGATTAGATCAGAAAGTAGAGAAGTTTCTCATTTTTGAGAACCAACAGTTCTACCAATCTCTAAGCACAAGAGTAACATTTGGATATTTTAACTAGAAATATCTTAACAAAGTCAATCAAGTAAGCATTTCAAGTGCAGAAAAACTTTCACTTGTTTGTTTCAGAGAAAGTTGGTGGATAAGAGAAAGTAAGAACTCTAACAACTTCATTTTAAATACCTGGTTTCCAAAGGGTGATTATTTAGCTTACAAAATGCTTCTGTAACTAAGGTGGCCGCCGCCACCACCACCACCACCACCACCACCACCACCACATACAATTAGATTACAAATTCATCTTTGAGTTTGGACACATTCTAATTATATGGATCATTTTTCTTCCTATTCTCAACTTAGTCAAAACAGCTAGGAGCTAGAAGCATTGCTTTTAGCATTAACATTTCCATGGTGAAGCTTTTGATAGACTAAACACAGATGGAAAAGTCAGGATTCATCCCAAGAGTCAAGAATTATACTTTGCTCAATAAGGCCTGTAAATGAGAAGCTGAATAGTTTTGATTTGGGTTCTTCCTGCTAAATAAAGGTCTAACATTTCATGAGCTGAGCATCTCATACACTGCAGAATGTGAGCCCATGGATAACCTTTATTTCCATCCAGCTCTTCATTAAGTCCAGCACAGCTTTAGTCACTAAAACTTTGCAGAGTTTCCCAAAATGTAGTCATAATTATTATTTAAAAACAGGCAAGCCTACTTATTTTCTTTAAATGTAAATACAAATTATTCCATGCCAAATCATATTGGGACTCTGCGTTCTCATTCTTCATCTTAATGATCTAATATCTATTTTTATATTGTTATATTTCTTATTATGTGAAACATGTTTCAAATTACTTCAAATGTGTTTCAAAGAAGAAAAACGCTATGTTACTTCTTCATTATCAAGGAACTAAAAAATATAGAATCATAAAGTCATGGGTCTTATCTAATAGTACTTCAACATTTCTTTAAGTGCCTTGTCGACACAGTCGTTGGTTTTGTTTTTATAGACATGGTTTCTTGTGTAGCTCAACACAGTCATTTAAAATATATAGTGAATTTTGAAGTGACAGAAAATTTGTTTAAATGACAAATGATATGACATACAAAAACTGAGAAATGCAGTCCTTTTAAATTTTAATTTTTAAAGAGAAAAATTCATTCATCTGAAATCTGTTCAGAAAACAAAACAAAAAATCAGAATAAAACAAAGATAGCTTACTTAACTCTTCTGAAATTTTTATTGTACATATATAAAAATAAGATGTCCTCTTTGAAATCTCAAATTGCACTTCAATTTAAAAGATGGTTCTTTTAAGTTCTTCAGAAAACTAATCAAGAAATTGGCTTAGATTGTCATGTGAACACAAAGTACTGGGCAGTGGTCAACCTACAAAAACCATTACCCATGACACCCTGACTCTACTCGCTGGAGATAGGCAATATTGGTATTTTTTTCCAGTTCCAGCCAAAGATCTGAGTTATCATTTAATTCAGTTATCTAAGCAATGATAAAATGAAAATAAAATTCCTGAATATACTTTCACTTTTCTAAAAATCAAACTTTTAATCTTAATCCTCTTCAGTAATTAAAGAGATAATGACATTTGTGAGAAAAATCAAAGTTTTTATCATACTACTAGAATAAAATTTCATGCTTTGAGCAGGTGAGATAGCTTAGGTGGTTAAGGTCTTACCACCAAGCCTAAGTGTGATGATCTCTTGGCAACAACTTGATGGAAAGAGAGAACCAAATCCCTCAAGTTGTCATCTAACAGGCATTATCTTGTACCACCACCCAACACGCACACAAATAAGTAAATGTAAACAAGTTTTTTAAGTTATAGTGTGTTACATCTTATTAGTAGTATTCTACTATGAATTTCCCAAGTGTTTTCAACATCAACAAAACTATAAAACAATTATTAAACCTCAGTAAAGCAAGTGTGTAATGTCTTATTACAGATACTTACATCATAGTACTTTTTAATGCAACGTCTAATGTCCGTGATCAATTTGTTGCTCAACTGTACCATAAAGGTCGCTGGTGAAGCCTTACAATCAATATTACTGCAACGATTCAAGCTGGGCTCCATATCCATTCCCTAGAGAAACAAGTACACAAAAGGTTATTATTACCAGAAAAATGATATGCCTGAAACTTTCTCCTTTTCTCTTGGCATACAACACTTTTATAAGTGAGTTTTTAACTCTATTTTCCTCATTACTTATGTCTTTGGGCCTCCCACTAGAAGTATGTGCCATATATTCTTTTGCAATCATCACAATGAACTACAAAGTCAAAAGGAAAACCATGAACTCACTTCACTACTTACAGAGAAGGTCATTTCCTCTTTAAAAATACCAGGGAAATCATGTTACCAAAAATAAAGTGTTTAGAGACACTGATCAAAAATTTTAATTCGCCGTCATTCATTACAAACTTGAAGATAAAGCAAGAACCCTTATACAACATTAGTTTGCTATTACTGTCTCAACTGAAACAGCAGAAGAATCTAAACCATGAAAACACCATACTACAAAAGTAATAAAGCAATCTCTTTTAATCTAAGACTGGCAAATTTAAAATTCTTGTCCTTTGAAAGAATAGAGATTATTTGGGAAAGGATGCTGCGAGGAGTATAAGTCTGGAAGAGTAACTATTAGCAGTTGGAGAAATAGTCTATTGTGTCACAGTTTATTTTCAACAAAGACAAAACCAATATAAGATATAGGAAAACTGTTGGGGTTTCTGGAGCATTTGTTTTCCTTCTGGATACTTAAACATCTTGGTTGGTTTCCTGCTCCAATCTGCTTATAACCCTACCCGACAAGCTAAGCAATTCCAGGTGGGAGAGATTTCGGAGCTTGACATCGGCTCTTCCACAGTTAGCCCATCTGCAAGCCGTCAAGCCTCCACGCAATTAACTGTCTTATTTACAGCTGTAATGAAGCAAAACCCAAGGATTTAGCAAGTATTGCTGATCTGTGGCTGCCTCTTCCTTGCACTTGCTTCCAAAAGCTGCTTTGTTTTGATTCAAAAAATGCAAAACATCTGCTGTTTGTCCAAATTAACTTAAAATAATTACTTTTAATTTAGATAAAGGATGTATTTTCCTTCAGTTTCAAGGTTTCAGAGTTCTGCTGCCTACTCATTTGCCAATGGCTAGCACACTTTTAACACTGCAGTGAAATAAAGGGAATTGGCCACGTTTCAAGTTCTGATCCAAGGTCAATGATACATTTTTGGCAGTACTCCTTGACAGGAATGTCTCCTTGTTATTTTTTTAAACATCTGATATGGAAAGACCACAAAAAAGATACTAAAAAGTACCTCTGTAAAAACAAAGAGGTGAGAGGGACATGTAAAGACAAACAAAAACTTTCCCAAACACCTAATGCTTGTTAATTTGATTTAAGATAAACCCAGGTATTGTTCTGTTTAAATAAGTGGGGGGTTGGTAACAGGAAAACACAGGTTACTAATTAAGGAGTTCTAATAAAAATATTTTGAGATAATGAGAATTTTGAAGAGAGTCCATTTTAAAAAAAGGTCAAGCACTGGAGGAAGGCAAAAACAATTATTAAAGCACATTCGATTAAGAATTTCTCCGCAGAAATGAAGTTATGAAAACAGAACTCACATAGCTAAAATTCTTTAAAGACATAAATGAAACATCTAGATTATCTTTATATATTCAGTGTGTGTGTGTGTGTGTGTGTGTGTGTGTGTGTGTGTGTGTGTGTGTGTGTGTGTGTGTGTGTTCTCTTAAGTGTAAGGAAGGGCACTCTGTACTGGTTTCCAAACAAAATGAAAGACAGAAACAAAATGGAATAACTAACTGAGCCTTCAAAGACATTATCATAAATATTTTCAGTTCCACATGAAGGACAAAGGCATTTGAATTTTCACAATCCTTGTATTTCTCTTCATCAGTTAGCTGTGCTGGACCACCAAGGAGAGCATCATTCTCTTCATCTTTGTGATACTGATGAACTCTAAATTGAGTGGAGTCAAGTCCTATCAAGCAAAAGAAAAACAAATTTATGAGTATTCATCCAAACTAAAATATCCCCAAAGTAAATTCTAACAAAAATATCATTTCCAAGTTTGTATTTACACAGGTAAAAACCACTTGAACTCGAGATCATGTGGACAAACTATTTCTCTGTTTATTAGAGATTATGAATCAAACTAGTAACTCTAACAACACAATGTAGAAACATGTCACTGCATATACTGGTTCCAAAGCATTTCATAGGATTTTCTCCGGTTGCACAAAAACTCAAATAATTATATCTTGTTATTAATATATACTCTTAAAATAAAGTGCAACCATTAAAACTGAAAACAGAACAAAAATCCCATTAAAGAAAATAGGTTTGCTGCCATTATGACTCCTTCAAATGCAGACACAACTGCAAAACTTGATTTCAATGCAGCGGTCGATTTCATCTTGGCTCAATAGTTAACAGCATGTATGTTGCAATCTAATTCAGTGGTTATAATTCAGTAGCAGCATCTAAGACAAAGTATAGCATCATGTTCTCTGTGTGTCTGAAATTCATAAACTTAAAATGTATACAACGATGGATCTACACATTTCATAGGTCTACATACATTCAAAAGTCTTGAAGCCAAATGCAATTTCTACATTTCATTTGTAACAACAAAATAAATAAATGTAGGTATAGTATATACTCTCTTGTTTCCATGGACTATTTGAAGAAATAAAACATTTTTACCAATTTAATTTCCCCTTGTTCAAAGCCTATCTGTCAAATTTCACTCCTTGGATTTATCAAACTCCTATCTATATTCTCTATGGTCACTCAAGTAACACATAGTAATTAAAACTTCTTGGGGCAAGTGATTTCAGCATAGCAAGGTGGCAAACAAAGAATAGATGACTGTGATGTGGAACCTCAGCTTTCTCACCTGCAAATGTTACCAGCCATACAGTTTTGAACTTCAAATGAGAGAATGAAAGGGTAAGCCTAGTTCAGTGGTAACACAAAGTAGTAAATGGATACAACTCAATCTAAACTATAGTCACATGAAATACACGCTCATGCTATACATGAACTTAATAACTATGCCTCATGGAAATTAAAGTATTACCTAATATGGCAGCATATAAGAAAAGTTTTAAAATATTTTTTCAGAACAATGCAGATAATGAGTGATATAAATTACTGTGATATATGGCAAAGGCCATCACTTTTAGTTTACAAGTTATCTGCCTCCTAAAAAAAAAATAAGCAAACTATGGCGAATACACACCCTCATTTTTAACGTTCAAGAAGATAGAGGAACTGAATGTGAGAAACCACAGTTCTCCACAGTAACAGATAAATGCTCCTAATTCATTACTCTCTACTTGTGAATACAAAAGGATATTTTCACAGAATATGTTGATTAATCTGCAGGTAGGAGTAAGCAGCTCTAACTATTCTGATTGATAATCATTAATCAATTTCCAATGCTAATTTTAATTAAAAGAAAAAGAGGTGGGGGACAGGAGTTTTCTAAAAGGCAAGATTACACAGTTAAAAACAAAGGAACACCACCATGCTGGGTTGTACAGGTACACAATTGACCAGGCGCTGTCCCCTAGCCCTGCTCTACCAGCCGCGGCTGACTTGGCACACCTGAGTACATGGAAGAGCACACTGGTAGCCCACCTGCCTGCCGCCTGCTTGATGCCTGCCTGCCTGCCTGCCTGATGCCTGATGCCTGCCTGCCTGCCTGCCTGCCTGATGCCTGCCTGCCTGATGCCTGCCTGATGCCCGCCTGCCTGCCTGCCTGATGCCCGCCTGATGCCTGCCTGCCTGATGCCTGCCTGCCTGATGCCTGCCTGATGCCTGCCTGCCTGCCTGCCCGCCTGATGCCTGCCTGCCTGATGCCTGCCTGCCTGATGCCCGCCTGCCTGATGCCCTGCCTGCCTGATGCCCGCCTGATGCCCGCCTGCCTGATGCCTGCCTGCCTGCCTGCCTGCCTGATGCCTGCCTGCCTGATGCCCTGCCTGCCTGATGCCTGCCTGATGCCTGCCTGCCTGATGCCTGCCTGCCTGCCTGATGCCTGCCTGATGCCTGATGCCTGATGCCTGCCTGCCTGATGCCTGATGCCTGCCTGGTGCCTGCCTGCCTGATGCCTGCCTGATGCCTGCCTGCCTGCCTGCCTGATGCCTGATGCCTGCCTGCCTGATGCCTGCCTGCCTGCCTGCCTGCCTGATGCCTGATGCCCGCCTGCCTGATGCCTGCCTGCCTGCCTGATGCCTGCCTGCCTGCCTGATGCCTGCCTGCCTGCCTGCCTGCCTGCCTGATGCCCGATGCCTGCCTGCCTGATGCCCGCCTGCCTGCCTGATGCCCGCCTGATGCCTGATGCCTGCCTGCCTGCCTGCCTGATGCCTGCCTGATGCCTGCCTGCCTGATTCCTACTGCCTGCCTGCCTGCCTGATGCCCTGCCTGCCTGATGCCTGATGCCTGCCTGCCTGCCTGATGCCTGCCTGCCTGCCTGATACCTGCCTGATGCCTGCCTGCCTGCCTGCCTGCCTGCCTGCCTGCCTGCCTGCCTGCCTGCCTGCCTGCCTGCCTGATGAGTTAACCAGGAAAGGACATGGCCTATTTGCTACTGACAGAGGAACACCCCCAAAAAAATCTCTAACTATGAGGGAAAAAATATCAAGCCTTATGCAGTATCTACTTTAGATGTTGACTTCCGGAAATGACCACTATTTTCCCATGGCAGTAACTAGGCCATCTGGGCTAGTTAATTACTTCAGACTTATTCTCGGGCTGAACTGTTTCAAGGAAAGAATCTTGTACTTGCTTAGCTATGGTGCTTGATAATGTTTAATAACACAAAAGCAAAATAAACTGCAATTAACTTTTAAATAATCAAGCCTGCAACATTCTTTGTACATGCTCTTTAACATTAAAACATCATTAAACAAGTAGTTTTCTTGGAAGGAAAATTACACATGTAACAGCAAACTGAAGAAGGTTTACTTGTGTAAAGCTGGGTTTCAAAACGGGGGAGTGTCACAAATCCTTTCAGAAAACTGGAAAACCCAGACTGTAACAAGTCCCAAACTGACTCAGCACATGAAGTAATTTAACCAAAGACTCATAGAATATTTCAAAGTTTTGGTAAACTTGAACGTTTTACTACTTATACTGGAACTTATTAAAGCTGGCCTCAAACAGGAAAAAAGTATCTGGTGCTGCCACCTAGAGGTGGAGATTTTGAATTTTAAGAATGCAAAAAAGACCAGCAGCAGAAAACTCCCTTTGTGTGACAACCCAAAATTAAAAGCTGTCAAAAATGCCTTTAAAGCACAATCTTTACCATCACGCTTGCCCTGCCTGCATATACGTTCTGTAATTAATATTAAACTGCTCACAGTGTGTAACCCTAGGAAAGCTCAGCAAGAGATGTAAAACTGAATTCCAAATTCCTTACCTCTCCTAGGACAGCTTTCTCTGAACAATTGGTTTAAAGAAACAAACTTTAAGTCCTGTTTGAGAAAGGAAACTTCTACTAGACTGCCTTTAAATAGGTGACTTGAATCATTTGGTCAGGCAGAGAATAAAAAAGGGGGTAACTTGAGTGGGCTTTGGAAACTAATTGTCTGGCAGAAACAGCTGTGGTTTCCCCACAATAACTAGAGATGATGAGATGTATGCTTATTTCAATCCTGCGACTTGTGGTGATCAAGTCACTTGTGCTGAGACGGGAAGGACAGAGAGGTAGCAGAATGAAATTAAAATACTGTCATTTATAATTAGAAAATTTCTAGGATCTTACATTATTTTGGCAACAGGATCAAAGCTCTCAGTTTCAAAGGCATATTTATAGAAGGAAGCATCAGAGGCACTGACTGGGTGGGTGAGCATAGCAGTTCAGTTTTAACTTAATATCGCCAGTCATAATCACACAATTTATTTAACATTTGACACACAATTACTTTTTCTGCTATTGTATTTTAAAAACCATGTTAGAATACAATGTTCCTCTTCTCAAATATTTAAACTATTTATAACCAAGTCTTGTTTATCTGAGAAGTATTGTGATGTATTTGATCAAATATTTTTCCCTACTTCCAAAAGAAAAATAAGGTCTCTTAATACAACCACAAATAACTAGAGAAAGGCAGTTCCATATACTCACCATGCAAGTGAGAAAATGGGAAATCTGTACAGATGAAATTCTAATTGGGAGAGGAAGTAACTGGTACCCGCAAGCAGCTGTTTGTAATAAGAGTCAGCAAGGGTACTAGGGAAGCCAATTAATAGACTTGCTATTGTCATTCTTAAATTTAAAAAATCATCTTAGGTAAATCAGTTTCTTTTGCATGAATCTAGGCTTATAAGTATCTGGCCTTACTAGAAAACAATATATGAAATACAAGTTTAGAACTTAAGAAAATATAGTGAAAATTTAAAGAGCCAATGCTATCTCCATAAACAGCTGTGTATACAAAATGCCCAGTTTTATTCTAATAGTCCCAAGTGAAAATCAGGTTGAAGGAAATTAATCTATCAGCAATAATACTTGGAATTGAAAAAAAATTGAATACCAATACAAGAAACATGATAGATCAAAAATATTACATGAAATCAAAGAAATTGAACATAACAAGTCCATACTGTAGAAAATCATTTCCATACTATTATAGACTAGGAAAAATTTATCTACGGTGATAGAAATCAGATGAGTGTTGCTGCTATGGGAGTGTTGACTGGGAAAAAGTAGAAAGAATGGAGTAGTCAGAGGTGATAGAAATGCTCTAAAAACTGTAGAGCATTCTTCAGACTTTATATAGTCATTCCTGATTAGAAATATGTAACTCCTATTTATAATAATAATAAAAACTATGTGGACTAGGAGATGTTCGAAGTCTATATTGCTAACCCAATATGTACACTGCTTTGAAAGAGATGGCTCTCCAAAATCTCAACAGCAACAAATTCCTACTGGGCAACATTCATGACTTCAACTCAAAATGTCTTAATGCTACACCCGAGTATGAGTTTTAAATGAACGAGATGTGTACTGGCTGAGTATGCCTTTTCTGAAACACTTGCAACCAGACGTGGTTCAGGGCACAGACCCAGAATTTGAACATATTTGCACATATATAACAAGATTCTTTGTTGATAGTCTAAACACAAAATTCTTTTACTCTCCATATAACCCTTGCATGTATAACCCACACATAATTTTATGCAATACTTTCAATGCGCTTGTATTTTGATTATGAACTGTCACATGAGAGCAGTTGTGAAATTTGATACCACATAAAGGTTTTTGGAGGGGGTTTGCTTTTGGTTTTTGTCTTTCTTTTTTTTTAACTAAAAAAAAAAGAAGAGTTAAGGAACTATTAAATCATTCACAGTAGATAGCTAGGTACTATCATCCTAGTTAGTGCTAAAGGCTTCTGACTATGAAACATTTCAGATTCAGGATGCTCAATCTATATAGTAGTTCAGCAGAACCTTTAGAAGTAACTTTATTCCTTCATTTGAATCTGAAATTGATAGAATACCTTATACTAAATAAAATTTGGAAAATAAATAGCAGACTAATGATTACCTAGTTCACAAAAAGCCCTCTGCTTTTCCAAATATACTAATAGATGGGGTGAAAGGATCCTAGAATGGTTTAGGCTTCTATTCTAATATGTTAGTAATTTTTTAACTGCTTCCTCTTTATGATTTTGTTCAAATTATGTTTTTAAGCAATAAAGTTTTGACATTTGACAGCAAAGAGGAACCAACAACTTACCACTTTAACCCTTCCTGTCTTATTTATACATATATATTTAATACACTTTAGGTACCTTAGTATGAAACATTTAGTTTTCTTACTATGTTTTACCCATTTTCCTATTAGCAACATTTTATAGTGATGAGAGCAAATCTATGACCTCTCACATGATAGGCAAGTGTTGTACCACAGAGTTATACCCACAACCCTATTTTTTGTTTTCTCTTTATGGTTTGCTATTTCTTGAGATAGAGTCCATGGTGACTTGAATAGGAATGACTCTTATATTTGAATACTTGGTGCCAAGTTGTAGAAACTATTTGGGAGGGATTAGGAAGTATGGCTTTGAGTCTTCAAAAGATTCACACCATTTTCAGTCTGTTCTCTGCCCACTCTTGTGGATCAAGATGTGAGCTCTCACTGTTACTCCAGCTGCCTGCCACCAAGCCTTTGCTCTGCCGTCATAGACTCCAACACTTTCAAACTCCAAGCCCATTTAAACTCTTTCTTTTATTAAGCTGACTTGGTCATAGTGTTTTATCTATAGAAAAGTAACTATGACAGGGTCTCATGTTCCAGGCTGGCTTTAAACTTATTTCTCCTGCATTAGCTTCCAGAGTGGTAGGATTACAGAAGTAAGCTACCATACCTAGCAAGCAACATAATTTTCATTGTCATTTGGGGAAGACTTAATTTAAGTAATCTGTTTCCCACCATTTTGATAACCTTTTATTTTATGTCTTTTGGAAACAGGCTGTGAGGTCTACTAAACATTCTTACAAAGAGTGAAATAAACTAATAATCACTTGGCCTGAACTTAATTGAAAGAACCCATAGCTCTATCTTGCCTTTGTATCCTTCAAAGTCTACCATGATGCTGGTCATAAGAGGCCTGATATTAAGATGTTCAAAGAATACACAAGTCAATTAGACTAGGAACAGAAGTTACTGGATAATGGTCTAGGGACAGAAGCCCAGCATGTAAGAAGAGTTTCTCACCAACTATCAAGATGTGAGGCTTGAAGATGATGGTGACATATAGATGCTCCCATAGGAGCTTAATCAAAAAAAAAAAAAAAAAACCCTTCGACAAACTAATACTTAAGGTGCCTGCTAGTGGCATCATTGTTTTTCTGTAGCACATGTATATCATTCTATCTCTTCCATCATATTTTTGGAGAGATATTTCCACGAGAGTGTCCAAACCATTCCCAAATATTGTTTACTCACTACTGCATTTATTTTTAGAAAAGTACTGGGCCATGTCAATTCACAAAAACTATCTTCTGTAACATCAGTGGCATGAACTATTTTATTTTATTTTATTGTATTTCATTTCATTGAGACCAAGGTCTTTCTATGGAACCCAGGCTGTCCCAGAATACCCACCAATCCTTCTGCTTCTGCTTCCCCAAGGTTAGGACCTACAGGTATTCAATACCATGACCAGCATAACCAGCTAGAGCCATTTTGCTTGTATTTTTCATTCAGGAACACAAGGGATTAACTGCATTCTGTCTTATATTAAGCAATATTTTCAGATATGAAATTCTCAATTCTACAAATACCAGTAATTTCACAGAACCAATAAGAAAACTACCCACATAAACAATGCTTAAAATCTAGCATTGACTATAAAGCAATGTATTTTATAAAACTCATTGCTCATTGAAGAAAAAGATTAATTCTAAGTACAACTAAGTATAAAATAAAAATTTACTGAAAGGTGAAATGCTAGAATGAATTTTAGATTACCCTTACCACTAGTCTGGTCTTTGAGGAACTGAAGACTATTCGGATGTTTGAGCACACTTTGAATATTTCATCCACAGACCATAAAAAGCTTTCATTAGAGCTAGAGGGAAAAACCTATAGTCTAGATAACAAAAGCTAAGACTTCCAAGTTTTTAGTGGCCATGTTTCCCATAGGGCTATTGTATTAGAAGAGTATATTATATTTTTTCCTATTCACAGATGGAAAAAGTAAAATTTTACTTTATTTAAGTCCAATAGTAATAATCTTACATAAGTTTCAGAAAAATGATACACATTTTATACTGGGATAATGAGAACCATTAGTTATTAGAACAAATTATTCTCTTTCAATTCAACAGACTTATTCACTGAATTATTTAGTACACTATCCTCTTTCTCCCTTTTCACTAAAATGCCCTTCCCATATAGAACATCTGGCCATGCAACATGCCATCAGACTTCAGGAGACATCTTGATGGGAGAGAAATAGAGAATTTCCAAAGCAAAGCCACAGGATAAAACCAACACTTGATGCTTGCCTTTCATTTCAAGGAAAGTAGCATAAAGGCATTAGAGAAAGAAAAAGGTAGTTGAAAAATATACTTGCTTTCAACAAAAGGGACTTAAAAATAAAAAAAAATTCACGAACTTAATAATTTTCCTAAATGAAATTATACCATTATTCGTGATTTCTTTATATTAACTAAAAGGACAAAGTATCAAACTTCACTAAAGTTTCGACACTGTTATGCATTTCATTAATCAAAGATAAAAACTACATTAAAAGCAAGAGAATTATTTTATGTCTGTGATTAGGCAGTTGGAGGGCTTGTATTTTATGTATACATTTGTACACTTCAACTGATTTAACAATGTCAGTTCACTAACTGCAGTTTTTTTACATAAAGAAAACAGATTTAGAATTTTGAAAATAAATTACAGTAATTTTATGCCTATAGCTGCACCTCTTAGAAAGCCCATAACCCGTCACACTCCCCTTACTATGCCTCTACTTCCACATCTCCTCCCTATCCCTCTCTAAAACCACAAACTCCAAGAGAACCTGTAATGGTGGGCTCAAAGTCCCAAGTGAACAGCCACCTTAATTTTTCATGTGGAATGGAGAAATAAAGGGTGCCGATAAAAGCAGTTCCTTAACAGGGCAGAAGCAAATGCCTACCTTGCTGCCTAGTACCCACTAATGTTTCCTGCTGATACTGTTAATGCAGAACTTCACATGAAGAAAGAGGGAACAATAAAAGGCTCAAAGATATGTTACTGGTAGGGCTAGTAATGGAGAGGATGGGAGAAGAGACACAGGAGAGGAGGATAACTACACAATTGACAAGAACTTCTCACACTGACATTAAAACATCCACTATCAAGAGGCCAATAGAGGAGAAGTAGGTTGGAGTGAGAGAATAACAGCAGTTTGTTCATGTCTCAAGATGGAGGCCTTCCACTGACTTCAATCAACTATATGGCATGAAGAAGGGGCTACTAAAAACTTGTGTTCAAGCCACTGCTTTCACACCTTTCTGATTATGGAGTAGGAATGGGTATTTCACAGGACATGTCCAAGACTAAAAGGTGTCCTCTACAAATTAAGATTAGTTGAGAGTAATGAAAGATAGCACAAGAAACCTCTAGAGATGGGGCTCATTAATCTGCCAATAGAGCTTTGCAAATTATTTAAACTGGATTCATAAAGCAGCAAGTTATTATAATTTAAGTAAATAATAGGGAGTAAAACTGTTAAAAACTAAAAAGATTTTTTAAAACTATGCCTACTATTGAGGATTGAGGTTCATGAGAGAGTATGTATTTAGCATAAATAGACAAGCCTCTGATTTTGAAGCCCAGGATCCAAAACACAAATCTGTTCCCATGGAATCTTATTTATGACCTTCAGAATCAACAAAATCAGTCTAGTTCCCTCCCAATGTTACCACTCTTGAAATAACAAGTAGGTCTCAAACTTATGCACACAGGAAAGACTCATGATGCTCTATTGTCCAGTTCTTTTGATGGAACGCAGTGCTCTGAACTTCCTTCTGTTAAACGGTATTCATTTTTAAGGTTCCCTATCAATTCTTGACCACTGGGAGACTCAAAACCAAAGACAGACAGGATAGTTTGCCTTTGGATTAGATTATTTATTACACAGCCAAAGGAAAACTTGGGAGAGCAGATAAAGGACTAGATATGCTAAGAGGGCACAAAGGCAAAACTCCTCATGCTTGCAAATCTCCCCCACATCATTCCTGGTAAGGAACATCTTTCAGTCTCTTAGAGCTATGCTATTTACTGCTAAGGAGCAAGTTTAGCACAGTGCTCAGGAGCAAAACCTTTAGAATCACACAGAGCTTAGCAAAACTCTAACTACAGCTCCATACTTACTTACTATATGATAAACTACCTTAGCTTCCTCTTCTGTAAAATAGAGTTAATGCAATATGCCTAAAGGAGGCTGTCACGATGACTGAATAAGATATGGAAAGTACTTATCACAGCAAACAGAGTAAGCACTCAATATATAACCAAAAACATGATGCTAAAAATCATGCATTTATAGTCTCCTCCTCCCAGCTGAGGATTTATAAACATCATCAAATACAACTCAACTTGGAGAATACATTATATGATTATTTTGGTAGCAGAATTTTATCTTCCTAATTATGTTTTGCTTAGGCAAATGTCAAAAATGAGTTTCCACTTCCAGATCAGACACTGACGGGATAGTAGGGATGGGGGTGGCGGGGCTGATCTCAGAAACACATTCAACACGGGCACGATGGAATATATGTGATTTGATAATGAGCTTTGGAAAATCCAATGACATTCCAAAGACACACTGACTACTACCTACTCATAAATCCTGTGGACTGAAGGAAGATGGACATGTTTACACTGGATACTGAAGGTAGCATGGCAGGTGGATTTACCATCACATGCTGAGCATTCCCTCTACTCCGAGTCCTGTGCTAAGTATCACGCATATAGCTTATCTCTGTGAGAGCAACTATATTCTATCACCCACAAAAACCATCAACGTGCAACCAAGTTTCAGAGGCTTGTTAATATAAAAACCGGGCCCCAGAGATGGCCAATGTCCTGTGACACTCCAGGTCAACATTTTGGTTAAAGTGAAAGAAAATTTTTCCAACAAATAAGAGAGAAAATGAGCAACACATTATTTAGAGAACATGGAATGCAGAGTAGGAACAAGGTTAATGTAGGTTGGAATTAGAAACTAGTCTGAAATTGTCAGCGCTAAAGACTATGAGATGTCAGTAGCATTACTGCCCTTGATTTATGGAGAATGAGGTACCATCTAAGGACTTTTATTAAGCAGTCCTTTAAAAACATTCTTTGCTTACTATAGAACAGAGTAAGGACCTTAAAAGCAACATAACTATGTTCTGGCCACATAGAATTGAAATGAGGGATGTTTAAGAAACCTATTTTAAAGCAAAGATGACAATAATGACATAGCATAGGGGTAAAACTGTAAAAAAAAAAAATCAAAGAGACATTGGTGCCTCAAGATTAGCTGCCACCTCTGGAGATGATGATAAATTAGGAACCATCCAATTTCTGGATAATAACAGTGAGTCTAATTTTAGAAATTTTAAAGTAAAAACTAAAAGTTAAAGATGCATTTTCTCACTTTCTAACAAAATACCTTGCGACAAGATGAATAAAAAATGCAAAAAAATCATTAGCCTCCTTATTAATGGAAGGCGACTAAGTAGACCTTTAAAAATGGAAGCCCCGTGATCACATTAGTACATAAAATTCTTTCTTCACTCAGCACTCGTTCAGTATCACCTGTAGGCACAGACTTAGAAAGGTAGCAAGTATGTGGACCTCACATTCTGCTGAGATAGACAAGCCAAGTAAATACAAAGAGCAAGAAACAAAAGATAACAGACACAGTCTTGCTTCACAAGCAGGGATCCTAACAGACATTGGAGGAATATGCATATCACTACTACTTTATGAGGCTTTTCATGAGCTTGGGACACTTACCTAGCCATAATGCAATGAGTACAGCATCAATTCCATCTATTGGCTCACAGATTCGAGCCACAACAGGGTGGATCTGCTGGGCCAAGTAGTACTGGGTGTCGATGGCTAAATTGTCCTGTTTCTGCAATTGCTCGGGTGCATAGGCCCTCTGAGTTGCAGGGAGGTTTGACCCATCCTAAAAGAAGACACGGAATAGGTAAATTTGTGAGCAATTCAATCACACATACACTTGCTTAATCAAACAAATGGACAAAAGTTTAAATTTTATGTCCTCAGTTCCAAACTCTAAGAAGTCTTGCCCTGTTCAAAATCCCATATGTATCTTAGAATAGGAAGACTAAGAACTTTTGGTCTCAACCTTATCCACAGCTTGAGAATGTAAATCCAGTGTATTGTGTTCTTTTCTGTCAGGATATTAAACCAGTAAGATGACACTAGCTAGATTATAATTCTACCTGCCATATAATAGAAGAAAAAGAGAAAAGACTAGTGATAATTAGTCTACTGAGAAAGGTTTTTAAAGACATAACAATAAAAGAATAAATAACACTCCTCTGATTCTGTTAATGCAATTTCTTCCAGCGACAACTCCAGCCATAGAAGCATGTATCCTTTTCAACTGTGTGCCAAAATAAATCCTTTGTCCTTTGTTTCTTTTGGGGTATTTTATCACAGCGACAAGAAAAGTAACTAATCTACCTACAAAGCAGCAGCGCTCAAGAGTCAAATACATGACCAGTGGAAGGGGTACTATTCAGTCGGTCCCTCCTCTAGCAAATGAAGGTGGGATAAATACTCTTTTCAGGAGCCATTTCTTTTATACTATAAAATTAAACTTGTGAGATTCTATGTAATTAGCTCACATACAGCTCTGTAGTGATGTCACTGTCATCTGTGAATCAAAAAGTCATCATTCTACTGGACCAACATCCAATGATTCACTCCACTCTTCCTCTTGACTGAAACAACAGAATTTAATATTCAGACTAGTAAATTATAACTATTCACAGTGCTCAGCTGCTCTGCAGAACTGATTATAATGTGAATCCTATTCTTTCACTCCTGCCACAATCAGTCTCTTCTCAGCTCAGCATTCAGCTCAAAACATAGGCAACCTTCCACATCATGGTCTTTACCAGAGACACAAGGCAGGGCCTTCTCTCTCAGCACATGCTCCCAATAGTAGCAGAATTTATCTGTCTTTCATTTAGGTGCTACCTGGTCTAAAGTATAATGAAATCTCTAGAAAGAAAGCTACCCTCAGGTTAAAATTTGTTTGTTCGTATTCACAACTCAATAAAAAAAATTAATGAGAATGAATGAGGCTTAATCATGTCCTTTAAGCAAACTGAATTGTAAGGTAAAAATAAGTAGCAGCTGCTCTCCGGAGTTTGAAAACAACCAACAGGCTATGTCTCCATATTGCTATACTCAGACAGCCTCTTAATACCAAAAATCTGCTCACCCAATAAAATTAGCTTTCTGTTGAGTTTAATTTTTTCTTTCATGATTTTTTTTTGTTGCTGATCTTATACTGCCCTAGGCTAACTTCTAGCTTACTGTTGTATCAAAGGATGACCTTGTACTACTACTGATCTTCATCTCTCCACCTTCCAAGAGCTGGGTTTATACCACCACACTGAGGGAATTCAATTACTTTTTAATGATGAATTAATCAATTTTGAAGAAGTGAAGAAAATTTAAGGCACAGTGAACTGGAGGGAAGGTAAAATACTTGTGTGGCATGCACACGGTCCTAAGTTCTGTCCCAAGAACTGCACACCAAGTGCTTGAGTTACTTTCAAACATATCACCAGGAGATTTCATGAAGGAATATTTGTATTTTTAAACAGCAAATGCAAATTTCTGAGCATTCTTTTTACTTAAAGCATTCTACCTCTATATAGCTTGTAGCTAAGAGTGAGCCTAACATATTTCCTACTGTATTTTTAAAATTTAAGCTCGTGCTCGCTTCAGTAGCACATATACTAAAATTAAAATTTAAGCTCAAACATAGCGAAGTTCACAACTGGCTAGCTAACAGCTTTTATAATGTGCTAGAAATCCATTTTGGCTCTCACCTAAGATATATTACTCAAAGATCTAGTCCTTAAACCGAACAAGACGTCAACAACATGGCACACGTGGCCATGTTTTATATATCTTCTAAGAATGGTTATGGAAGCAAAGCTGGCCTTTCTTCGGCTATCCATGCATCAATTCATGAATTGTAGAATAGTCAGGTGCTCTACACAAGCCATTGTTAATGGGAAACTAATGGAAAAAAATCTCAGTGGTTGACAGGGGGTCCTCTTAAAGCAATTATGTCAAAGGTATGCCTTACAAAAATGATGACTTGTGTAAACTAAGTAATTACAAGATTAAATTAGTAGACAAAGGCTGATGAGATAGCTCAACAATCAGGAGCACTTGTTGGTCTTACAGAAGACTGGGATTGAGTTGCCAGCATCTACATGGCAGTTCACAACAGTCTGTAACTACAGTTCCAAGGGATCTGATGCCCTCTTCTGTGTCTACAGACATCAAGCACGTATGTGTTGTACACAATGCATGTGGGCAAAACACTCATCACAATTTTAAAAATAAATCTTTGAGTTACCAGTATGATACAGTCAGTGTTTATATAGTAAACATTAAATAAAACTGAACCTATTCGAAAAACAGGATATTCTTAGAGGACACCCTGCCTCCAGGCAATAAACAATCTTAGAAATTTGTTACCACAGGTTTTCACATACTTTTTCTAAACATTATGATATGAAACTTAAAAGAAAAGGAGACCAATCCTGATGAAAGGTAACTTGTCCCACTGAGGAGAACAATAGCAAATTAAAATCCTATGCCCCTTTTCTTAGAATGTGTTAAGGAAAAAATAAGTTAATTAAAACAAATATGTATTGTACTTTTAAAAGAAGGACGAGTATTAAGTGGATGGCAAAATGCTAAAGTGACATCAAATAGGGTTTATTGTACTGCACTAGCACCAGCATTTTAAAGACATATTTTAATCAAAACGGGAATAAGAGCAAATATTTTGACATTAAGGAATGCAAGTTTGACTTTGAAATACATCTATCATACTATTTTATACATTACCAAATGCCTCCACTCCAGTTTTAAACAAAATATTTACCTGTCCTGATTTCATCATTAGATGCTATTTTACTGAACCTGTATTATTTTTCAAAGTTATAAGCTACCATCTGTTCTTGTCATTAATAATCTAAGAGCTTTTCAATTTATATGAAGACATAAGTGAAAAAAAACTAGCCTATTTACTAAAATCTTTATTTGCATAATTTGAAAATTGTTTTTTTGAGATGAGACTTGTCAGAAGCAATATGCAAAGCACATTAAGGAACTGAGCAAGGCAGACATTTATGGAAATATTTTCCTGCAGGAACTGGCTTTCTCTAACAGTTCTTAATCAAGGGTAACCCTAGGAGGGAGACAGAGTCAAGTGCCGATTCCTGTCCATGTACTTAGCACTGTTATGTACATCATCTACAGTATGAGGCCCATATTACACTAACAGACGAGCCTTGGGTTCCATGAAGACTTATGCTTGGAAAGCATACTGGTTGGGTTTTAGCAAAGGTCAATTGTATAGAAATTAATTTTAAGGCTTACCTAAAATTTTTACTATAATAATGTAATATGACTCTTATGAATGTAAAAAAAAATCTTACTCAGATAAATTATGCCTTGGGGTGAAGTAGACCATACATTAGTAATTTTAAAGAACTTGAGATAGGCTTATTACTAACTTCGTTTTGCATACAGGGAGAAAAGATTGATGTTCTTTTCTTCCAGCTGGAGTCAAGTGCTTTCAGGGGAAAAAAAAATCCTGATGTCCTCCTCTGTCCTACCTCCCTACGGACCCTGTTAGTGACATGCCATTCTCAAACAAAACTAGATTTCAGTTGGAAAGTGTACTGAGAAAGATTATATTTCCTTAGAGGTGTTTTACAAAACAGGAATAAGGGAAACACGAGGAGAGAGTTGGGAGAGAAGGGGAAGTGAGAAGGGTGAGGAGAAAGGAAAAAACTAGGTGGATCATTTCTACTTTCTTTCATAAAGTCTATCTTCAGGCCTTCCAACCTTCTCCATGGAGCTATACATTTTTTCAAGTAATTCATTTGATGAGCTAGGAAGACAAACCATTTATTCTACCACTCCACTGACTCATCACAATGAAAACTGTCACAAAAAGAACGATTGATAACAACAACCCACTACTATTGCTAGTCATACCACTATAAGTACATATACTTTCTTTTCTCTTTTTTGTATTGCTGGGAATCAAATGCAAGGCATTACACATATTAACATACTAAGTAAGCAATCACAGCCCATGATATTGTCACAAAAATTATTTTAGCATTGAAACGGCAGTAATTATTATAAAACTGCCTCATTAATAATAATTTCAAATGATCTCCAAATCCTACTTTGAATTTCTTGTGAAACTTGTAATGAAACATTATAGAACTCCGTTTTTAAGACTTGAAAGCTAGCTTAACTAAACCATCTCTATATGGGACCAGTTAATTAGAAGACTACTACTAAGTAAGGTAATATGGCAATCTAGCTTTGACCCAAGATTCCTATACGTAGACCAGTGGTTTAGTGTGTATATACATTCATATGTGCACATGTGCGTGGAGGAAAGGTACGTATCAGGTAACATATATTCCTTGTACTTTATGTATAAATGTGTTTTATCTGTATGTCTGTCTGTGCAACATATATGTATCTGGTACCTGAGGAGGCCAGAAGAGAGTGCCAGATCTCCTGGAATTAGAGTTACAAGCAGTAGTGAGCCACCATATAGGTGTTGGAATTGAATCAGATCCTCTGGAGCCACCAAGCCAGTGCTCTTGACTGCTGGGCCCTTCTCCAGTACTCTTCTTTATATTTTTTTAAAAGATTTATTCACCAGAAGAGGGCATCAGATCTCATTACAGATGGTTGTGAGCCACCATGTGGTTGCTGGGATTTGAACTCAGGACCTCTGGAAGAGCAGTCAGTGCTCTTAACCACTGAACCATCTCTGTATTTTTAAAACAGTGTCATTCAAGGAATGCCATCAAGTTCTGAGTATCTGCATGACCTCAGTATTACAGTTACAGATACAAGCTACTCTACCTGTTTGTATGTGAATTCTGGAGATGTGAACTCAGGTCTTCATATATGCAAACACTTTTCCCATTGAGTCACCTTCCCAGACTACTATTCTTAAGAAGCACAAGTCTTCCACAATAGTTTTACCTGACAGATAACATATGACACTGTATCGCCAGCTTTCACCTTCCTGCCTCCTTGAGAATTTATCCACAGTGCAACATGTACATGAGGTAGACTTTTTTTATCAGGGTAATCCTGGGGATCCTTTGTCAATGCCTAAAAGACAAAAAATGGGGAACAAAAATCCCACCAAAATTTAGAATAAAACTGTTTATGCATACATGTATCAAACATTTTTTGCCAGAATCATATATGTATAGCATAACAGTGACAATGAATGCAGACAACATGGCCACATTATCGTCCAACAGTCCATCTTCTCAAGGTCTCTCTCTCCATCAATTAGTAATTGGCATAACCATACACAAGCCTAATAAATAAATAAATATATTTATGGGTTTTCTCACATAATAATTTGAATACTTAAAATAAATCAAGACTATAGCTCCAGTGTTCTATGTAGCCATAGAGTTCTCATGTTTGTAGTTTTTTCATCTGATTAGTTAGACTGAAGAATAACAGCTGCCCTCATTTAATGATCTGTTTCTCAAAGACTTCTTAATAAATAACCCACCCCCACCCCAATGTACCAAACAGCACAGAATTTACCCTGAAAGTCAACTTAAGCAATGAGTTTGTAACATAAAGTGCACACAAGATCTGGAACAGCACCAGTCAGGAGAAAGGTGTTTTCTAACACTGGTATTTGTATTGATGATACAGAAGGAAAGCTGGATAAAATGGTAGCTGCCTTAAAAATGTGAATCCCAAGAGGAGCACCAAGTTGTACTAATAGTCGCTGTATTCTTTCTACCACCATAGCAAGGTACTTTCACTTGAGAACATTCTTGACTAAGCAGTAAAATCCAGTAACTGTGAGGGGGCAGTCTCCCTCTGCAGCACAAGATGACTTTAGAACTCACTATGCAGCACGGACTAGCTACAAACGTAAGGCAATCCTTCTGCCTCAACTTTTCTGAATGCTGGTATTACAAGCATGACCCATCATATCTAGCAAAGTTAGTAACTCCTAAAGCTTTTAAACTTTGATACCAAGTGTGCTATTTTATGATTAAACACAATGAATATACAAAACATATCTGAAAAATAAAAGGGTACTCTAGGAATTGTTTGGGAACTATTTGAGTTACAGGCTAAACTATATACTATTTACATAGAATGCATAGAAATTACATAGAATGAAATTTTTGCTTGAAAGAATGGTAAGGAAACTAGTTGTTTGGACATGTGGACCAGCAGTTTAAAATCTAAACTAAATAAAACCTGTTACTTTAAGAAGAAGAAAAAAGAATCAATCTGACAATAGGCATCATCAAATACAACCTTTCAAGCCCAATTCGAAACTTAGAAAACATGTTTGCACTTCTTAGAACTTGACATCTTCCCAATACTGGATATTTCTAATGAAGTAGGAATATTCTAACATGCTTCTAAACAGTGTACTTGAAATACACTCATTTTAATATCCACAAAGTTCAGGGAACCAACCAACAAATTCTACAATGTCATACACAGATAAAATACCCACTATTCAAAGTCCAATACAGGAGTAAATAAGATAAAAATAGATGGCAAACATGGAGAAAGAACACATTAAACATATAACACATTATTTTATACAATGAATATATACTAACAAAAATAAGTAAAAATCCAACCTACACAGTTTACTGACTTTAGACTTCACATCACAAACAACTTTTTAAAATATACAACCTCTAGAATTCTAATGCGGGATCAAAGAAGAGTCTTTAAGCTATCAGGAAAATATAAATACTTTTACCTTTACCTAATTATCTCTGATTATTCTAATTATCAACTGAAATTTATTTTTATAGAGCGGTAAAACCATACGTTACAACAAAATAGACATGGAAAGTAGGCAATAAAGTTCAGATAGTGTCTACCAAGATAGGCGATAAAGCTTTGCAAAATGGGAAATGGGGTGGTGGTGGTGAGATTGTTCAGTGGTTAAGACCACTGTCTGCTCTTGCCAAGCGCCTGGGTTTACATCCCAGTAATGTATGGAGGCTTACAACTACCTGTAATTCCAGTTCCAAGAAATTGGATGTCTCCTCTGGCCTATATGGACACCCAGCAATCGTGCAATGTACTTATGTACTCACATGCAGGCCAAACACTCATACTCATGAAATATTTTTTAAATTAAGAAATGCCATTATACTAGGTAACTTTCCTTTTTTTAAAACAGTATTTTTAGTACAATATTAAAATTCTGAACATTATGGAACAGTATTTCTAATGATGATATAGAAAGTATCAAAAGTTTTAAAAGCTGGACTTAGAAACACACACACACACACACACATATCTCCCACATATATCGAGCTGGAAAGATACCTGATGGGTGGTCTATTTGATCTGTGGTGGACAGAGAGATCTAACTCCTTCAAGCTGTCCCCTGAATTTGCCATGCATGCCATGGCATATGAATCCCCCACACTCGCACACGTACATATGCACAAACCTGTGTCACCCCAGCTCCAAGGACACAGGCATACAATTTAAAAAATATTTTAAATGCACTCTAGTGGTATATATTCAAGGTCTCCATGACTACTAAAACCAGTATGTTGTGTTATCTTACAAATATTTAAGATTACAATACTCCAGAAAAATCACAGATGGTTTTACTTTTATAACAAGGCCTAAAATCTCCATAAAAGTAAATCTCACCACTTTATGTAGGCCTCCATCCTAATCTAACTTGCCATTTTCAAGTTCTGCCAACATTATCTACAAAGATAATAAAACCAAGCAACCAAACACAAACAAACCATATTTTCTAATACCATCCACGGGGCAGTCTTTTTCTAGTCTATTCACCTTTGAGCAAAATAAAATGCAAAATCTCAATTTCCCAAATTTTAAATGATACAAGTTAAAGATTAACAGAAAGACAACTCACCTTTTACAGATGAATAGCTTACTATAAACTGAAACAGACCTCTGATCATGATATAATTCATCAAAATTTACTATACTTGTAACAACACTACAGAAATTAAAAACAAAACAAAACAAAACAAACAAAAAAACAAAAACGCTGTCACACTATGTGGCCTTAGCGCACCTCAAAACAATAAATAGACAAGGTGGGCTTTAAAAAGCCTTTGCCTCCCAAGTGCCAGCTATCACTACTATACCCAAACAAACTTATTTAGAAACTCTAAACGGGCTTGAAAGATGGTTTTGTCATTAAATTGTTTAATCCATGATAAGAAAAACAAATGACAAAGCAGTCCAATCAGTTGCTAGTACTTGCCACTCCTAACACTGGAGAGACAGAGACAGGCAGTTCCCTGCACCTTCTAGAACTTACAGGCTAGCCTGTCAGCAACCCAGTCAATAAAGTCAATAAACTAAGTCAGTGAGAGACAAACCTGTCTCAAAAAACAAAAAAGGAGCTAAGAAGGCATAGTTGGCATAGCACTTGTACAAGCAGAAGAAATTGAATTTGATGCTCCAAAATGCATAAAAAGTTGAGTACAGACTTGCCCTTGTAATCTCAGCACTGGGGAGATGGAAGACAGGTGGCTCCCTGGGGCTTCCCATCCAGCTAGCTCGGCTACCTAGCAAGCTCTAGATCAGTGAGAGACTATCTCAGAGAAAGTTACAGAAGTCCTGCTGCAGTTACCCTGGTGGAACACACACACACACACACACACACACACACACACACACACACACACACACACACACACACACTTAGGATGGGTTGGGAATCCGGGAGAGGAGAAAGAGGAGGGAACCGGGAGAATATGTAAGACAGAGGCCAGAAAATACTCTTCAAATAATCAAGAGTCTAGCATGGCTGTCCTCTGAGGCTCCATCAGCAGCTGACTCGGACTGATGCAGACACCCACAGCCAAACAGCAGATGGAACTTGGGGACTCATATGGAAGAATCGGAAGGATTGCAGGTCCCTAGGGGATAGGAACTCCACAGGAAGTCCAATAAAGCCACCTAACCTGGACCCTTGGGGAGCTCAGTCTGAACCAGCAACCAAAGACTTAACACTGGCTGGACCTAGGCTTCCCTGTACATATGCAGCAGATGTGCAGCTTGACCGCCATGTGGGTCGTGAAAAACTGGGATGGGAGCTATCCCAAAAGCTGTTGCCTGTATATGGGATATGTTCTCCTAGCTGGGCTGCCTTGTCTGGCCTCAGTGGGAGAGGATGGGCCTAGCCTCACAGAGACTTGATGTGCCAGGGTAGGGGAATACATAGGGTGGCCCACACACACACAGAGGAGAAAGAGATGGGGGGAAGAACTATGGGAGGGGGTAGTGAGAGGTGAGTGTATACACACACACACACACACACACACACACACACACACACACACACAGAGAGAGAGAGAGAGAGACCCAGAGAATTTGGAAATATGAACTGGGTTTTTCTCATTGACTTATCTCAGAATCTACTACTGTACATGTAAGAGGAATTCCCTACTTGCTAAGTAGATAACAAGCAAATTCTTTTAGTGCTCATCAAATTGCTATTAGTTATGAGCAACTATGCTAAATAAGATGTAGAATGAAAAGCCAATTAAGTCAGTTTCTGTTTTGCTCACACAAAAGAGCATGGCTCAGTCTAGAGATGGCTCAGTGATTAAAGTGTGCCTAGTGTTCTTGCACAAGACCCAATTTCGGTTCCCAGCACTCACATGACAGTTCACAACTGCCAGCAATTCCAGTTCTGTGATCTGACTTCCTCCTCTGAACTCCTAGAACTCCTTTATGCATGTGATACATACACATACACTCAGATGGAGACATTAAATAAGTAAACTGTAAGATTTACTGCCATTATTAACATACTATACATGAAGTACTGCTAATAGTAATCTCACCATAAAATGATAATTATTGAACCTGAACAACTGATACTAGAGATGTGATGCTATTCTTTTACTTTTGTCTGCTTGGAAATGTAAATAAGAAAAACGAGTATGAATTTTGATTCCTGGCCTGTGCAGACTTCAGTCCCTTTTGCTGGGCTGGTGGTACATACTTGTTTAATCTCAGCACTGAGACAGCAGAGGCAAATGAATCTGGTTTACACAGAACGTTCCAGGCAAGCCAGAACTACATAGTGAGACCCTGTCTTGAAATAAAATAAAAAATATTAATGTAGGGTTGGGATTTAGCTCAGTGGTGGGCGCTTGCCTGTGGCAAAGCGCAAAGGCCCTCCTGGTTTGGTCCTCAGCTCCAAAAAAAAAAAAAAAAAAAAAAATTAATGTAGACACAGAAATACTGTTATTTTTCTTGACTAATGTTCTTTGTACATACTATAATATGAGCCAATAAGAGTGTGAAAATACTATCCTTGTAGATGCATTTGTGGTGTTGTGAATAATATAGTCAAGCTTAGACTGATTTTTAAAATTTGTTCCTGGATCCTGCTGTCATGGACAGGCATGTTTGAAGGAAGGTAGACAAAAATGAGCCAGAGATACTGTATTTAGAATACTAAACACTAAAATAAGAATAATGATTGAACTCATTCATATAAAATTTTGGAAAGTAAAAATGCTTATTAGCAAAACAGTCCACAGATGCCAATGCTGGCATGCACTTCATTATTTATAGTGAAGAGCTAGCGTTAAGGCACATACAGCCTCAGGTATGATAGATATAACGTCTTCATTTTTTAAATTAAACACATGATATTCAAGGTATAGAAACAAAAAAAGATGATCTAAGAAGGTATGTTAAGTCTTAAGTATATGCCTAGAGTTTTGTACTCTCCAAAATTCAAATAAAAACAAACTCACTGTGAAAGTTCCATATCCACCATGGTGGTAATGTTTTATTTTAAAAAAAAAAGTCATCACCATGACAAAGAAACTATGATGAAAATAGCATGCATATTTTGTTATTATTAACTGATACCACCTTTTCACAAAACGATTTTCCTAGATCCATTTGGCTAGGTAGTTGTATCTTTTGATACAAATGTTCTTTTTTTTTTACTTCATGGATTGTACAAAAAAGTAATTCATCTGAATGCAAAATAACAAGTGAATGAAGATGTTCAGTGAAGTTATTCACAATTAAATTTAATGAAGAAAAAATTAAGTAAACATGTCAGCAAAATAGATGATTAGTGTATTGATTAACTTTGTTTATGGGTGCTAGGAATCAAACCTCGGGACTTGCATATATGATTTTTCAGGTAATACAGATATAGGTAGGAAAAGATACCCATACCCACAATGTAATATTATTTTAAGATGCACAAATATTTTAGATATAGAGTGGTTACCACTACTATCTTAATTCTAACTGAATTTGCACCCAAAAACCTTTTGACGACAGATCCTCATCTGTGAGGTAACATTCACATTTAGGGAGCAGAAGCAGAAAGGAGAAAAGACAAGAGAGGGGAAAGGAATGAGGGGAACAGGAAGGGGGTGACCAGGAGGGAGGAGAAATGAATGAAAACTGTAGAATGAATATGAATGAACAGAATTATGCATCACGCAATTATTACTTTAGAGGACTATGAAAAAGAGAGCATTCTCTAGGCCCTGAGACAAAGGCTAAGTCACTCCATATGCTATCTGGAAGTAAAAGGGAAAGACGGGTCGTCTGCAGCAGCCATGGCAGTACCTGTGGCTGCAAGAGCTATGCTAATGCTCAATCTGTGAGACAGTTGTTAAGCAGCTTCCACCACCAGCTCGAATTTACTGAAATTGCAAGGATGAGGTGGTTCTTCAACTCTCTGAAGGAGGAGAAAAACACATGGCAGCAGCTGGGCTCAGCAATAAATGCTACATTTACCTTGTTAATTTCAAACTGGCTCACTGGGACACTGCCGTTTAGCACATTTTCTCCAATTTCTATTAACCTCTTCTGAATGTTTTCCACAATGGTGTCCCGGCTTTGATCAGAAAGAATCTGGCCAATGACAAAGCTGTATAAAGAAAAAAATATGATTTTTTTCGTATCATATGTCATTAACAAAAAAAAGACAGACATCATGTCACGAGATTGGCATGTGGATAAGAACTTATGTTAAGAACTAATATGAGGATTAGTGTCTAAAAGGCAATTTACACTTTATTTTCTGTTTATTGCCTACGTGTATGCCTGCACATCCAATCTGTGTCTGACGTTAAGCGTATAGGGTTCCCTGAAACTAGAGTTAAGGATGATTGGTGCTGGAAATCAAACGTAGGTCCTCGGCAAGAGCAACAAGTGTTCGTAAGCACTAATCTCCCCAGTGCCCGCTGTTTTGTTTTTAAATGTTAACTCTTCTAAAACTTTACTAACATATGAATTCCAGGTCTGCCCTTTGACATAGACTATTCACTAATGTAGCAGCTAATGCTTTCATATACAATAAAGAAAAATTTTTGCCATCAGATTTTATGATTATAAAATACAAAGGCAATTATATTCTAACCATAAGTTAATATTTTAGTTTTCTGACATTGTTTTTGGTTTTTTAAGATGGAACTCACTATATAGACCAGGGAGGTCTTGAACTCAGAGAACTACCTGTCTCTGCTTCCAAGTGCTGGGATTAAAGGTGTGTGCCACCACACCCAAGTTAATATTTTAGAAGATAAATTTTATCTTTATTCATAAAGCAACAAGACAGTATCTCCATCTAAGATGGCTATTTAGCTAAGTAAGAAGAAATATAAAGCTTCATAAAGAAATTTTAAAAACCTAGGAGGCTAGAAAATTAACTCAAAGGTTAAGAGTACTTGTTCTTACAGAGGATCTAGGTTCAATTCTCAGCACCCACATGACCGCTCACAAGGTTAGTCCCTGGAGATGCAATGCCCTCTTCTGACAGCTATGGGCACCAGGCACTAACACACTGCATAGACATACAGCTGGCCAAACACTCATACACATAAAATAATAAACTAAACAGGGTAAAAATTCCAAAATACCAAACTCTTCTTTTTGTAGTATCATTAAAAATTGTTCAATGTTCAACTTTTAGGCTATCCCTCAAATTTGTCATATTGTTCTATAAAGCCTCAAGAAAAATAAAGTAGCCAACATTTTATTGATTTCTCAGAAATCACAGATTAAGAGTTTGGCAGCTGCTTTATGATTTATCAGAAAAAGAATCCTGACAAAAACATTTATATAGCTTTAATTACTAGTAAGTTTCTAGCTCAGAGAAATTACTTCTGCTATTGGGTATCTCTTCTTGGAAAACACAAAGCTGAGGAGAACACTCTAACTGACAGCCTATACAAAGCAGCTTCAAAAGCTTTGACTCTATCTAAGAACAATGAGGCATTCAAAGCCCATTTCCAAGAACAAACCATGGCCTATCGCAGATGGCTCCTTTGCCTAACTAATCAAGAGGAGTTTTAAGAAAGCAACTCTTAATTCAAACTCTCAACTTGAAAGCAGAAAGAAGGTTGGAAATTAAGTTTAAAATGCTGATATTTACCAAAAAACTAAAAGTACTTTTAAATCTAGGCATCAAGGAACACTGTTTTCAGAACTGATCTAAATCACAAAATAGGAATATGTGAAAGATAACATATAACATATCTATGCATTAATTTTTCAAATGGGTATTTCATACATGAATTTTTTAATCATAATCTTTAATTTGCAAGGCTAGTGGATCATATATTACTTTAGAGGCAAACACAGTATTTTATAACTTGCCCTCAACTTAATCTGCAATTACTTAAGAATCATTTATATACAAATGATAAAAGGAATAAACACCATTACATGCCATTGCACATTTCAAACTACATATAACAGGAAAACATAAAATATGTTTTATAATTGGGATCTAGGGATTCAGGAGACATCATTTTAAAAAAAAAAAGGAATTTGTTTAAAAAACAATATCAACGAAATCAACTCTCTAAGGATCCATGTGTAAAGATTTATTCTCACCAGAGATGCTATCTTACAGCTAGTGTTTCTTACTGTGCAAATTTAGCTTTATCTAACTTTTATTCTAACTATAAAATTTTATTTGTAATATGCAATAATAACAATAACGTCAAAGAAGGAAGTTGTATCCCTGTGCTTGGAAGACTCACAGGCATTTTCCATAACAGGTAGATTTTTTTTAAAGAATTTATTTTGATTTTATGTCCATGGGTACTTTGCCTGCATGCATGTCTGTGTGAGGTGTCAGATCTTGGAATTACAGACAGTTATTAGCTGCCATGTGGGTGCTGGGAATTGAAGTCAGTTCTTTTGGAAGAACAGTAAGTTCTCTCAACTGCTGTGCCATCTCTCCAGCCCCCGCACTTGGATTTAAAAAAAAAAAAACAAAACAAAAATTTGAAGGACAAACAACAAAAAGAGAATAAAAGCTAAACTCACTTTCCAGTGTCCTTGGCAAGATCACACCAGTCCCTTCTAACTATATCCAATCCTTTCAGTTCCTGCTTGGTGATGTAATTCCCATCGGATGTTGGTTCGACAACTAGAGCAGCATATTTCTTTTTCTTCAGCAATAGCAGAGACTTGAAAACACCATCAATGTCTATTTCAAGCAGTTTGTACAATTTATTCACTTCATTTTTTACCTGTGAAAATTTCAAATATTGTCAGATTCTTAAATGCCTAACAGGGAAAAAAATGAACATCCTATGAATTTCTAAGAGTTATCTTCAACAAAACTTGAAAGCACATATAATTAAAATTTATTTTTCAATTTACATAGCATGGAATTATTTAGTGCACAAATTAAAGACATTAAGAAACAGAACAAAATCAGATTTTAACATCACTTTTCAGTACTTATTGGAAAGAGTTCAAGTCAGAAAAATCACAGAGTCATGGGTTCATAAATGTTTACTGTAGCACTATTAAAAATAACTTAGTTACAATATCAGCCTAGGTGTCCATCAACAGAGGGAAAGTTGAAAATCACTCATTATACATAAGCACAATGGAACTTTTTCCTAGGTATAAAGAATGGAATTATCATGTATGTATACAAATAGAACAATAAGTTATCATATTCATCTAGTTAGTTCAGATGCAGAGAAACAATTATTGCACATCTTCACTCATTTGTAGATTTTAGATTATACAGGTATACATCCATACACACAAAACTGTATGACAAGTAGAGTGTAGAAAGTGGAAACAAGCTCTTGCTCTCTTGCTCCCTCTTGGTGTCTTTTGCCCCTTTGTCCCTTCTCTTTCCATTCTCCTACCCCATTCTCTCCATGTGCTCATGACCGGCCTCTACTCTTCTATTTCTCTACTTCTCTCTTTCTCTGCCCTACTACCCTCTTAACTCCCTTCACCATTCCCTAAAGAAAAATAAAAAAAAATAAATAAATAAAAAGAAAGTAGAAACAAAACTATTTAAGAGAACAAAAGGAATTCATTCACATTTAGGAGGTAAGAGTCAAAGAGAACCATGCCCAAAGTAATAAACATGTATGACAATGTCAGTATAAAACTCAGATATATGTACACCGAATATACAGCATTTAAAAATAAAGACCTAAATAATTTGGGAAGCTGAGGCAAGATGAATTCAATATTGAAGTCAATTTGGGATGCTTACAAAGTTCAAGAACAGCTAGAGCCATATAGCAAGATTTTATCTTAAAAATAAAATAAATATATTTTTAAAAATTAACAAAGAGACACAAATATTATATATAATTCTATCAAAATAAAGGCTAGAACTGGATCTTATGACTCCAGGAAACACATAATTATGGGAAATTCTTTCTTGAGTCTAAAAGCAATGCATATATTTGCCTTGAAACTACTGAATTGATTAAAAACTAGACAGTCCTACTACTATGTATCTAAAAGCATTACCTTGAACTCTGTTAAGTAATATCCAAAACTGACATTGGCACCTTGAATACCCATGTGCTGGCCGAATAAACAAGCACCTGCTTGTCCTTTGCTGACAAGGCCACGGCACAAATCATCACCTCTAGCAAAAACTGAAAAGCTTTGCAAGGCCACTAAGAGTACAAAAAGTCAGTGCTCTGTACAAGAAAGAGTACAGTTCAAATTCCACACTTTCCAGGGAGGAAAAAATGGCAATTCCTAAGATAAAATCTCAATGAAGCAAGTACTCAAGAAATACTTCCCAAGTGTGAATCAGTTACCAATGATTGCTTCTATATGTTACTTTGTAATTTCTAATATATTTTAAGTAATTCTATAAAATTGAGTATTCATGAGTGCACATGTATGTGGAGATAAGTAAATATTTATTCAAATCTCTGTAGGAAATATAACTGAATACTACTGGATGTACATTTCCTTGTGAATGACAATGTGAGATGTTCTAATGACTATATTTAAATTTTTTTAAAGGTAAAATGTTATCCATTTCTTAAGGAAACCAAATGTCTTTGAATTTTTTGTGTCAAAAAATCAGAATATAAGGAAAATTAAAAGAATGAAAATTGTATGACACCAAATTTATTATTTTTCAAAAAGTATGTCTGTGTACCTAACACATGAACTCACTGTGTCTGTATTAAATACAAAGTTCAAGAAACCCAGGTAAATGACAATCATTAAATTATCTCACCTTATTTAAGCAAAGACTTCTTCCAGGTTGGTGCTGTTGGTATTTATCCATAATTTGAATCTGTGTCTCCATAAATAACTTCCAAGATTCATCTAATAAAAGCCAAAAGTATATAAAAATTAATAATGAAAACACACAGATCATTATAGACAATGAAAGTAAAGGTTTCTAGTACTAGAAACTAGAGGTGTCATTGATTTTTCACATGTTACTATCTGTATGATCAGGGTGCACAATTAAGATTAAGATTAAGATTAAGCCCTTCACCAATTAGAAATGCAAGCAATGAAAGATTAAGAAAATCTTTCCAATTTTCTTCTAAAAATGCTAGAATTAACTGTGTGTGGTTTCAATTCAAACAGAATATGGAATCTGATAAAAATAAGTCTAGGAAACGGGGTCTTTATTTAACCAGTGTGACATGTACTTAGTGGTCATGGCAGTCTAAGAAGCAAATAAAATATGGATATAAAAATTCTAGGGCACGAATATTTATTAAATTCTCAAACAATATTCAGTAGACTATAAATAGTGCCAAAAAATCACTAACAAACAACACTTGAGCGCATAAGTATAAAGGAATGGAAAGAAACTCTAATTAGCACCATTACTAATTTGCCTGAAATACTTTACAGGCTTCATAGGAAAAGAATCATATTAAGCGCTGATACAAAGAAAAGGCTCTAATCCATCAGGAGAGGTTTATAAATACCAAACTAGGCATCAGAAAGCAATTTTCAGTTTAGGTTACACTTTTCCTTGACACAAAAATGTCATCTGGTATCCTTAAGAGTTGTTTTAGAATGAAAATGTTGAGCATTACCTTCTGTACCATCTCTTTCGTATGCATCAAAATCTAAATAAAACAAAAGTCAACATTAATAATGTATTACAAAATTACAAAGGCATAAATATAGCACAAGAGTTTTCCAATTTCTAGGCATCTTTAAAGTTCTTAAATATATCACACCAACTACTCTCAAGTAACAGCAATATAATTTAAGTTTAATAATCTCTATGCTGATGCTTAATAGACATGCAAACTGATAAATATCTATATTTCTGTGTATATTTAATAAACATGTATAATAAGATACCCCTAATAATATGGCAGTAGTCACTTATCCTCAAATAGCACCAATATTCTAATAGAATTACATGATTAAAAAAGCTTAAAAATCTAGCAATTCATACCCATTTCAGAATCTTAAAAGTATTCCATTTAACTTAAAATTATTTTGTAGACTAAGTTCCTTAAAAATGACTATATGGAGTGGAGTTAACCCAGTGCCCAGCAAAATGGTGAATTTCAATTCAGTAAATGAAAACAAACATATAGATAATTATGAATGGGTCTATTTCCAGGCCCATATGGCTACAGGCTATAAAAACATAAACTAATGTATGCAGAGACAAAAGCAGATATGAGTTACCTTAAACCCTATCAGAAGCATATGTAGCGTGTGAAACATTCTGGATAATATGATGTACTGAGAACAGAGACAGAGGCACAGAGCACCCCTTGCATTCTATAATGTCTTTTCCCAAGATCTCCAAGAGGTAGCTACTGTTAATACCCCCACTTGCTTGTTGCCAAATGACAAAGAAAGTAATTTCTTTCTCCTAGTCAGCAAAACAAGGGTACAACAGAAGCACTCTGGTTCCAGGACAGAACCCTTAATCATTCCACAGTATCAGTCTTCATGCATCAATCTAAATTAAAAGTCTCTTTTCCAGTGACTCAGACAGAAGGATGCCTTCATTCGTTCTTTTCTACCTTGCCACCTAACTGAAATCCCAAAGTTTCATTTCAGTCTTTCTTATTCTCCACAGAAAGACAAAGAGTACTCAGACAAGAGCACTTGCCTTTGAGCATATAACATGCATCCATCGCTTCTCTTCTCCATTGCCCACTACCTCTCTTTACTACTGCCCAACTTTGTTCAGATATCCAAAAGTTCTTCATAGCTTCCATACCTTGGGGGCCACGGTGAATTCTAATTAATCTAAGCCAGTAGCTTTTATATGGGCTATATGGTGGAATTACCTGAGGATCTTTAAATAACTAAACCAGTGACAATCAAAACTGTCTCCAGAGCTGCTTCCTGGTGTAAAACTCTCCCTGACTCCAGTGTTATGAACTACTATGCAAGAGTGCTGGCTTTCTAAAATTTATTACATGGTCCTACTTTTTCTTTATCAAAACAAACACCCCCCCATATTCAATATCTGGGTCAGAATATCTCTGACCAACATCTTTAAAAAGCGTTCCAAAGATGATTCTTAGGACTGGTACAGGAAAAACCCAGTAATTCCATTTTGGAGATATTACCAACTTAGACATGCTCACAGAACAACTTTATCCCGGACAATCAAAGGTAAAGAGAACTCCTCTAGGAAACTTATAAAAAAGGAATGAGCATTACAAAACAACCAGCTTTATAGACTGACAGCAAGCGCCAACAGACATCATGGTGATCATGAAGGACCATGCCAGAAGGTTCAAACCAACATACATACTAAGAATGCCTGACTCCCAGCGTTATGTGATTATTGCAAAAATGACACCTGTAAGTGACTTTTTTTTTTATTAACAGGTATTTCTTATATACATTTTAGGGTGTTATTCCTTTCCTGGTTTCGACAAACATCCCCTTCCCCTCCCCTTCTTTATGGATATTCCCCTCCCCATCCTCCCCCCCTTGCCCCCCTCCCCCCAACAATCTAGTTCACTGGGGGTTCAGTCTTAGCAGGACCCAGGGCTTCCCCTTCCACTGGTGCTCTTACTAGGATATTCAATGCTACCTATGAGGTTGGAGCCCAGGGTCAGTCCATGTATAGTCTTTAGGTAGTGGCTTAGTCCCTGGAAGCTCTGGTTGCTTGGCATTGTTGTACATATGGGGTCTCGAGCCCCTTCAAGCTCTTCCGGTTTAAAGTGACTTTTCTTAATGGTTACCAACTTGAATGAATCAGGACTAATCACCTAAAATGTTTTCAAAGCCTCCAAGATCAAACTGAAATTTTACAACTACATCTAAACCCCAGCTCTACCTGTATGGCTGTTATTTCTTTCACAAAACCTTAGCTGGCCAAGAGAAATTGGCCAGTCTGTGAATAGTTACCATACTACAGGCTCATCTTTTCTTGTCTTCACTCATACAGTGGGATTTCTTGCCCAGTCCTCTGACCATAATTACAATTTTCAAAGTTCACCTTGAATCAAATTTTATTCCATAAAGCCTGAGCTAAATGCCCTAGCCTAGAATGATCTCATTGATCTGTTCTTGCTCTGTTTCTCTAGTAACCAAATAATGCTTTCTACTATGAATGACTGTTACCCTCCCAATTAGACCACACGCTTCTGGAGGCCCAAGTGCAGTTCACACCTTCAGACCTTAGATATGACAAGCAATCAAAACTGTATGCCAAGTGACTGGCAGGTCCCATAGTAATTAGTTTTTCTAATAAACACTATAATTAAATTATGGGACAATGTAATTTAGAAAAATATCCAACAATTTTTGGGGGGAAAGGGAAATAAGGAGATTGGCCTAAGTGAAGCTAATCACAGAGAGGATAAACTGCTTATCAAAGGTTCATCTCCACCTCCTTATAAGACTTAGCTACTCTCATCACACGATCAACTCCATAAGCTCCCTGGGTAGCTGAGGTAACTGTTACCTGTAAATGAAGTAACCCAGGATCAATTTGTCACTTTTCACTATATACTCAGTATCCAATTTTTATTCCTCTTCTCTCATAATGTGCAACAAATCTATGCTGTCACCCCTGCGCATGATCTAGTAACTTTCACCACTCGCCTCTCTTCTAATCTGCCAGAGACTCAATGATTTTCAGGTCTGACCTGAAGGCTGCTACCAAAACTATCCTCCCTCTCTAGTGACATAAACCTTTGAGTGGTTTGGGTTTTGGTGTTGCTGGTGTTGCTGTCAAGACAGTGCTATAACTGCTTTTGTCAACTAATGCTTTCCTTTTAGAGATGATTCTAAAGCCATATATAAAGAACCCACTTACTCTAATGACCACCTAATAGTCTATTATAGAAAGAGATCATAATTTATTAACGTTCCATGCACATAGGTTGTTTAAAATTTTTGCCATCATAAACCATATTTCAATTCCTCCAAGTGAACTTACTGAGTCAATCATTATGTTTTATCATTTTTTAAAAATGTAGCCCACTAAACTCACTATAGAACCTATAATGATTTTGTAGTTAGTTTCTATCACCATGTTCTCCACTGCTTTCTACCAAGAGCTGGTGACAAAACCCTCAGTTAAAGTTCTCATCATAGTCTGCAACTCTTCAGACTATCTTTATCTGATGTTATATGAGACAAACTGGAAACAGGCTGACCACGATCTTCTTGTTCTTCTCCATTAAGCTGCTCTACATGATGAATAGATACTGTGGTAACCTATATAGTCCAATGCTTACCCAAGTACTAATAAGCAATATCATGCAAAAGCTGTCTTAGGCCCAGGCCTCAATTCTAACTGTTCACTGGAAATGGCTCTGTTGTTGGATACCTGGTAAATAACAAAACTTAGCATCTATTAGAGGGCCTGGTACATGGGGACCACTAATGACCAACTTTAAGGGTGATGGATGAATGACCAAGGTTTTCACAAGGTCCATGTGACAAATGAGGAAAACTAAGTAGACACTTTACCTAAAGATTTAGAATAATGTTTGACCCAGAAGTTATAGTTCAGTGCCTGGTCTAGAAACAGGATCTTTGGATTCATTTTCTTTGCATTGTGTTCCTAGAGCCTTATTACAAAAGTCAACCCATATGAATGTTCTATAAGCTAATAATTATAAACTTATATATCACAGGCATTTTCTCCATTGAGGAAATACATTTTTAAAAATAGCTACTGGTATCTGGAAAAAATACTGGACACAAGGTACAGTGAATACATGATGACTGTTCATAAATTCACTTCAAAGTGACAAGCCTAATATTAAAGCTAGCCATTCTGACAGAAAATCATTTTATAAGCACCACTGGCCAGCAAACAGGGCTGTAAGATTGCTAAATTCATTAATAAGGCAGTCTGCAGCTATCTGATTTCACAGCAACACCTGCATATTTAGCTACTCATTACCAATTGGATGATGGAATTTTTTTCAAGCACATTTCAAAAATCTGCCAACTTCAAGTGTAAAAAAATAAACTTTGTGGTTAATTTTTCCCTTAACAAAGTACAGCTGTTGAGAATAATTGTTCAAGATCTTACCCTGTAATGTCAACTGCAGCAGAACAAAGAGTATTTAATTAGCAAATCTATCCAGTAATTCAACACCTATTATATAAAATGCCTTCGTGATTTTATTCAGGATAATTTGCTAAGAGGGTTATTACTGACATTCAGATGGAATTTAAAATTCCTACGCAAGTCGAGTCATAATAGCAGTAATGATCTCCCCAATCAGGAGATTCGGTGTCACACAAGGCTCTCTTGCAATGCAGCAGCCGATTTCCTGACTTCTTAATTCCTGGGCTCAGCTCAGTGAGAGCCCTTCATGCCGATATTTCAGTCAGCAATACATCTTTAATGGGACTCTATTAAAATAACTAGAACAAAAATGACTTTTTTTTTGGTTAAAAAGAATGACAGCACTGCCATCATATCAATCATTTACAGGCTTTGCAGAACAGTGCGGTTAGGGGGAAAGAGGAGGGGGGAAATAGGAAAGGAATGGGGGTTGGGAAAGCAATAATTAAAATAATATCAAAAGGCATTTTAACCCAAATCTGAGCCTCTAAGGCAGGAGAAAGGTGGCAAAACTATAAATGAAACTTAAAATTTTTTAAAAAGCTGTTTTCCCCCCTGGAATACATGTACAATATGTGGTTTACTAAGCAAAAAGCACAAGTGTTCTACAGGGAGGTTACCAACAACAGCGACCTAAGACTACTATTGCATGTCTATTAATAGGTCCCTAACCTGCCCAGTAGTACACATGGGGATTTATATTTTCTTTCAAAAGAATGCTGCAAAGCATTCAAAAGTTATGAAATGTTTTAGATGTTGTTACAGATTAATAGTGTTTAACACCAAATAATTGAAAACATCAGCATTTCAGTTCAAAAAAAAAAGTTTCTAGGTCCTACTCCCAAGGGTCTGTCTACTATAATAACTACTAGCAAGAAATCCACTTCAATGTATGATCTGTGTTAAACATAATGGAATACTATATAGGAACAAATTTCAAACACATAATAAAGACAATGAATACTGAAATCTCAATGGTTATTAGTTATACAGAATTAGAAATAACTGGAAAAATTGAACATTACTATTACAGGGTTAGAAAAATGAAGGATTTTTGAATGATAGAAAAGAAAAAATAGAAGATACATAAATATTATGATATTTGGCAACCCAGCCATCATCTAAGTGCTTCCTACTCTAAATTTCAACAATTTCCAAGCAAGATCCAAGGCTACACAGTTCTCCTACTTGATGAACATTTAAGTACGTGCTATTAGATTGCATTTTTCTCTTCAGTTGTATTCTCAAATTTTACATGTGTCTTCTGTGCATTCTGTTTTCTGTCTTTAAGAATTCCTCCTCTTATGATAGTAGGTTGCTTACTGCTATTAACATTAATTTCATTTTCTCTGAAACTAGGGTGTTCTTAGAACCTAGTTCTCTGAGCTGGGTAGGAATAAAAAGAACTATATACTTAAAAATACTCTATAAAGATAAAACATACCAAGACAAAAAAAAAAAAAAAGGAAGCAAGCAAGAGGTCAAAACCTGAGCCCTGATTGAAATTGCCAATTCTAGTTAGGTCTCTGGATCCTCATCATTGATTCAACAAGGAGGCTGGGATTACCTTCAAATCTAAAAATCTAGAATTCCAAGTTTGACATGCATGAATATCTCTTCACATGATTGGGTTGTTTTATTTCTGAAACACATTCATCTCTTTAGTATTAGGAAAGAAAGACAATAATATATCCAACAAAAATAACAACACTGAATACAAGGATCTATTTCCATATTCTAGGTTGCCTTTGAAGACTATTAAATGTAAAATAACTAAAACTGTTAGTGGTCACAGACTACACAGCTTTATTGCCACTGTATAAGTGAGCAGCTGACTATCTGCACTACTTAAAAATACCCAATGCCTTCTGTTGAGTTATCTTTTCTACTTCCACCAAGTGCCCAAACATGCCTACAAATACATCATGGTTTCTGAGCCTCAGCACTGCTTATATTTTAGGCCAAATAATTCTTTGTCATGAGGGCCTACTTTATAAGACGTACACTAAAGATGTTTAGCAGACAAAGGGAGAACTTCCTCTCGAAATTCAATGAACCCAAATGCCCTCTGATACTAGACTATATCTTTGCAATGTGGGGCTGCCTTTGCATTTTCTCTTACTCCTTAGATTCTCACCATTCAGTCTGCCTCTAGCATTAGTATCTTCTAAATCAGTCTTAACACTTTGCCAATATTCATCCTAAAACATTCTTCCCTGAAATGAAATCCAAGATTCCTCATTGAACCTAAGAGTCAAGATCTACTTAAGGACTTATCTTCTAATGTTTGCCACATTTGTCCTTCAACAGTCCTTTCACACATAATTTAGGGTCACTAAACACAATTATGTTTGGTTCCTCCTTAGTCCAACAGGTACCACAACAGTCACGGATATACACCATGTTTTTACTCTTAAAAAAAAAAAACAGGCCTCATAGCTCTGCTAGCCTGGAACTCACTATGTAGACCAGGTTAGCCTCAAAATTCGAGAGATCTGCTTGCCTCTATCTTGTAAGTAGGGGTGGGGGTGGGGAGAGAGATTAAGCTGTCTCATGTTCTATTTTTACTTCTGTGCCCTTCACATGCAGTTCCCCCATGCCATGGCTAACTGTGTACGTTAGCTTGGTTATACCAGATACCTAAAGATTTGGACAAACACTAATCTAGAAGTCACTAAACATGTTTTCCAAACAGGATTAAGACTCAATGAATTCTGGGTGAAGCAGATTTCCACCACTTCCAATTAGGTGAAGGTCTCAGAAGATAAAAATGAAGCTCTCTCCAAAGAAGAGATTCCACCTGCAAATTGTCTTCTAATATCAATCGCAGCATCAACGCTTTCTGGGTCTCCAGCTTGCCCACCTGCTCCACAAATTTTCTACTTGCAGGTTTCTCCATTTGCATGAGCAAAATCTTACGTATGCAGCCTCCCTACAAGTCACACAACACTACCTCTTACTGCATCGGTTTCTGTGAAGAATGTTAACACAGGGAACCGAAATGCAAAACTTAACAGTGTGTGACTCAAGAGAAAGTAATAATGTCTTGAAATTGCTAATTCCACAGGTAAAAACAGACACAAATTGACAATTCTTTATAGTAGAATATTAAATATAACATGGTATATACTTTAATATGTATACTTTCTGAAATAAAAAATTTGATTATTATCTAATATCCATTTCTATTATAAGGATCATCGTTCATCAGAAAAGGCCTCTCTTGCTCTGATAATTCAATGATACTAATGAGCATGTCAATCCTACCAACATATGGGAAGTAGATTGAGAGCCTATGAGCAAGCTATAGACTGAGATCATAGCATAATTAACACAATTCTTAGCACACAGCAATAATTCAACAATAATTATCTCAGGTTATGGGAAAATGAAGAATATTCTCAATGGTCCATTTTGAAAGAACAATTCTATTAGAAATCAAAACCCTCCTACACACATAAAATATATATTCAAATGCTGGTTCTCCCCATACAAGAAATGAAGAGTGAATCAGTTTTACTCTTCCAACACAATGCATGTTATATAAACAAATCAACAAGTGAATTTCTAGCTCAATAATAACCACCCATCAATTATGAACTTAGCTGAAAGCACACTCTTCTAGACAACTTCGGATAAATGGAACTTGTTTTAAATACTTACCTAGGTCTTCTAGTAGTAGTTCGTGTGTAAACAAAATCAAACATGGTGACAAAACAACACTTTCTGAGAGGGTCTACATCGCAGAAGACACAGTTAACAATATTTCTAGTATCTCAATAACTGGCCTACAATTTGACAAGGGCTCTAATTTTGATCTAAAAATCTAAAATATGACCAACTATGGTTTCAAATTTTAAACTTAATCTCTTCCACATCTTACAATTTCTAATCTCTAATGTGAATATTATTCTGTGAGTTTTCAAAAATCACATTCTAACTTTAAAAAGAAGCCTTACACAACCAACATGCTTATTCTCCGTTCTTCCTCCACTTCAGTCTGTTTTAGAAGTTCAAGTCATGTTAGAACAAAATGGCAGATTTGAGGTCATATCTCACACAGGACCCATTTGTAAAAATGGCTTTAAAGCACACTTGAATTTAATCTACTCATCAACACTAGAACTCAAGTATAGGCCTGTACACTTTTAAAATATTAAATTCCCTGTAAAAAAATAAATAAAGCCTTAAGAAGGTAAGACTGAAACTAAAGCAGGAGATATTAATCAAAGATCCGTGAAAAAATCCTGAAAACTCCCAGCAGAGATTTGAATGTATACATTTTTCTAAGAAAAGGGGTCTTTATTTTTCATCAAATTTGAAACTTTAATTTGCTTCAACCTAGGTACCCTTGGAGATGCCCAAATGAGTTACAGGAACAGAATTTTCTGGCACCTCAGGATTCACAGAATGTCCGTAAACTATAAACACTCCAATTTAACAGGCCTTGGCCCTAGCTTTGGAGTTGGGCGTTTTCAGCCCCTATCTAGAGTCCAATTCTCCTCACAAAAAAAAAAGCATGTACGTGTCCAAATGCTCAAAGAGTGGACTCCCTGATTGATTCATCTAGGGGGCTAATTAAGATGCAGCCAAGCTATGTCCATGCTTTAGTGAACATCAGCACTCAAGCAAGTTTCACACAACCTGATTAAAATTGACTCAAAATGTCTTACTTCAGTAATCACTTAGATGGAATGAATTTTACATTAGTGGGATCAAGCATACACCAGGCCTCAGTGGAAATGAAAAGGGCTTACAGTAATAGGATTTATAAACCCACCCATTAGGTTAATGGCTAAATGATTTACATGTAACTTTCTCCCCCACCCCGCCTTCCCTCACCCTTTAACTCAGTAAAACTATGCTTGGCATTTTCCACTGCAGTGCCACACACAAAGGAAATAGCCTTTCTATTTTGGGACATTCTAATTTCTAATAATGGCCTGGGTAGATACCATTAACTCTTTCAAAGCACAAATAATTGACTAATAAAATTAAGTATTCTATAAGGCCTGAAAGTGCTTAATTGATCATAATTGTCTATTTGAGAAGGAGGCGTCAGGCTGGCTATGCTCAGATAATGAAGTTGGGCAATTCTGAAGCACTGCAATCAAGATAATACTTACAGCTAAAAAGGATATTAGCATTTTCTAGAATCTGCAACATTTTCTTTATAACTGAGGTCATGGGAAAATCTGACTAGAAAACTTTAAGTCCCCAAGTCCTAACAAACAAATGACAGATCTAACAGGTTGTCAGTTGTCATTACTAACCAAATAGCCTGAAGCTCAATCCTGAAGGAACACATAGCTAGCTGGTAGTCTAGAAGACGTGAAATTGGAAAGTGACCAATGCCTTGACATCACCACTTTGCAGAAGCATTTCTGATTTCATCCAATGACCTTCTCAGCATCAGCGCACAGCAAGACAGTCCCCGTGATGCCTTTTATCACATGCACATGGCAGAAGGAACTTTCATTCTTTATTTTATTTTTTAGAGTCTTGAAAATTGAACCCAGGGCTTCATGAATGTCAGGAAAGTGCTCTACCACTGATGTACCACCGGCTTAGAAAATCCTACATCTAATACCAAAGGGCAACCCTCTTCAGTAAATTCTGTTCTATGGACCATCTTTTAACACGCCCTCTTTTAATAATTTTTATTTAAAAAAAAAAAGGTTATCCCTTATACTCCTCTATCTCATTAGAAGCTCCTAAAAACAATTTCATGAGATAGCTATGCTTCAACTTTAGGGGCCCACTTGAGGGAAAAAAAAAACCTTTAAGAAAGATAATCTAGTTTAAGGAAAAACTAATTGTGCTCATCTATTCTGGAGAAATATACTACAGAATTATTCAGGCATTCTTCTAGAATAAAAATATTTAAGAACGAATCAAATCATAGGTTCGAATTTATCAATCATTTTTCTCCTGTCTCATTATCTTCTATATTTTCAGAAGTCTGAAAGAAAATGTGAGCACTCATCTAGGATAGAGATACAGAATATAATCTAGAAGCAGTAATTTGAAGTCTGTGTAAGATTCTGATACACACTGCCAAATAAATTCACCTTTACCTCCAAAATGCCATTTCTCCTCTTTCAAGCTGGCCACAGTGCAAGCATTTTCTACAAATGATATGAAGCACTACGTTACCTTTTTGTTTGGAAACCCTTGAAAGAATTCACTTATTGATGTACCAAAAAGAATTTACTGAATTACCCACGTACTAGCTAATAAGGAACACAAAGATGAATAAGAAATGACCCCTTCCTTGGTGTGTTTGTGTGTGTGTGTGTGTGTGTGTGTGTGTGTGTGTGTGTGTGTGTACACATTCACATACATACATATCCATAATAAGAGCCCCTGGGGCAGGAGTCAGAGCAAAGTTCTTGGAAATAGATTGCATGTAAGTGGAAGATGCATCAGAGAATATGAGAAAGGGGATGAAGGAAGACTGTGTGAAGAAGATACAAATGACGTAAGGATGAATGATGGTTGAAGGCAATCGCATTGTTCTAAAGGTTTTGAAAACTGCTGTAGCTCCCCAATAGGAAGAGTACAAAGCATCTGGTGGAGTTAGAGCTCGGGAAAGTGGGAAGAGAATAGAGAAGAGCCAACTCAAGGACTGTAGAGATGGTCCCATAGACTCGGGGCTTAAAGAGGTCTCCAAAGACAATAAAACATGTAGCAAGCATGGACAGTGGGAACACAGTGATCAAAGTGGCATGCTGTGGGTTGAGCAGCACAGAAAGTGTCAGTAAGGACACAGAAATCACATGCATGGAGGAAATGAAATCTAGATGACTTGGCAACAGGTTGCATTTTGGACAAGAGGACAATGGGGTCAAGTATAATGCTTATGTTCATGGCTTGACAACTGCATCTAAGAAGGGTACTTTTGACATTGAATAGGGGGCACTTTGGGAACATTTAAATGAAGAACACAGGACTGGGAAGAGATTCGGTGGCTAAGTGTACTTGGCTGGGCAAGCCCAGTGACCTGCATTCTAACCCTGAAATGGGTGGGGGTGCAAGGAAAATGCTGACTCCTTAATCTCCACATGGGCACCCACCGTGGCATGTGTACATGTGTTCCTTTACCCCCCCCCCACATATACACACTAACAACAACAGCAATAACCAATCTAAATAAAGATTACAAGCAGGCAGGGGAGTAAAGATGGTCAGCAGAGAGGAAAGGATGGGGGCAGGGAGGACAAGAAATCTAGTGTTTGAAAGAGATACAGTATATGAATACGCAAAGCAATGTCGTCCCAGAGATAACTTGCGAGGTGGATAGCACAACTCTGGAAAGGCCCAGCAGCAGCGAAAAGGGAAACTAAGCAAAGGATTACACCACAACCAACAACACTAAACTAACAGGTGCTCCAAGGAGCTCTTGATCTCTCATTCCTCCATTCCCTTCCATTCCCTTCCAGCGATCATGTCTCCATTCTTTCTGTCAAAATTGGCAGGTGTGACACAAATGAGGGGCCACTGGCAAATCTGACACAGGCTGCCAGTCAGACAGCCAGGCACCACATAATAACCTTGAATGAGAACAATCCTAACAGGTGGTTAGAGCAATACTGAACAAGGTCAAAAAGGAAGAATACTGTGCCTTTTCACAAGCCACAAAAACAGCTTCTGGGGGCAACTCGAACAACAGCCAAAAGTCCATCTCTGCCTGCTTTTGAGATGACGCTGATGAGCTGCATGGGAAAACTGACCAAGGATCGAGTTGTATCACAAGAAAGAACTTGCTTTTAGTTTCAAGTAACCATGCTTTCCTCTGTTTCGCCCCTATGTTGGACGGAAAGGTGTTCTTTATTTCAAACTTGATGCCATTAGCAAGCATTTGCTTTATATTTATCCACACTTGGTGGCTCACACCTAAAGTCTCAGCACTTGGTGGCTGAAACATGAGGATGAGCATGAATTCAAAAGCAGCCGCAGCTACACAGTGAGATCTAGGTAAGCTTAGGCCACGGAGTAAAGTAAAACTAGATGCCAGAATGGGTTCTCCTCAGTATCCAAATCAAATCCTTCATACATTTCCAGAGAACTATGACCAGGTCCTAAGTGATTTTCCTACTGTGTCACTGGTTAGATTTTATAAGAGCAAATGTCTTGTAGTTCTCATGGATCTTTGGCCACCGTTTATAGACAGGCCAGGCAGCTGGAGCTCAGAACTAGGCGGGAATGGAAGGAATGATTCAACCTTCTCTGAAAGACAAACACCTTTATCAAGGCTCAACAATCCTACTGCATATTAAGAAGCCAGAGAGGTGTGTGTGTGTGTGTGTGTGTGTGTGTGTGTGTGTGTGTGTGTGTGTGTGTTTCTTTTCTTTCTGAGACAACTTTTTCGCACCCCTCCCTCTGCACAGGGTGCATGGTTAATGAGGCACACATAATACTGGCATGTGGGTACTCAGACAAAGAATCCAACCAGTAGATCAGATTGCTGGGTCAGCTGAGAGAGCCAAAGCATTTCAGCTGCTTCTCATTCTTTATTTTTAAATGGCAGAATGGGCTCAAGGGCATGGTGGCCTGTCACACAAGAAGACACTAAGGATTTTTAAAGATAAAATCAAAACACTTGAGGGTGCACAAGCTCAAATAGGAGTAAGGAACTGAACGTGTGCTTCAGAAAAGCCTAAGAGCAGAACAGCATTTGACAGAAACAAAAACTAGAGGACTTCTCTTAGTGACAGAGGAAAGGGGAACCTAAAAAATTGTAGCAAAATATCAAACCCAAATCAATTTCATCGATTGGTTCTAAATGCTTGGTTTTTAGGAACACTGAGAGCAGAGCATTTAAATGTTGAATGTGCTAAAGCTTCCTTAATCAATCTTCTTCAAAACCAAAAGGTACAGATAATTAGACATAAACCAATAAAATGTCAACAGTCTCAGAAGAACTTAGCTATGCAGAATTAAAATGTGCTTTATGTGTCCCTATATCACTACCGACATCACCACTGGATCAGTCCTGACTTAATTCTCCTTAGCTGAAGACCAAGTTGGATTTTGATGTGCAAACTGCTTTTGATGATATTTCATTTTAAACAGATAAACACTTAAAAAAAACCCGCAAGCCAAAAACACCCTTTTGAGAAACTAAGAAAACAGATGTGGAAGCCATTTGTTTAGATGAAGGGGAATTTTCGCTTTTATAGGAATACAATGATTCATGAACAGGAAAAAAACTGTCATCAAGTTTACTTCAATAGATACTCTTGGGTTTGAGGCAGCTTTCTAAATATGGCCATTGCTTTGCTTCACATCTTAACTCTCCTGAAATATCTCAAAGTACCACTAACAAACATCACTTTTGTCTTTGTTTTTTGAAGTTTTCTGCTTAGTATTTATATATTATGCTGGGGGGAGGTCCCTAAAACCCCACAACTGTTGATGCCATAGAAATACATAATTCCTTCTATTGCTTAGGTAAACTAGACTACCACTATCAAAAGCTTTGGTTATTTGTCAAAAACATGCTGGACTAGGTATGGTAGCACAGACCTTTAATTCCATTACTCTAGAGACAGAGGCAGGGAGATCTGAGTTCAAAACTAGCCAGAGCCTCACAGTAAGATCATGTCTCCGAAACAAAAGAGAAACCTGGAAGGCTTAAGATTATCATAAAGAACACAAAAGAACTTCTTAAATAACAGCTCTCCTCAATACTGAAGGAGATGGAATGAGAGAATAATGGAGCTTTCTCCAACAACTTCTGCCAATGAGAAAACTACCTTTTTTGGTTTCTGTTTAATGAGATGCTAGGAACTAAACCAAGGGAAAAACAAATGGTATTAGGCCTAAAGTAAAGGCTTAAGAAATTTCTCTTCTTCCTTCTTGTGCTCCACCCATCCTCTTCTCTTCCGTTCTACACCCAGCAGCTGGCCTCCTGGCAGTGTGTTCTTCTAGAGGTATCAAGAAGGGCAGGCCTGTGGGTATAAGACAAAACTGGTCCACGCTGATCAATTTCTTCAAAGTGGCATAACTCTCTCCCAAAGGGTAGCCTCTTCCTCAATATTAGTACTTTTATGCTGATGCTGAAACATAATGGGTACTTGTCACATCTTTTTATTTATCAACTTTAATTGTTCTGAACACGTGATGCGTTCAACTTAAAGGAGGAGAGAGTTTAATGAAATCACGCCATGAGAGCTACTGTCCATTATGTATGGAAAGGCATGGCAAAGAGAAAGCAGCTTATAGCTGGGGCAGCACAGGAAAGGAACAGGGACACGTAGCTGGTTTTCTATCTTTCCCCTTTTATTTAGGCCAGGAACAGGCCTATGTCACCATTCAGGATGGATTTTCCCCTCAATTCTCATTGACAGGCCCAAGTCTGCCTTGTTGGTGATTCTAAATACAGCCAACTAATAATTAATTAATCAGCCCCTGATTACTTTTACCAAAAAAAGTGACTGGGTTTGCTGGCCCAAACGACATGTATGAATCCTTTGCAGATCATCCTAAAAATAGGTTCTACCACACATGTATGAAAGTCAGAGAATATTTTGCAGAAGTCAGTTCTCTCCTCTACTACATGAGTCTTGGGATGAAATGAGTTATCCAGCTTTGTGGAAATAGCTCTTAGGAGCGGAGCCATCTTGCCAGCCCCTATGAACATTCTTCTAAGAGAACAGCTAGGACATAGCTTTCTTACCTTGACATATTACCTAAAGATATTTTATTTACTCTAATCAGAATTTACTCCACAGAAAGAAAAAATAGTACAATTGTTCTATCAGTATTAATTCCCCATTCTCCTTTTAATTCTACATTCTGCACCCAGCCCTACCACACACAAGTTACAAATTAATGTTATCTTTTAAATCCTAAAAATGGACATGTAATAGTTACTTTTTTTAATACTTGATCTTAGCCCAAAAGCTGAGCCCCAGAAATTTACTAATGATACATTTTCCTATCTCAACTCTACTACTTATGTTCATGATCTGGTGAGTAACTTTATAGACTCCTTCTTAATTAAAATACATATTTGCTAAGGGCTCAGAGTGGACGTACATGTAAAAGGAGCTTCAATAACCAAAAGAAACATCATCGTGAAACAAAAAAGTGAACACTTCCAATTGAACATGTTTCATTGTTTAAAAATTAAAGCAATGGGACCTAAGAGCTGGACTGGAGGAATGTTAAACCAAGAAGACAGCTATCACACCAAGTCCCAAACAGTTTTTTTAGATGCATTCCTAGCTCTTGAAAAAGAAAAGGCATAACTTCAGTCTATGCACACACAAACAGTGTAGTTCATTTTTTTAAAAGGGTGTTACAAGGTGGGGGGTGGGTTGGACATGTTTAAGATACCTGACTTCAGCCATCATTCATATAAAAGTATTCAGTAAAAAAAAAAAAAAAAAAAAAAAAAAAAGTAATCAGTAGCCAAGGCTCTTGCCACGGCCGTTTGTCTGGTAACTCGTGTGGCTTCAGTGGAATAGCACATATGCTCTTTCTTTATGGCCTAAACTTCACATTTCCTCAGAATCCAGTCACTCTGTCAAGTAAGACTCTTCTCTTCAAGCCTGTCCAGCTACTTTCCCTTCAGTGTCTATAGCACCCATTTCTCCCCAACCAAGAATTACACTTTTACAAACATACACTGACAGCCTACAATGCTCAAGACATGGCACTTAAAGCCCTTTAAGAACTTACAATCTATATCGAGAAACTGCAATCAGATTATTGACAGGAGCCTCATTTCTTCCTATCTTTGTTTTTATTTCAACACCATCCCTACTGATGCATCATGATTGATGTGCAAGGCCTTCATTCTGAGAACATAAATCAGCCTTTTGCCAGTAAAATCTTCATGGAAAAATAAATGGTCATTTCTCAGACTACATTCAGCAAAGACGTATCCTAATGGAAATAAAAGGTATGTCGCTCTCCCTCACCATCCAATATGATAAGTCCATATGTGAGCATGCCTCAAGACATCAAGCATCCCATATGAGCAAATTTTTCCCTCTTGAGAATTACTAACCTGTAACCGTAACTAAAATAGCCTCTATATAATCTTGGTGTGGCATGCTTGAGAAGTATATTGATTCTAGACACAGACCTACATCAGAGAGCAATTTGGCAGAATGTTACTCTGGTGGCATGAATCTTTGATGTCGGACAAACTTATATATTCCAAATATGCCAGATACTCTCACCATCACTCGTGTAGTGAGGGGGGAGACTCAACCTAATGTTCCATGACATACTTATCACTGCCAACTGGGTTTGGCTAATAGGATCGGGAAAGGTAGGAGATAAGTTGGGGGGAGGGAGGGAGGAGATTGGGGGCAATGTTAATGCCCATGGCTCTCTCTAGGGGAATAGAAAATGCTACCTGGGTCCGTATACCTATGATGAAGAGTCCTGTATGTAACTTTAAATTTTTCAAAGCCTACTTTTAATGATGATTCTTGAATGCTTTAACCTCCCTTCTAACCCACCACCCATCAGAGACAGTGGAAAAGAAAGATATGGAGAAAGCTCCATTAGAACTGTTTGGGAGCAGATTCCATCTGCATTTTTAGGAAATCAGCAATTCAGGTCACAGGTTAGGAGCAGCAGCTTGATCTACTTGCAAACACTTCAGAGATATCCCAGTAGTCCAATTCATTAGAGTTGGGATAACAGCAACAGTGGTAAGACCTAGCAGGACCAGTTAGGCCTCTGCCTAAATAGCAAGGGACAGTGGGAGGGACCAGAAAGAACTCCGGAAGTTCTCTGCTGTGCCTCTCTCTGTGAAGCTAACATCAAGCAAAGACAGGAGACCAACATTGCACAGCTAGCACTATAAACAAGCCAAGCCTACCTCCATCACTGTCTCTCAGGCCCTATTTACACCCTCCAAACATCACGTGTCCTCCACAGGTCTTTCCTCAGCGCATGAGTCTTGTGTCAGCTGACATAACCCTGTCAATCAGCCGGAGTCCACGGAAGCAGCAAGAAACCACAAAACACCACTAGAAGGGGTGTGTGTGTGTGTGTGTGTGTGTGTGTGTGTGTGTGTGTGTGTGTCTTTCTCAATATGGAGTCCAAACAAATGCAGCTCAACTATGCAACGTAAGGCAGACAAATACACGAAGGCTGCTAACAAAAAATCGTTCATTACATATCCATCCCAGTGCTTGCTTTAGCTGAACATCCTTTTACCTGTGTCTGGTTCAGCAAAATGTTCCTTCACGTATCTGCTTAGCAAAACATCCTTTCACTTATGTCTGCTTCAGGAAAACACCCATTCATGTGTTTACCCCAGCAAAACACCATCTAACACAACTGACTTTCCAAAGACCCTTAAGTTTCCACTTCACTTTTAGGTATATATCACCTCCTCTTGAAGAAGAGAAAAACATCCCTGTTATTAGTAACCTTAGAATTCATATAGTTTCTATTATCATTTCACTATTGTCTGCCCACATTTTTGTAATCATATCTTTAGCTGATAAAATTACTCCCAGTGCCATCTCGTTCTTATTGTAATCACGAGAGATACATCAAATTTAAAAAAGATAAAGGAAGCATTTTTTTTTTTTGTCAGAGCTGAGGACCGAACCCAAGGCCTTGCCTTGCTAGGCAAGCGCTCTACCACTGAGCTAAATCCCCAACCCCAAAGGAAGCATTTTTAATGCCTTGCTTTAAACTCCACCTCTTAAAATCAGACTCATAAGAAAATCTAGGCTTTTAAGATTTGTAAACTATATGTACTGTGAACTTTCATTAAAGAATGATCCTATATTTATCTATCTCTCTTACTCCAATATATTAACCAAAATGTTAAGATATATGGATTTTAACCAGAATTTAGCACAGAAAGAAATTAAGTAGACCATTACCTCCTGCAAGGTCTTAAAGTTATTACACATGACTATCATATGTTGACTACATGATTATTTTCCATGCATGTCATTACACAATGAAATTGGATAGTACCATAACTTATATTTGTTTCCCTCACATGAAACCATATATTGCAACAGTGTCTTTAACAAAGAATATATGTTAAAGCAATTGTCAACAGTTGAGAATGTTGCAAAAACACGAACTTGTAGTGTGTTATTCTGATGCTGCTTGTATTATGTCTTATTTTGTATGTGAATCTTATTTCTGGGAGCATGAGGCTGGGAGGCAGAACTGGCCTTAACTTCAACACAAAATCTATAATATTAAGGACACACAACATAACACTAGCCTAAGTTCAGTTCTTCTCTTATTTGATATGTGTTATCAAGATATTCTGCCACCACATGAAAAATGAAGACTTCACTCTAAGGTGAATATAAAACCTTGGGGAAACAGCTGTATACCCATCAAGATTATTTTCCACAAGTAGCCAACATGAAACAGAATTTACAACAGAGACAGGAAGAAGAGTAGGTGGAGTTAGAATAGAAGGAAATGAGGAGGCTCAACAAGAATTAATTACTGGTAATTACATATGCTACAGCCTCTCTTCTTTCTCCACCCTCTAGCTAATCAACAGTGGGAACAGATGTGGTCTGTGGTATTGGGAGGGGAAATGCTTAACAGCTGTTTGAAGAATGCCATTAAAGGCAGTTTGTCCACAGAAACCCAAGTGTTTTCTGTTTGAAAGAAAGGGAGGTAATGAATAACAAGCACAAGCTTACGACTTTGAACTTGAGTTCTTTGAGAGCAGTGGGCAAGTGTTTCTTCTGATTTCTGGTGTGTGACAGCAACCACTGTATTCTGTTACAACTGTAGGTCTCAGTACTTCTCATCCACACAGTACCCCTGAGACCAGGACAAAGCAACCAAACTATTCAGGATTGAGTGGAACATAGGATAAATCTTAGCTAAGCCAATGATCATCACAAGAAAAACCTAACTCCCACTATCAACGATACTAAATTAGGTCAAAGTGATCGTAAATTTGCTAAATCAGCTTTTTAACGTCTTTCTGAGTAAAAACGGGATGAAATACAGAACTCAGGACACAGCAGTCTATGGCATAGCTTTTCTGAAGGTTGCGGCACACTACCACACACATGGTCTTTTCCGAAGTAAAAGTGCAAACCAAAGCCTGTGGGTAAGCCAAAAACTAGGAAACTACAATCTAAGATTTCACAAGAAATGTGGTTTACTCACAAAACTAAATTTATAGCCTTTTTCTGGTAAGAGGCTCTTTTAGCTTTCTGCAAACCGAGGGCTACTGGTCTGGCACAATTCAGAAATCAATGACATTCCCATCTTATCTGAGATACCCCGAAGGCCATATGACCAACTAATAGAAAGCTGGGCCTCTAAAAAACACAATTCTATAAACAGAGTATCTTTTCATGGGATAAGAGATAGATAATAAAACCAATCTAGTTTCAGAAATTAGCAGTTGATCTGTTACTCTTATGCTAGAGTACCACAAAAAAAGTGCCTTCATAAACATTTACATGCCAAAAAGAGACAAATCTTGTTTACAAATAAAGAGTAATGGTCAATAAATGACTGATTAGGTCACTAACTGAGAACAAGCTTCCAGATTCTTCAGCAATTGAACAACTTCAAGTTCTTCTCAAGTTAGAAGGTATTTCTACTCATGTGGGGAGGTGTATGTGTACCTAAAATGTGTGCGAACATGCATACTCATAAATACTTGTAGGATACAATGCTAATTTCTCATGTCTACTCTTAAACTTGCACTCTCTAAAATGCACGTCTATGTATTTTGGTGGGCAACTTCAAATTTTTACTAAGTTTTGAAACATGAAAGTCTACTATGATTAAATCCGGTGAGACAGATGATGCCAGAGTTGAGAATAGGAAGAAGGTAAAAGCTAATATCAGAATATGCATCAAGAATTTTGCATTTAAATCTGGACTACAAAGTGAGTTCCAGGCCAGCCAGAGCTGTCTACATACAGTAGGACCTCATCTGAAAAATTTAAAACCTAAAAAGATGTTTAAAATGAAGGCACAAATTGAGGAGACTCAAGTCAGGAGCAAAGGTCACGAAAGTACTGTTTGAGGATGGAGATCTAAGCAAATGGACAGCAACAGATTCTGAATTCAAATATGAGGAAATTAATGAAAATTAGAAAGACAACCAATCATGGTAGAGGAGTGGAAATGCCTCAAAACAAGCTTATGATTTGCAAGAAGCAATTTTTTTTAATTAAGCAAGGGACAGTTATGTTAAAAAAAGGATATTATCATTTATTACCAAATCAAAGAGTATAAATTAAAGGGTCATTTGCACAGCACTTAGAAATTATTAAGTAATGTAAACACTGTTTATTCATGCAGGTTTCCATAGATACATTCCCAACTTTAGTTCCTCTGCGGCTATAGTGCCCATAAGGTCTAAAATTCTTGGGCTTCAACTCTACACACATGACAGTTTTCAGGAACCTCTTGCTCCTAGTGATGAAAAGACTGTACCCATTCTTTGCAATTCACCAGGATAAAGCTATTCTTTTTGGTGTGCTCTGCAAACCAACCTTTTGATCCCCTAGAAATAATGTTAATTACCTGCAAAAGAGCATGTAAGAAGTTTAAATTAATCCTTCATCCTGAATTATGTTGCTTTTCTGCATCAGCAAAGACACGTTGCCATGCAAAATAATGAGGTGGTTTTTACCCCCCTGATAGAGAGTATATTTGGGAGAAATGGGAGTTTCTGGCAAAAAAATAAAGGCTTCATTACTTCAGATTTAAATGTAAATTAGGCACTCAGCAGCTTGCAAGTTAGGACAATTTTCCTTACACAAGATAAGATGAATTATATTTTATTCCTTAGTTTTTAACAAGAGTCACTTCCTTAGACATACCTAACCCTTAAACAAAGGCGTTCTTTGTCAAAGCTAGGGAAATGTTTTTATTACTGATGTTCTTTAAATATGAATAAAAATCTCTTTTCTATACTTATGCTCATAACAAGCTGTTACTTTGGCAAAGAATATCTAAAATGAATATAGAAATAAGAGGAATATTTGCTTTCTATGTGAACACTACACATATCACCAACTTTTTTTTAAAATCTATGAACAGAGTACCTTTCCATTTATCTGTGCCTTTCCCGATTTCTTTAATCAATGATCACAGTTTTTAGTGTTCAGATCATCTACTATTCTTGGTTAAATTTGTACTTCAGCATGTTTTTTGTCCTGCTGAAAAGGGAAGACAGAGCCTTCCACAGCCCGGACAAGTACTCTACCACCATGCTATATCTTGAATGCCTATTGTACTTTAGATGTTGTTGTAAATGAACATTCTTTTCACTTATAATTCATTTACATTGTATTTCATTGAGATCTTTTCCAGATAGTGTTCTCAATGCATAAGAACACAACTACTTTTTGCATATTGGTTTTTGTATCCTGTAAGTTTACTGAATTCATTGATTAGTTCTAGCGTTATAGAGCAGTCTTGGAAAAATTCACAGAGATCACAATCTCTTAGAAGACAGTTGAGCTTCTTCCTTTCTCATTTGGATAGCTTCTGTTTCTTTCTCTTGCCTAATTGTTCTGGCTAGGTCTTACGTTGAATAGAAGTGACAAGGGTAGCAATTCTCATCTTCTTCCAGCACTTAGGAGAACTTGCTGAGTATAATGTTAGCTGTAGGCTTGGCAAGCAGTCTGTACAGCGTTGAGGGACATTCATTCCATCTGTAGGTTATTGACCTTTTTTATCATGGAAAGTACTGGAATTCTGCAAATGTTTTAGCAGCATATACTGAGATTATCGCATGATTTTAATTCTTTAGTTTATTAATATGCATCACATTTTTTGATCCGTGGCTGTTATTTTATTTATGAATCTCAAGGATAAATTCTACTCTGATATATAACCCTAATGCACTAATCTTTAGTTTGTGTGGGTTTTTTGGGTGAGGGTTGGTTTGGGTTTTTTTTTTTTCCTTGCTTGTTTGTTTGTTTGTTTGTTTGACGATTTTTGCACACATGTTTATCAGGGATAGTTACCTACAATTGTGTTTTCTGATATCATCCCTATCTGACTTTGTATGAGATTTAGACTAGCCTTATAAAATTAGTTATCTGTAAAATGAGACTATTCTGGGATTGGAGAGATGGATCAGTTAGTGAAATGCCTGCCACACAAATATCACTATCTATGTTTGGATCCCCAGCACTCAAGTAAAAGCCAGGGGTAGCAATATATATCTTTAGCCCCAGCACTGGGGATACAGAGACAAGTGGGTCCAAGAAGTTTACTGGCCACCTGGTCAGCCTTGGTAAATTTGGTGAACTCCAGGATCGGTAAGATACCTCATTTTGCAAATAACAAGGTACAGAAAGGTAGAAAGATATATAAAGTCAACCACTGGTGTCCATACATATGTACATACACATGCACAAATACACACACAAACGATACATATACCATGCATACACACAGTAAATAAATTAATGAAAACACTCCTTACATATCCATATTATTGAAAGCAATCTACGAAATCAGTGAAACTCCTATCAACATTACATTAGCTTAGTAATAATTCTGTACCTAATAAGTACAAATATAAAAAAGAAAACTTTTCAAAAATGAAAAATTATACGTGTATCAAGTACAAAACAAACAGTGATCAATGTATATTAGTTTGGTTACTGTAACCATTACATAATGTATACATGTGTCACATCGCCCTGAATGCCTTATAATCTTCTGTTGTAAAGTACTTCCTTTGTCCTTTAGTTTAGAAAGTGAGTCATATATATAGACTCACACTAACATAACTACCACTATTAATGACATTTTGCTCTTTTTAATTAAAAGGGTGATTTCTTTTAAATCCACATGACTCAGTATATCTCTGATCTGCAAAAGCATTTTACTAAAACGTGTGCCATCTTTGACTATGGCACTGTGTTAGTTAACTCCAGCAAATATGTTTCCAGTCCATTCGCCTATTCACAACATCCTTCACATACAGGTAAGAAGCAATGCTAGTCCTCTGAATGGTTTGCTAATCTGACTTTATTATAAGACAATGAATCTTTTCAACCTGAGTGTGCACCATGGTAAAAAATATACTTTGGGCTGTTGTTCTGGATTTTGGTTTTCATTCCTACAGTGTGGAAACAAGGGGGAGCGGAGTGCAAAGGATACACTTGACTGACATCTTACTGAATTAACTCATGCCACTTAAGAGTCTAACACAGTACCAAGCTTATAATATCAGCTTTACACTTGAGACATTCTACAACTGTAAAACGTCTTTCCAAACTAAACTCCTTGAATAGTATTTCATCTGATGAGAGCAAAACTGACCTAAATTTCTACATCATGGAATCTCAGCTGTGTGATTCAGTTTAAGAGTACTGCTGTTCAAAACTACCAAGGGCAACATAGGGACACTCCATCTCAAAAAGAATTACTGTAACTTAGTCACTTCTTCTTATGATTTTATTTAGTGCAGAAAAAGTGTGCTTATACCTATCTTTCTCTGTCGTACTTCAGCAAATATCCCTAGAAGGAAAGAGAAATGAACATTTTATTGTTACATTAATTTCTACTTCAATTTCCATTTACAACCAAGCTATCTCACATTTTAAATTATCTAGGAAGGATAGAGGCCTTATATCCAAAATATACAAAGAACTCAAGAAGTTAGACCGCAGGGAAACAAATAACCCTATTAAAAAAATGGGGTTCAGAGCTAAACAAAGAATTCACAGCTGCAGAATGCCAAATGGCTGAGAAACACCTAAAGAAATGTTCAACATCTTTAGTCATAAGGGAAATGCAAATCAAAACAACCCTGAGATTCCACCTCACACCAGTGAGAATGGCTAAGATAAAAAACTCAGGTGACAGCAGATGCTGAAGCAGGATGCGGAGAAAGAGGAAATACCTCCATTGTTGGTGGGATTGCAGACTGGTACAACCATTCTGAAATCAGTCTGAGGTTCCTCAGAAATTGACATTGAACTGCCTGAGGATCCAGCTATACCTCTCTTGGGCATATACCCAAAAGATGCCCCAAACATATAAAAAAAGACACGGCTCCACTATGTTCATCGCAGCCTTATTTATAATAGCCAGAAGCTGAAAGAACCCAGATGCCCTTCAACGGGGGAATGGATTAAAAAAATGTGGTACATTTACACAAGGGAGTACTACTCAGCTATCAAAAACAACGATTTTATGAAATTCGTAAGCAAATGAAATGAACTAGAAAATATCATCCGGAGTGAGGTTACTCAATCACAGAAAAACACACTTGGTACGCACTCATTGATAAGTGGCTATTAGCCCAAATGCTTGAATTACCCTAGATCCCTAGAACAAATGAAACTCAAGACGGATGATCAAAATGTGAATGCTTCACTCCTTCTTTAAAAGGGGAACAAGAATACCCTTGGCAGGGAAGAGAGAGGCAAAGATTAAAACAGAGACTGAAGGAACACCCATTCAGAGCCTGCCCCACATGTGGCCCATACATATACAGCCACCCAATTAGACAAGATGGATGAAGCAAAGAAGTGCAGACCGACAGGAGCCGGATGTAGATCTCTCCTGAGAGACACAGCCAGAATACAGCAAATACAGAGGCGAATGCCAGCAGCAAACCACTGAACTGAGAATAGGACCCCCGTTGAAGGAATCAGAGAAAGAACTAGAAGAGCTTGAAGGGGCTCGAGACCCCATATGTACAACAATGCCAAGCAACCAGAGCTTCCAGGGACTAAGCCACTACCTAAAGACTATACATGGACTGACCCTGACTCTGACCTCATAGGTAGCAATGAATATCCTAGTAAGAGCACCAGTGGAAGGGAAAGCCCTGGGTCCTGCTAAGACTGAACCCCCGGTGAACTAGACTGTGGGGGGGAGAAAGGCAATGGGGGGAGGGTTGGGGGGAACACCCATAAGGAAGGGAGGGGAGGGGATGTTTGCCCGAAACTGGAAAGGAATAACACTCAAATGTATATATAAGAAATACTCAAGTTAATAAAATAAATAAATAAATAAAAATAAATAAATAAATAAATAAGTAAAATGGAAAAAAAAAGAAATATTAACCTTAAGGAAAAAAATCATAAACAATGGCAAAATTATGAGTTTAAGATATGAGCTCTCAGTATCTCCCTAAACTAAGCAGAAGTTAAGAGTCTAAAACAATGTGACTGAACATATGTCTAATAAACACTTGAAACACACCTAGTAAGGCTAATTAAGCAATTTTTTATTTGATTTGGTATAATTTCTTTGAACAGCCTGATGTGACAGGTAGCTAGCTACTATGTCTAGTGAGTACTAGAAATGTGGCTGGTATGATGACAGAGAAACTGACATTTTAACTTAATTCAGTTAATTAATATTTAAATAATAACCTATAACTACTGTATTGGTCCATGTAGTTCTAGAGCATTGATAGCAAGACGTAATATATGAGAGTAAACCTGTTGTTAATTGGAATATATTTTAAGGATGAATAATATTGAAACTGGAAAAATATAGAACCTGAAACAGCATACTTACTAGCCTTAAAATAAGTCAACAAAGACTTTAAAGGGCAGTCGCCATCCAAGGAGTCAGAAAGTAGTTTTACTTTTCATCTTAAAGCAGTGGTTCTCAACCTTCCCAATGCTGCAATCCCCTTAATACAGTTCCTCATGTTGTGGTGACCTCCAACCATAAATAATTTTTGTTGCTACTCATAATTAATTTTGCTTCTGCTATCAATCATAAGGTGAGTCTCTGTGTTTTCATTTGGTCTTCTGGGGATTGTGACTACATGTTGAGAACTGCTGTCTTAAAAGGATCAACTTGCAGTTAGGTGCGATGCATGGTATACGCCTGTAATCCCAGTACTTAGGAGGTGGATGCAGAGCAAAGATCAGATTTGCTACTAAGATCCTGTCTCAAAAAAAAAAATCAACTTGCTAACTTGTGTTTCACACAGTACAATTTGTCCATAAAGAAAAAAGAAAGCAGTGCAGTAGTTCGGATGAAGCAAGAGCTTGTTGCTATCAGTACTGCTGTTGTGGGTCTTACCTTCAAAAGATGTACACGTGGGACCCTGCCAAGGCTGGACATTTTATTGGCTAAATGCGAAGTGTTAACATTCGACTGGTTCTTAGAATATGATAATCATGGCTATCACTTATATCATTATACTACTTATTGCTCACTTCTTAAAACTCTAACTTAGTGGTAAATGGCTGATGGGTAGACAACGATGGAGGGAATGGTTAAAATAATCTAGTGAGTAAAACTAGCTTACAACTACAGTGTCAGAATGGGAATACTGGTAACACAGGGGCAAACTTTTTCCACAACATGGATACAAATCAGAAGAGAACGGCTACTCTCTGGGGGTAAAACCCCTGCATAACAGAGCTAATAGTGTTTTATCAAAATCAAAACGGGGTGTTCACATATGGGCCCAGGCCTAGAATCTGAATGTCTCTAAATATTTCCAAAGGTGGTGTAAACTCAGTCTCGGGAAGAAGACCTAGATTATGCTTGTCATTTTGTAATATGTATTTTGTACCTTGGTTTGAAAAAAATAGGAATAGAAGAAAAATGGTCAGCATAAAAGTAAGGCCTTCATACCCCAGACACTGGCAAGCTTTTCTACTCAACAGTCCTCAGGGAAACCCAAATAGTCCCTGTAGCAGGTGGATCCTAATCATGGATTATCCACGCAAGTCCTTTTGTTTTGATTCCATTCTCACCAAGCAACCCTGTGATTGTAATTTGGCTTCCCACGTGGCTTGTCTATAAAGAGAAAATGCACTAATCTCTCAGTTCAACCTCCAGTCTAATTAACAGCTGTACTACTCATTTCAAATGAACAAATTGGCATTAGGGCAAGTGCATGTGAGTCTGACCATCCAGTGTGCTAACAAGGTAAGATTTCTGAGTCTCTAAGAATATAAGCTCCTCCTCTACCACTGAACCTCTTGTGCTCAAAACAGTGTGGTTCAGGATAACTGTTGAGTAAATAGCAGGCTGAGATCAGATAACCAAGATGACTTTTCTGAGCACCTTTCAATTTGAATTATAGTGAACAGTAAGGAGGATATTAAAGTAGATATCAAATTACCAGGAAATGGATTCTACTATAAAGAAATTGTTTAATTTTCACAGCATTAATGACTAAAACTAATTTACTATACATAATACTCATTATACAATTAGAAATGCTTTTTTTCAGATCTAAAATATCACAATGTTCATCATTTTCTCTTGTAAATTTTCCCTGTGACAGGCAAACCACTCAAAATCATTTTTAAAAAACTGGGCATATTCAGTATTCAAAATGTATAGTTTTTAAAGTGGTAACAGTCTCTCCCGCTGAAAACATTTTCAAAGAGCTAACCCAACATTTCCTTTTTGCTTTTCCCCAAACTCCATAATTTATTCTAAATATCCAGTAGAGCTATGCCATATCAAACCCAATAAAGGCAACAATAAAAATACTGCTAAGTTATCAAGTTCTATGCTTTGATTGCAGCCATTTAAAATATATCTCATTTTTGCTAGAAATCACAAAATCAGAAACCCAGAAATTCTATCTCTACCACTGGTCTAAAACAGTCTTACACAAAACAACTGTTATTAGTGCATGGCAAACAAACAAATAATGAAAGGAAAACAACTACCTGAAGGCCCTGGAAAGCACCCACAAGTAATCCAAAAGAGAACGGACGCCCACAACTAGGGGGGAGGGATCAGACAAGATGCCCAGTTCTCCAACTTCTCACTGCAGAACAGGCACAGACTGTGTGGAACAATTAACTAGGCTGAAGGAGTAATGCGCTAGTTCAAGTAATCACATAGCTAGTGTACTGAAAAGATACAGATGGCCAATACCAAGAAAAAGAGATTATCACTATCGATTCCATAAATCATAAATGATTCCTTTAAAAACAAACTACCAAAACTCACTTAATAGATACTTAATAGAAATAGATATTTAAACAGCTGTTTGTTCCAGAAATTAATCTGCAATTTAAAACTCTTACACAAATAAAGTCCAAGCTAATATGGCTCTAATAGTGAATTATTCAAAATATTTGGTGAAGAAATAATACTAATTCTATAAGAACCTTTCCAGAACATTGATTAGGAGGAACTACTCAATACACCTGGCTTCACAGACAAAGGCATTACAAAAAAAAATAGGGGCCGGAAAGATGGTTCAGTTAAGAGCTGCACCACCCTTGCAAAAGACCTCTGTTCGGTGCCACATCAGGCGGCTCACAGATGCCGGTTACTCCAGCTCTAGGGAATCCAACACCCCCTTCTGTACTCCACAGGTACTTCTTGCACTCATGTGTACACATGCCCAAACACAGGCACAACTGATTTTGCTTTTTAATTTCACATAATCTTCATCGATATAAATATTCTAAAAGCTTTACTAAATAAAAGACCTAAAACAAAAAGTACCTATCACAAAGAGGTAGGAGTTTTCCTAGGGTAAAGGTTGGCTTAATATATCTGAAAAGCTATCAATCGCCGTTTTAACAAATTAAAACGAAAAACAGAAAAATTTGTGATCAACAGACATAAAAACCAACTTAGGGTCTAAAGAGACAGCTCATCATTTAAGACTGCTTACTATTCTCCCAGAAGACTCAAGCTCAGTTCCTAGCACTCAAATCAGGTGACCCACAACTATTACTTAAGTACCAGGGAGATCAAGTACCCTCTTCTACCCTCCTGAACATACATGTGCATAAATACAAAAATACAAACACACAAATTAAAAGATTAAAGACACTTGAAAAATATCCAATAACCATTCTTGACTTTAAAAAATCATTTTAAAAAAATAATTTTCGGACTGGAGAGATGGCTCAGCAGTTAAGAGCTCTCTGAGTGTACTTACAGAGGTCCTGAGTTCAAGTCCCAGCAACCACATGGTGGCTCACAACCATCTGTAAAGGGATCCAATGCCCTCTTCTGGTGTGTCTGAAGACAATGACAATATACATTAAAAATAATATTCTTTTAAAAAGTAATTTTCAGTATTCTCTCAACTTTAAAAGTATTTAAGCTGCCTTGGGGGAGAGTGGTACATATCTGTAATCCCACTCAGAAGTCCGAGGCAGGACTGTAAATTCAAAGTTAGCCAAGATTGGCACAAAAGGTGGAATGGGAAGTTATCTAACAAAAGTCTGCAACCACCAACTTAATTAATGCAAAAAAGCACCTGAATGTTCTCCCCCTAGTTTCAAGAAAAAGACAAGGATTTCCAACCTCACATTTCTCTTCAGTATGACGGTTGAAGAGTATGCATTGGCAGTCTTCTAAATACAAAGGACTAGTAGAAAGGGGAGGGAAGTCCATACTGAAGCCCTGGAGAAACACCTCAGCTAGTAAAGTGCAGGCCATGCAAGCATGAGAACCTGAGTCTAGCCCTTAGAATCTAGGAAGAAGGCCCAGTACGAAGAAGGCCCAGTACGGTGGGGCACGTTTGTGAAGCCAAAGAAGCAGAAACAGGCAGATTCCAGGGGCTTGCTGTCCAGCCAACCTAGCCCAACTGTGACCCATGGCTCCTGGTGAGTCTCTGCTTCAAAAACAGAGGAGGGAGGAAACTTTTCAAGAGCACCATTTTGCTTGTACCTACCAACACACACGCACGCACGCACGCACGCACACACACACACGGAAACAAAACGATGAAGTTAAAAGTTACCTTTAGCTTCTCAGAAGACAGACATGCCAGACTGCTGTCATGCAGATACAGACAACCACTGGACTGAGGTCAAGGGCCCCAATGGAAGAGTTGGGGAAGGATTGAAGGAGCTGAAGGGATGCCAAAGACATAGGAAGAACAACAGTATCAACAAACCCAAAGACTAAGGCACAAATCAAAGAGCTTACACGGACCGGTCCGAATGCCCCAGGAAAGGGGACTGATAATTTAACTAATAGAACTCTATCAAACATTTCAAGAAAAACTGACCAAAGCCAAGGGTATGGCTCAGTGGTAGATTGCATATCTAAAATGTGTAGTGGCTTAGGTTCAGCTGCTAGCACCTAAATTTCCCAAAATTGAAGAGAAGGGGAATATTTCCAAAGGAATTTTATGGGGCCCACAGTATCCTGATACCAAAGACATGAAAATAAAATTGCAGAAACACTTCTCTTGATAAACAGAGAAAACACGAGTCATCAATAAAACATTAACAAGGCAATCTTGGTGACACATTAAAAGTAGCATACAACAGGTCAAGAACACAACAGAGCTAGAGAGATGGATCGCTCAGTGTTAAGAGCACTGCTTGCTCTTCCAGAAGTCCTGGCTTTGATTCCCAGTGCCCACACAGCAGCTCACAAATGTCTGCACCAGGATATTCATGCCATCCTGGGCACTAGGCACGCACAGAGTACACAGATATACATAGAGGCAAAACATATGCATATAATAATTTTTAAAAATTTAAGGAATACAATAACCAGAGATAATTCATTTTGGCAAACTAGTAACATGCTGTTGAAAGATAAAATGATGTCTATTATATAAAATGTTGGACACTGAACTTTTCTGTCCTTAAAAAAAATTTTACATCTGTCAAAATTAGTAGGGTATGGACTGGGTTCAAACCCTAGAGCCACTTATACTAGTATGTATTTTAGGGTATGGTATATATCCTTAGTTTCTTCATCACAAATTAGGTACAGCATTAGCCAGTTACCAGTTATGTTGTCAGGAGCTAAATACTATGTATATCCTTATAGAACTGTGCCTAACCCATGGTAAATGCTCTGTCCGTGTGAGCTATTTTATATATATCACACTCATCACAACCCTAGCTTTTCCCCTTCATGTGAAAAGATACTTTTTCCCCACCTAATAATTGTGGAGGTTTAATGATACTACTTCAAAAGTCAGGAGCAGTTCTTAGTTCTATTTTTCACACAATTAAGAAACGCAAGCCAGGAGTGGCAGTGCATACCACTAAACCCAACACTTAGGAGACAGAGGCAGGAAGATCTCTGTGAGTTTGAGGTCAGCTTGAACTACAATGTAAATCCAGGACAGTCACTGCTATTTACACGGATGAACTCTGCCTCAGAAAACAAAAACAGAAAGAAAGGAGGGAGGGAGGGAAACAAAAACTAAAAGAAAAAGTCAAATTTTAAGATATGCAAACATTTCAGTTTTCAAAACTGTGAGTATTCTATATACCCTTGTGCATTATCAAACTCAGCTATATCTGTAAATACATATATATGATAGTTTGTGCTTAATCCTAAGATTTACAAAATTTGTTCCCCCCCCAAAAAAAATAAAATTCAAAATAAAAATCACAATATAGGAGAAAGCACCAAAGATGGGAAAAATTTAACTGCCCATTGATGGGTGAATAAATAAATGTGGTATATACATATAATGGAACACTGTTTACCTTTAAAATGAAAATACCCTATCACATCTACAAAAGAGATGAAGCTCTTTTACATTAAGTGAAGTGAGACAGTCATAGGACACAAATGCTGATTCCACTTACATGAGGGATCTAAAGAAGTCAAAATCAGAGTCAGAAGAAAAGAATGAGTGTAAGGACTAGGTAAGGAAAGTGTTAGAGCATGAGTACACAGATTGTTTTATAAAACGAAAGTATTTGAGATCTGTTTCAAGACATGAACATAATTAATAATACTATGTAAGGATATGACAGCAGATGTTCTATTTTTACTATAATAAAAAAGATATTCTAAAAACAATGAAAATAGTAAAATGTTTATCCCTTGAAAACATTCACTTAATCAATATTTCTTTCCCATTGTCCTAAGAACATGACGGAAACAGAATGCTAAATATTAAAGCTTACAAAAAAATTCCTAACCCCAGAATTGAAGTAGTTTTTAGTCACACATACCAAATAATTGTCCAAACTATTTTACTCTGATCGAATGTATCCAGAGATCATCCCAGTAAATAAAATATTTCCTAAACATATATATAGCAAGAAAAGTTAGGTTTTTTTCTAACCAAACCCTAAATTTCATTTCATGTACTACAATAGATGACCAATTTAGCAAAATTCTAAGAGAAACAACTGTGTGATACACAGTCTATGGGAAGTGTTAATTTTAAAATATGTCTCAAGAAAGCTTAGGATTCAGTAAAAGAAAAGTGGCTGAAAAAGCCATCTGTCTTAACCGCCATATCCTAGTATGTATCAGTGACTGATATAATCAATTCCCAAGGATTAAACAAGATTTGCCTAAATTTAATGGAGAAGCAATTCTGGTTTTAAAAGAAAAGAATAAATATGGGAACATAGTTCACAGTTTGAGCCTGTCTTCTTAGCTCTAGATCATAGTCACTCGCTTTAAAAAAAATCATACTGTTTCTGGTTTAAGTTTGCTGTTGTTTGTATTTAAATAGTTTCCAGGCATCCAATTTCTCTCTCATACTACCAGTTGACACAATTCTCAACTGTAAATTTATTAAATGTCATAAACACTTGAGAAAATAAGAAATAATCATGTAAAAACCTCCAGTAAGAATAAATCAGAGCACTTTATCAGAAAATGAGGTCCCACATTCTTGCCACAATCATTCTAGGGAAGTTATTTTGACAGTCATCAACAGCCAATAGAACTGTCCCCACCGTATATCACAGAAAACATTTAAGTACAGAGCTGTTAGCTCCAGACTATCCACAGATCTGTAGCAAGGTTGCAAAGGACACAAACTACTCTCCTTCCCCATGCTTTTGCTATACTTTACGGGCTTTTTCCTGAACAATTTTTTAGCTCTTAGCCAATTTAGGAAAAGAAGAGGGGGAAAGCTATACAAACCAGATCCACCCAAGGTTGGAAAAGATAGAGGAGGGGAGAGAAAAGAGCCTTTAAAATAACTGTGCATGCAATAATTGTGTTTTCCTACTTTACCCCCTCCCTTCACCATGCATTACATTAGCAGCATGAGTCTTCCAGATGACTTTTAAGTGGCAATAAGAGAGTAAGCATTCTGTTAACTGGGTAAAAGGTGGACCAAAAAAAAATCTGCTCAGACTTTTTGAAGACTATGGTTGGAAGAGATAAGTTATTTAAATCAAATGACAAAACCTGTTTAGACTTATGGAGCCAGCCACATTGTTTTACAAGCAGTCATCTTCTATAATGAATCAGTACTTTCCAACTCCCACAGTGGCGTTTGGAGCAGCTAGCAGAATGGTGGCATCCAATCAGCTCTCCCTCTGGAAAGAAGACTCCTGGGTTTAATTTTCTAATACTCCTGATTCTTGATCAATCTGATCCTATGGACTTATATTCTTTCATTTGAAAAGTAAGGAAGTCAGATTATAAACTTCTTTTCTGCTTACAAGGATCTACACAGCCAATACTTAATTATTAAAGTGTCCTTCACTGATAGGGTTGTAATTGAATGGTAGAATTCTTACATAGCATATTCAGGGCCCTGGGTTCAAATACTAAAAATGCAAACTACATAGACATCATCCATGTCTATTATTTAAATGATTATTGTTGCAGACGTTTGTACTGTACAGTTAACACAGCACAAGGACAAGAGTAAACACAGATATGTTCCACTCTATGACTATCGTGTTCCAGAACCTTGAGGTTCTGTTACAATCCTCCTATTGAAGACTATAAAGCTCTTGGTCTTATAACGTTTGAAGATTAAAGAGGGATACAAAGCCTTCTTAAGGCGCTAGGCTTAGCACACTAGCTCAAAATACAAGTACTACAATCCTAGGCCTTCAAAGTATCAGTGTTTACCACAGCGCTTGTGTGTATCAATATTTCAAATGATTCCCATGATATACCAGTGTGTTCTACATTCTGGCTGAAAAAAATACTACTACTTAAAAGGAATAAAACTACTATGATTGCAATGGAACAGCCAGTGCTTTGTCTGAAACTTATTACACCCACCTTGTCTACAGATGGCTTCTCTGAAACATTAACCTGCCGGGCTCACAAATCAGTTATTCTTTAGGCTGTTCGCTGTATAGCAGACTTCAGTTAGTGCATGCAAACTAAGCTGTATAGCAAACTATAGCCAGACTGGTCACAGAAAAATGCAGCAAGGCCAGTTCTTCACTTCAACTATTAGTTACCAAACAACACAACTAAAGATTAAACATTAAGAACATGGATTGGAGAACTTTTTTCAAAAACTTTATTTTTTCCAAACTGACCTCTAATAATGGGTTTTATAAACAAGAAATTAAAGAAGGGAAATTCACTTTATTCAAAATTTGATAAGCAAAAATGTGTATATACCATCAAACATGTTAAATAACAGACATGGTATGATTACATCAGCTTAAAATCCCACTAGATATCTAACACACACTTAAACCTCTTGTTTTGAAGATGATAGCAAGTTCATGAAAGGTTCTCAAAGAATTTTACATATGTCATTAATTCCCATAAACCCTTGACAAGTGTGGCAAAAAGCCAATGCTCCAAACACTATAAACAAGAGGTGCAGCACAAAACAATGTCGGAATTATTCAGCAATAAAAAAAAAACTTATGAAAGAAAGGATTAGGCTCCCAATTAAACTTTGCCACCTAGCTATTATGAAGCTACTTTTCAGTAGCTCAAGGGCAAAGAGTTTCAATTCATCATGACAGAAAGTCATCTCAATCCCATATATTTAAGACCTTCAGTATGTATAATAGTGTGGGCTCCACACTTCCTACACAGAAATTCAGAGTACTGATGGTGAACCTAGAGAAACACCAGACAGTGAACACCCAGAACTCCAGAGCAAAATCCTAAATAACATATGAGCCATATTCAACACAGACAAAACTTGTGTGAGTTTTCTTAAAGAACAGTCTGAAACATGCTTTGCTGACAACAATTTTCTACTGTCTGATAGATTTATGAAGAAAAAATGCACACTCATTCAACCCATCACCTAGACACCTGTCACTAAGGAATGATCAGCCTAGGACAAGCTAGGCTGTAAGACTGAACCAAGCTAAGGAATGGGCTGATGTCAAGCTGACACACAACAGGTGAAAGAAAATGAAGCAGGCAACCCCAGGATAGGTATGGATTAGCAGCAGCAACTCTTCCAAACATGCACTCATGTGGCCTGACTGCATGTTTCCTGATAATCCTCCATATTCCACTTAGAATCACTGAACCAGCCTAGACTTGAAAGAAAATTTAGAGGTCATCTAGTAAAAGGGCTAGTCAAAGGCCTCTTTTTGTCTCTTATTCAATTATAATAATGTCTAAGATTTCTACTTCAATTTCCACAACTACAGCAATTCTACTTCTAAGTAGGGCTAATTGGTAGGTAGTCCCTTAATGTCCATTCCTGACGGAGAAACGCATCTCTGCTTTCCAGAGCTACACAATGGAAATGTCGAGCTTTCTTTATAGAACAGGTCTAATACTATAAAAATGACAGACTTGCCCATGACATTTCATTTGCAGTGTGAGCTCATCCAACCTGCCTCCAAAGTCTTTGATTCACTCATTCGTTAAATTACCATCTAAGAGAAAAATTAACAATAGCAACTAACCTTTACTGATCACTTACTAGGGGTCAAGAATTACATTCGCAGTAATTCTTATCAGGGCTTCATTTAATAACTTAATATCTCCCAGGAAACACAATGCAAATATTCTGTTAATTCCAATTGTATTGCCAAGGAAATTAATACAGAATAATTAAATAACTTTGCCCGTGTCTATAGAGATAATAGACAATGGTATGACCCCCAAAGGAATGTTCTTATGTTAAAAGAACCCCAGGCTGGGAGAAAAAAATAATCACCAACACTCTTTGACTTTCTGCCACATCTAGAAGAAATTGCTACAAACAGTATCCTTCAGGTAGGTCAAAGAATCTCACCAAATCATATTACACATGTCCTTCCAAGTTGACAATCTTTAATAAAACTTTCCAGGGTATGGTTGTTATGTAAATTAGAGATCCCCAATTCTACCTACATTCAGCTCACATTGGTCTTCCCAAACCAAAAGAACACTATGAGAAACACTTTCAGGTCATTTAACAAAAATCAAATTATATGATCTGTTTACTAAATTTATCAAAGATAGAAAAAATTGGCTGATCCTAATTTTCTTGTTTCTCTTAGAAGTGACAGCTGTGATGATGTTACAGGAAGGTCACTTATTGCTGAGAAAAATAGAAATCCTATGACAAGAAATTTTAAGGAATATTTTTATTGGATTATTTTTTATGTACATTTCAAATGTTATTCCCTTTGCTGGTTTCCCAGCCAAAAGCCCCCTATCCCATCCCCCTACCCTTCTTCTAGGAGGGTATTCCCCATCCCAGACACCCCTGACATTCCCCTGTACTGGGGGGTTCAGCCTTGGCAGGACCAAGGGCTTCTCCTCCCATTGGTGTCCAACAAGGCCATCCTCTGCTACATGGGTCTGACCATGTGTACTCTTTGGATGGTGGTTTAGTCCCTAGGAGCTCTGGTTGGTTAGTATTGTTGTTCTTAGGGGGTTGCAAGCCCCTTCAGCTCCTTCAATCCTTTCTCTAATTCCTCCAATGAGGACCCCACTCTTAGTTCAATTGTTTGCTGCTAGCATTCACCTCTGTATTTGACATGTTCTGGCTGAGCCTCTCAGGAAACAGCTATTATCAGGCTCCTGTCGACATGCATTTCTTGGCTTCATCAATATTATCTAGTTTTGGTGGCTATATATGAATGGGCTGTATACCCAGGTGGGGCAGGCCCTGAATGGCCATTCCTTCAGTACCTGATCTAAACTTTGTCTCCATATCCCCTCCATGAATATTTTTGTTCCCCCTTTTAAGAAGGACTGAAGCATGGTAGAGCGCTTGCCTAGCAAGCGCAAGGCCCTGGGTTTGGTCCCCAGATCTGAAAAAAAAAAAAAAAAAAGAAGGACTGAAGCATCCACACTTTGGTCATCCTTATTAAGCTTCATGTGGTCTGTGGATTTTATCAAGGGTAATTCGAGCTTTTGAGCTAATATCCACCAATCAGTGAGTGCATACCATGTGTGTTTTTTTGTGACTGGGCTACCTCACTCAGGATTATATTTTCTAGTTCCATCCATTTGCCTATGAATTTCATGAAGTCATTGTTTTTGATAGCTGAGTAGTATTTTCAAGAGTTCACATGCTTTAACCCAGTAACACCACTTTTAACAACACACCCCAAGGAAATCGACAGCAATGAAAACTATGATTAGAAAGATGGCTCAGTGGTTAAGAGCACAGACTGCATTTCAAGAGGTCCTGAGTTCAAATCTCAGCAACCACATGGTGGCTCACAACCATCTGTGATGAGATCTGATGCCCTTTTCTTGTGTGTCTGAAGACAGGTACAGTCTACTTATATATAATAAATAAATAAAATTTAAAAAAAAGAAAACCAAGACTCATATAAGATGCTAATTGTGGTACTGTATATTCTATTATAAAAGCTACAAACAACATGTCCTCACACAGGAATATTAATAAATTGTACATCTACCTAATGAAATCATAATGTTAAAAAATTAATTTTATAAGTCACTAATTATAAGTAACTGTTTGGTTTAATTTAAATAGCCAGGGGGTTGGGGATTTAGCTCAGTGGTAGAGCGCTTGCCTAGCAAGCGCAAGGCCCTGGGTTCGGTCCCCATCTCCAAAAAAAAAGAAAAAAAAATTTAAATAGCCAGAAAAATCCACAAACATGAAGTATGATCTACATAAATTGCTTAAAAACATTCTGGTAAATACATGTGTGTTCAAAAATCCACAAACATGAAGTATGATCTACATAAATTGCTTAAAAACATTCTGGTAAATACATGTGTGTTCATACATACATAGAAAAATATTCTGGTGAACATACATGTGTGCACGTATGTATATACATATAAACATAGAAAATAAAAATTCATTTTTAGATTCTGGGTAAATATTATTTCTCTTTTTTCTGTATTTTCTAAGTTTGCCACGACAAACATATATTAACCCTATGGACATAAAAAATAAAAACTATGGTGACAAATCACAAAAAGCTACTAATATTCAAGTACTTTGCACTTTTAAAATATAGTTTCATGGAATCCAAGCTAATATTAAACTGAAAAGATTAAAAAAAATTAACACTATTTGGTTTTAGGTAAAGGACTAGTGATCCATGGTGACTGCTGTAAAATGCTGCAAAACTACACAGAATTGTACGACTCACTGGTACACTTCTTTTCTGTTCCCCTTTCAGAAACCAGAATCAACAGTTTCTATGTTCAGTCTTCCAGAGGGAAATCCTTCCAGCAAAAAAAAAACCTGACATGGTCATATAACTGGCATCCCAAAGGGCAAATTATGATTGATCTTGCTATTTCTGCTCTAGGAAAAGACTGAAATGTTTGTCACCTTTTATTTAAAGTACAAGATACTAAAGCCAAACACAATATCCAAATGCTTCTTACTCCTGTTTATTAGAAAATGGACACTATGAAACAGATTGATGCTTCTTGATGTCCTCTCTACAACTTTCATTTCAATGAGATCAAAAAGTTCTGAGTTACTCTGTTAAGTGGAGGTTTTTAAGTATGAAAATCTCAGATCAGGTAGTATGCAGAACAACTCAGAGATTACCTATAGCATTTAATAATCATAGTTTTCTTCATAGATTGTATACCAAAGGTAAGACACCACACTAGCTGCCTTGAGCGTTCTAGGATGAGACTATTAGATAGGAATGTGGAATTTGTAAAATAATCTTGTTAGTTGAAATATTTTCATCTCTGTGAATTTTGATGTCCATTTGACAGTCTAGCTATGCTTTTCATTATCGATGTGATAAGGTGACACTCTTTTATAGAAAGAAAGAAAGAAAGAAAGAAAGAAAGAAAGAAAGAAAGAAAGAAAGAAAGAAAGGAAGGAAGAAAGGAAGAAAGAAAGAAAAAAGAAAAAGAGGCTCCCCCATCCCAAAGAATTAATATGAGTTGACCACAGGAAGATTTCAAGTTCTGTTGTCCCACAGCAAATCACCTTTGGGCAGTTATTCTCAACCCCTTTGTGGGTTGAAGAACCCTTTCACAGAGGTTGCATTATTACCATATATTTCCACTAAAATTCATAACAGTAGCAAAATTACAGATATGAAGTAGCAAGGAACATAATCTTATAGGTGGGGTCACCGCAACATGAGGAACTGTACTAAAGGGTCACAGCACTAAGAAGGTTGAGAAGCCCTGCTCTAACCTGTAACTTGCATAAAGAGAACTGTACTATGTGAATGGTTGATTAGTAATCAGTTACCTCGTGAGTTAGTGACTGGGTCAAATTAGAACTCCCCCTACCCTTCCTAAGAGAGGTATGGCTAAGAAAGTAAAAGGTCATAGCCATAGAATTAAGGGTTTTTTTTTTTTCACTTATCAAAGCCCAAACAAAATACTCTTAAGAATTTAGATTACCAGCTCAAGAACTAAATCCCCAAAGATGTACTCTAACTAATGCTCCTCTCCAATCTCACCTGCAAAAAACATCAACTCAACTTCTCTAAAAGAAACCCTAGCAATGACCTAAGAATCAATCGATGGCAGGGAGAACTTCCTATAAATATATGTATCTTTCTCTAGCTTCCAGGGAATGTCTTCCCTTCTCCTTTCTAAAAAGTATACTATATTCACATGCTATGGACTTTGTGCACAGGTCTGTGCCTTTACTTTCCCTCCAGCTCTACTTCTAATGAAGTCTTCAATAAATCTACATTAGTCTTACTTCTGTCTCCTCGGGACTCAGAACTAAATCCAGCACAAGCCAACCACAGGACTCAAGTGAATTTGGCTACTACAACCTTCAATTTTAACAAAAAGCTCTCAATTTAAATGCAGTAACAAAAACAAATCTGTTCTAGCCCTTTCAGTGACTATCATAAAATAGTTACCAAGTATAAAGAAAGCAAATATTGATGTCTGTTTCCTCTATTTCAGAAGGGTAGTAGAGATGTGAGAAGCCATGTTCATTTTAGTCACTCAAAATAAAGAGGCCTTGGCAATTTACTTAATCCCTTTGAGACTTTATCCTCATGTGTAAAAAGGGATAATATCCCCTACCACAGTGTTGCAAGGGATTAAATGAAATTGAGAAAATTCTCTATGTGGATAGTGGGATCAGCCAGAACCTTCCTAGCTTCTACCATCTAACCAGGCTACCTTTTGCAATCACTTGATTGATCTTATATATTTTAGCTTACAGATGTCCATAGGTCACAACAAAGCACTTCAACCTAAATATAATCAAAAATTCAAATTTCCTTTCTTTTCCATCTTCTTCCCTTCTCACTTCAAATCCTATCATAAACAGCCAATACCAGGCTTGTAACTTTGGCTCTTAAGAGAGTCAAAGTTCTTTCCTTTTGCCTTCCTGCATTTAGTTTTAACATGAGTGCTTTAAAAAAGAAAAAAGAAAAACTGAGATAAATTGGAAGATGGTCAAACTCCTGATTATAAATTTCTTAAGACACAAGTATAACAGAATTCAGGAAGTAAGAGCACTTGTTCCTGGAAGCAAGCTTTATACTTCCCACTAAATGAGTGTTCAATCACAGACAGAATGGTGAAAACACCAGCAGCCCATCACCAAACCTACAAGTGCAAAGGTAACAAGAAACTGGGAGAACAAAAAGGCCACCTTTATTAACCGAGCCAGGCACTCCGCTGCCAGAACACATTTCACTTAGCCCCAAATCTCCAAACCAATTAGTTTCAAGAAATCATGTCAGTTGACATGATTAAGAATGAGAAAAGCTAAACATGAATTTTACACAAAGTAAAGAAACAATAACAGAAAAGAAAGTCTCTAAAATCTGCCAAATTTATAACAGTAAAACTAATTGGAAAAAACCCTGGAACTCCTACTGTGTTGAGCATTAAAACAATTAGAATAGCAAAGACAGGAAGGCAACAGACCCTATTAACAAGCAAGCATGGCTTGGTAGCTTCAACACATTAAGAAACCAAAGATAGGACAGAGGGATAGATGACGTGTACTAATTTACCCCTTTCCAAGCAAAAAAAAACAAATTACCCACACAGGTACATTTCATTAAACTGCATGTAAAAAAAATAAAGCACTGTTTCCAAGCAACAAACACTTCAGGAGGTTAATATTCAAAGTGTAGAATCCTAAAAAGTCAGTGAATGTCTTGGAATTTCACCACACAAGCTTGCGTCACTGCATTCTTTTGTGTCAGACTGTTTAATTATCTTCAAGACTTAGCATAATTGGAGCCTTAGTCTAAAAATAGGCTAGTTTTTCCTTTGCAATCTGATTGGTAAATAAAAGTTAGGGGAGTTTTTATCTCCTTCATTTGTTTTAAACAGCTCCTTGCTTCTGCTCATCAAGCAAAGATTACATGAATATATTTTCTGGATCTATTTGTTTATTCTACTAAAGGCAAACAAACTATGACCTTCACAATTATACCAAGTAAGAGTGCCACATGCGAGCTATACAAACACATGTTCAAGATTTCAGGTGAGGACATCAATGATGACATTTAACTTCCTGAGACAAATGTGACAGAAGGAAGCAATCCTCTGCTTTCCTCATCTTTGCATCTTTACATGCCTGCCTTCCGAATCTTCTTCCTGTAAGAATTTCCTTCACAGCTAGGCAGATTGATTTCTAAGTTCAAAGCCAGCCTGGTCTATAGAGCGAGTTCCAGGACAGCCAGAACTACACAGAAAAATCCTGTCTCAGATAAATTAAATAAATAAATACGTAAATAAACAAACAAACAATAAATATTTTTTAAAAAAAGAAATTCCATTCCAAGGCCTTCTGTTTTTCTTATGATTGGTGTCAGGACAGAAGAAATAATAACAATCAATCTAGTACAGTAAACAAACGGATAACACATGCTAGCACAGCCCATAACCTTTTAAACAAAAATGGCCGCACTGTTATTACATGACACTATTCCTACTTTCTAATACCTCTGGCATAGATGAATTCTAAGAAAACACAAATATACTGTGGCAGCTATAAATGGACCAACTGCACTCACTAGTCCTGGGGCTTTACACATGGCATCCATACTTTCTGTACTTCAGTTTCTTCCTCTTTAAAGCAGGGCTAGGGCCAGGAAAACAACTCAGCAAGTTTAAAAATAAAAAAAAAAGAAAGAAAAAGAAAAAAAGACCATGCTGTGCAAGCCTAATGACCTGAGTTTGATCCTAGCAGGCACAGCAGACCTCCACAAATACACCATAGAGTGCACATCCATATAAACTGACTGTCTGTCTGTCTCTCAAAAGTAAAATAAATTAATAATAATAAAATAAAACAGTTAGAAGTACAAAACCCCGATACTAAGTTGCCTCATAATCAATCCAGATGCAACACAATTAAGAAGTGTTTTCTATAGTCATTCACCCCTGCTTAGAAGTACAAGATAAAGCTTTCATCAAAGGGGTAGGTAAAGAACAAGCAGGGCAGTAAGAAATAAACAACCTATACCCATACAGATTTTCCCAGTTCAATACAATATTATTATCTTAATAAATAAAAATGTCTTCTTTTCCATCCCATCTCCATGACCTTCAGCAAATATAAAATACATTTAAAGAAACTATTTTCATCAATCTTACAATAAAATGATGTCTACATTTTGTACAAATAGAGACAGGGTTTCTGACTAAGCTTATTTATTTTAGTAAAGTTTTATTGTTTGTATAAAGAACTTAAAACAATATCAGGTAATGATCAAAGACTGAAGATATCTTAGTTATTAATTTAGCAATATGTCTAAATATTTACATATGGAGGGAGAGGGAGATCAGATCTTAATTCTCTTAATAAATTTATCATAAGTGTCACAAATTTAAAGTCAAGGGCCACAATGAGGTGAGAGGCAGAATAAATTTTTTTTTGTTTTTTTTAAAGATTTATTTACTTTATGTATGTGAGTACACTGTAGCTGTCTTCAGACACACAAGAAGAGAGCATTGGATCCCATTACTGATGATTGTGAGCTACCATTGTGTTGCTGGGAATTGAACTCAGGTCCTCTGGAAGAGCAGTCAGTGCTATTAACTGCTGAGTCATCTTTCCAGCCCAAGGGAGAGAATTATATTAATATCCCAAAATGAGAAAGAACAAGCTACAAGGCATTAGCATAAGACCTGACTATTGCTTTATTTTTTCCTGATAATATATATCCCCAGAAAATTTACAGTGATTCTAATTTGTAGCAAAGGGCTTACACAATCCTAGAAGAATGAGATCCCCTGTGCTGGGAATGAGGTCCAAAGTATGATAACAACAACATTAGTGTGAAGAAGTTTCTTGTTATTGTCTTTTCTCAATACATATAAATTCACTATGAAAGCATCAAACACCCAAACATTAGGACAGTGATGTCCAAGTGTTGTGGCATATACCCAGCACTTAAGAGGTGGAGGAAGGAAGATCATGACTTTGAGGCATTCTGGGCTACTTAACAAGATCTATAATAGCGAATATCAATAATATCTAAAAGTATAAAAGAAGACCCAGAAAGCAAAGAATCCTTACCAGTCAACGCTACTGCACTAGAATTTTAAAATACTAATCGACATTAGCAATCCTGTTTCAAAGATCAGCAGACTTCTTCTATTGTCTAGTGAGTTGACAGTCTGTCTTCTATAACTACCAAAAGTTTTACTCCAAAGGTAAAAGGCAATCACTAGGTAGTAATCACTTTCTAATTTTCAATAAAAGTAATTTTTAAACAATAAGCATTAAATCCTCCACCCCTAAAATTCTGTAGGACAGAGTAATGCTGCTATAGGTGTAGAGAGACCACAGCTAAACTCAGCTTCTTTAATTAGCAGTTAGTCCTTGCCATTCTTCCATCCATTTCGAGCTACAAAAGAACCTAATCCAAACCAAAGCATTTCTTTATTTTTCTTCAGCTCCTTTCCACACCAGACTTACTTAATCATGTGTGTCCACTAAGCATAAGGCCTGGCAACTTACGCCATGAGCTACCTCTCTTCTTCAGGAATCTGAAAACCAAGCTTCCAAACCGAAACGGAATAATGAACCAACACAGAAATGCAGAAAGCAAGGAGACTCAAGTAAAAGAAATAACAACGAATGCCATATCGAGTGCCTAAGTTTGTGACAGTTGATGTGTGGGGAAGAACTGAGTGAAACATAGTGCCAGCCCAATGGTACAATCTCTAATAAAAGAAAGATGAACAAAATCACACAAATTAGTCAGTGGTGACAAAGGAGGAATGGAGCAGGATGCTGAACAATAACAATGATCACCACAGAGAAACTCCCACACGGACACACAAAGAGTAAGTACAGGAAAGTTTACTTCCCTGATAGTGGAATACTAACCACAATCTGAATGATTGGAAGAGACAGAAAAATAGAATAAAGAACATTCACAAGATAGATATCTAGAGGGCAGGTCAAATGTATGGTAAATATATATGTAGCATTTGAAGACATATGACACAATACCACTTACATAAATTAAGTGAATACATTGATAGGTAGCAACACCATGCAAAATACAAAAATTCATATTAATACCATAATATTAAGTGTCATAAAGAAGGATATTAGAAAATAGTAAACAAAAAACATCAAGGACCTATGATCTTTTATTCAAAATAATATATAAACCACTTATGGACAATATAATCATGTTTTAATTCTAGACGATGACTATGTATTATTTCCTTATGAAAAAAAAAATAATTGACTATGGAAATGCAAGGTTGGCTCCAGAGTTAGGAGCACTGGTTTCTCATTCAGAGGAACCAGGTTTGATTCCCTGTACCCACATAACAGCTCACAACTCCAGTCCCAGGGGATCCAGCGCCCTCTTCTGGTCTCTGCAGGCACCAGGTACACACATGGTATACGCAGAGAAAACACCTATACACACATAAAAATAAATTCCCACAACACTCAGAGGAAGCCTGACACCCAGGTGCTCTAACACGCCAGGATCACAGGTGAGGAGGCCACAACATCTGCCCCAACACCCATAGTAACTGGGACCCCTAGTATCCAGGAACCCTGCCCATCCATTGGCACCAGTTCCTTCCAGTTTAAACTTGCAACCAGAGCAGGCCTTGGGTACTGGCTCTGCACCCACTCCTACAACACAAAGAGGGAGTCCAACTTGCAGGTGCTCTGAAACACCAAGGAACACAGAGGAAGCTCAACTCCCAGGAGACTGAACACAACCAGGAGCACAGGAGCTCTGACACACTCAAGATCACAGTTGAGGCCATAATATCTTTCCCAACAAACAACATAACTCGGACCCACACAGGAACGGGGGAAACCCAAACCCTGCCAAGTCAAAGGCATGGGTTCTTACCAGTTTGTACCTGTGCCCAGAGCAAATTGGAGGGCTCTGACTCCCACCAACCTCTAGAACACCAGAGAAAGCTTGTCTCCCAGGAGCTCTGATACAACAGGATTTCAAGAGCTTGGTGTGACTCTAATCAGGCAAGTGAAAGATCTGTATGACAAGAACTTCAAGTCTCTGAAGAAAGAAATGAAGATCTCTGGTGAAAATAGAAAGATCTCATGCTCATGGATTGCAGGATTTATATAATAAAAATGGCCATTTTCCATAAAAAGATCTGGGTGATTCACGTAATCCCCTATCAATATTCCAAACTCAATTCTTCAGAGTTAGACAGAACAATTTGGCAAATTCATCTTGAATAACAAAAAACCCAGGATAGCTAAAACTATCCTCAACAATAAAAGGACTTCCAGGGGAATCACCATCCCTGAACTCAAGCAGTATTACAGAGCAATAGTGATAAAAACTGCATGGTATTGGTACAGAGACAGACAGATAGACCAGTGGAATAGAATTGAAGACCCAGAAATGAACCCACACACCTATGGTCGCTTGATGTTTGACAAAGGAGCCAAAACCATCCAATGGAAAAAAGATAGCATTTTCAGCAAATGGTGCTGGTTCAACTGGAGGTCAACATGAAGAAGAATGCAGATTGATCCATGCTTATCACCCTGTACAAAGCTTAAGTCCAAAGTGGATCAAAAAGGACATACATCAAAAAACCAGATACACTCAAACTAATAGAAGAAAACTAGGAAGTCTTGATCACATGGGCATGGGGGAATTTTCTGAACAAAACACCAATGGCTTATGCTCCAAGATCAAGAATCAACAAATGGGACTTCATAAAACTGCAAAGCTTCTGTAAGGCAAAGGACACTGTCATTAGGACAAAACGGCAACCAACAGATTGGGAAAAGATCTTTACCAATCCTACATCTGGTAGAGGGCTAATATCCAAAACATACAAAGAACTTAAGAAGGTAGACTCCAGAGAGCCAAATAACCCTATTAAAAAATGGGGTACAGAGCTAAACAAAGAATTCTCAGCTGAGGAATATGGAATGGATGAGATGCACCTAAAGAAATGTTCAACATCTTTAGTCATCAGGGAAATGCAAATCAAAACAACCCTGAGATTCCACCTCACACCAGTCAGAATGGCTAAGATCAAAAACTCAGGTGACAGCAGATGCTGGAGAGGATGTGGAGAAAGAGGAACATTCCTCCACTGTTGGTGGGATTGCAAGCTGGTACAACCACTCTGGAAATCAGTCTGGAGGTTCCTCAGAAAATTGGACATTGAACTACCTGAGGACCCAGCTATACCTCTCTTGGGCATATACCCAAAAGATGCTCCAACATATAACAAAGACACGTGCTCCACTATGTTCATAGCAGCCTTATTTATAATAGCCAGAAGCTGGAAAGAACCCAGATGTCCTTCAACAGAAGAATGGATTCAAAAATGTGGTACATTTACACAATGGAGTACTACTCAGATATTAAAAACAATAAGTACATGAAATTCTTAGGCAAATGGATGGAACTAGAAAATATCATCCTAAGTGAAGTAAACCAGTCACAAAAGAACACACATGGTATGTACTCACTGATAAGTAGATATTAGCCCAAAAGCTTGTATTACCCAAGATACAATTCACAGACCACATGAAGCTCAAGAAGAAGGATGACCAAAGTGTGGATGCTTCAGTCCTTCTTAGAAGGGGGAACAAAAATATTCATAGGAGGAGATATGGAGACAAAGTGTGGAGCAGAGACTGAAGGAATGGCCACTCAGAGCCTGCCCCACCTGGGAATCCAGCTCATATACATACAGCCACCAAACCCAGACAATATTGCTGATGCCAAAAAATGCATGCTAACAGGAGCCTGATATAGCTGTCTCCTGAGAGGCTCTCCCAGAACACGACAAATACAGATGTGGATGTTCAAAGTCAATCATTGGACTGAGCACAGGGACCCCAATGGAGGAGTCGTGGGTCTAGCTGGTCTTCATAGTAAGTACCAGAACAATCATGCCTACATAGTGAGAGCCTGCCTAAAAACAAAGATATTTATTAGCTATCAAACACATACTTAGAACTATGTATGAACGACTAACATAGTATTATTATAACAATTATTAGCAAATTAATATTACCTGTGCTGGCTTGTTTTTGTCAACTTGACTCCAACCTAGACATAACAGGATTGAGGGACCCTCACCTAAGAAAATATTCCTATCAGATTGGCCTGCAGACAAGTCTGTGTTATTTTCTTGATAATGTGGAGGAACCCAGCTGACTACGGGTGGTGCCTCCCTTGAACAAGTGACCCTGGGTTGTCTAAGAAAGCAAGCTGAACAAGTCAAGGGCAGGTAAAGCAAGGAAACAGCATTCCTCCATAGCCTCTCCTACTGTTTCTGCCTCCAGGTTCCTGACCTGCCTTTCCTTATAATAGACTACAACTATAAGCTGAAACAAACCCTTTCTTCCCCAAACTGCCTGTGGTCATTGTATTTTTGCCACAGTAATAAAAATCTAAGTAATATATTATCTCATTTAACTCTTCGACAACCTTATTGGGCATTAAGACATCCTTATTTAAAAGGGAAGCTGAGGGCTGGAGAGATGGCTCAGCAGTTAAGAACACTGACTGTTCTTCCAGAGGTCCTGAATTTCCAGCAACCCCATGGTAGCTCACAACCATCTATAATGGGATCCGATGCCCCCTTCTGGTGTGTCTGAAGATAGTGACAGTGTACTCACATACATAAAATAAATAAATAAATCTTTTTTTAAAAAAAAAAAAAAGGGAAGCTGAGGTTCAGAGAGTTAAATAGTTCATCAGTAGCTCTGGAACCATTTGAAGACTCAGAGACAGGGCAGAGAGATAGTACTGACTGAAAGAGCAGGGGTTGTAGGCCCCTGGGGTAGAACCTGGATTTGAGCTCAGCTCATCAGTTAACACTTCCAAAATTTACTTTTCCTCACTCTCCCTTCTCAGGTATAAGTCAAGAACTTCTAATTTCTTCATACAGCAATTCGGCTTCACTAACATGGTTCCCCTCAAAGTAAAACATGAACAGAAGATATCGATCACCTTCTAGTCTCTTAACATGACAGAAAATTGTCAAAGCAATCGTTGCTGCTTTTTTTTGTAACAACTGACCACAGCCTACCTCCATGAAACAATACTACCTCTTCCTACCTTTAACACTGCTCTTACTGTATTTTTTACAACCTTAATTCTAAGCCTCCCTCCTCTAGCAGCATCAAGTTGCAGACCCTAGTGACTGAGTCCTAAAACCTACTACTCTTTGTATTTTCTCCTCCCAAAATAATTTCACTCATCATTTCTCATTACAGGGCTCTCAAATGTATATCCAGACACTATAAAATGAACATATCCATTAAAGAGTACAGTTGGTTAGGAGGAATAAAATCTAACATTCTATAACACATAGGATAACTATGTTTGACAAGAATTAACTAGTGTTCCAAACTACCTAGTAGAGGATTTTGAATGTCCTCAATGCAAACAAATGATAAATATCATCAGTAATAGAGAATGCCAACAGATCTGTCCTGATCATTTTATATATATATACTGAAGTAAATATGTACAATCTATCAATTAAAAATAACAAGATTTCCTAAAACTTAAGTAAACTGGACATTGTTCCTTCTCCTTGGTCATCTTCCCATATTTTATTAAAAGGTCCCATCAATTTACCTATAGAAAACCTGAAGCTGACCTTAATATTCTATTCTACCCTAAACTCTACATCGAATTCATCAAGCCTTTGAAATTTGTAATTTTCAGTTTCTGAAATTATAATTAACATCATTTCTTCACTTCCCTTTCCTTCCCCCACTGTGCTCTCACAAATTCACAGCCTTTTTGTTTGTTGTTACATACAGATCCTCGAAGAAGTTTGTCTTTGCAGCAGAGACCATTATAGAAAACTCAAAACGTAGAAAACAAGACACTCTGTGGTACTCGGTCTCAACTGATGTATCTACAGCACAATGTCTATGCCTAAGGCCCAAAGACATTATAAAGGAGTCTAAGAAGAACCGAAGTCTGCTGCAGACTGTCACATAGAAATGTCAGAGAGGTTGGCTACACCAATGAAGTCTCATCCATATGGTTACCTAAACAAAAGCTGAACTTCATTTTGTACTGGTTGTTTTTCTTTTACCTTTTATTTTCCCCCACCCCGTCCAATTGTTCTCACACCAGTGCAATTACTAATGTATCTTTCATAAAATATTCTGATAATAACCTATCAGTTTCCCTTCCTCCAGTCTAAGATTAATTTTTATTTCATAGATTTGAGTGTTTTGCCTGCATTCATGTGTGTGCACCACTTGTAATGCCTACTAAGAAAACACGGTATCTGCTAGAGATGATGCTATAGATGGTGCTGAGAACTGAACCTGGGTCCGCTCCAACAGCCATCTCTCCAATCCCTTGCTCCAATATTTTTTATTTAAAAAGTTTCATATAATATATTTGATCATGTTGTTTCCTCCAACTCCTACATCTATTTTAGTTAGTTAGGGTTACACTGCTGTAAACAGACACCATGACCAAGGCAAGTCTTACAAATGACAACACTTAATTGGGGCTGGTTTATAGGCTCAGTGGTTCAGTTCAACATCAAGGCAAGAGCATGGCAACATCCAGGCAGGCATGGTACAAGAGCTGAGAGTTCTACATCTTCATCTGAAGGCTGCTAGTGGAAGCCTGACTTCCAGGCAGCTAGAGTAAGGGTAAGCCCATGCACACAGTGACACACCTACTCTAACGAGGCCACACTTCTAACACTTCCTAATAGTGCAACTCCCTGGGCCAAGCATATACAAACTATCACACACACACACGGCTAACCCACCACCCCAACTACCCAACTTCATATTCTCTTTTTAAAAATGAGTATCAAAACAAAAAGTGAGATTTAAAAATGCGAAAACGGAACAAAAAAAACGTGAAAAAGAAGGCACAAAGACAGGCACGCACACGCGCACACACACACACAATGGATTTCATTTTGTAGTGGCCAACTACTCCTAAGCATGAGATTTGTCCTAGACTGTGGCTGATCGGCCATTGGAGAACACTGACTTTCTCTTTCCCGGCAGATAACACTGCCACAGCTTCTTGGTTAGGGGTGGGACTTTGTGCCCTCTTCCTGTTCTCAGTGCGGGGTTTTGTCTGGTTTGAACCTGTGCTGGTCTTATGTGTGTTTTCAGTGTCTGTGAGTTTATAGAAACCCTGCAATATCTGGAAGATGCTGCTTACTTGAACGCATTCACCACGTCTGGCTCTTAGAATCTGTTTCTTCTTCAACACTGATCCCTGAGCCTTAAGGGGAAAGTCTCGATAAAGAAATCGCATTTAGGGCTGAGTGCTCCGAAGTCTTTCTGCACATTGTCCAGTTGCCGGTCCCTGTGTTAATTCCCATCTACTGCAAAGAAAAGCATCTCTGACATTCCCCTCCATTCTTAACCTTCCAACTCAACCATACTTCCAAGCCACCCCAGGATCTCTACACATGGTACATCCTGAAATGTTTGTTCTTAAAACTCTTTACTTAGCTCACTTTGATCTACACCCTAGCTCTCAGCTCAAGTGCCCTGGCCTCAGGAATCTTCTAATTTTTCAATCCATGTTAAGAGCCATTGCTCCTATGTTCCTTTTCTTTGCATTTATTTTCTTCAGTGTGGCATAAATGTTCATTTGACCAACTGACTAATGGCTCTCACCTACCAGAACAAAAGCTCCCCGAGCTCTTGAATACTTAAAACTTACCACTGTCTTTCCAACACCAAAACCAGTCTACCGCCTAGTAGGTGTTCAATAATCTGCAGGGTTGCTTCCCCTGGGTTTCCCTGAGACACAGGATAATGAAGTGTGCTAAGATAAAATCTTTGGACCTGCAGCCTACTATGAGATGATCATCCTCACCTACCACCCACTGACAAGAGACTGAATCACTTACTCAAAGCCACACCATGCAAAAGACTGAGTACTCGAGATATCTATTCCAAAGCTTTCTTGAGTGCATTTCTGTAAGTGATCACGTGTCTAGCGTCCCAAGCTCTTGCTCTAGTTTTATTGAATTTTCATCTCATGTCTGTGGGTCACAAGCAATGTCATTTGTCTGCATTTCCCCCATGGTACATATTCAGCAAATATTACTTCAAGAATTTCTGGCTATGAGACAAGAATGAGCAAGTGAATTAAGTATATCCACTCTTAAGTCCCCCTTCTGAAAACAAGTTATTTTGTTTTCCCAACCAGAACACCACTGAAGAAGAAATATCAAGATTTTTTTTTCTGTGATGGAATTACCAGCTGTCCACTGCGTCATGCCACAAAATCCAGTGGAAATAGAACATGTACCCTATACTGGGGACCAGTGCTTAGAAATATGAACAATGTGCATTATTAATAGCCTATGAGCATATTCCTCTCCCCAACTCTCACCCTCTTCCAGAAGAAAACATACCACCCTCCTACACTGAAATGTAGCTGCTTCTATGCTGGCAGGGCAAACGGCCCCTGAAATAAATATGACAAATGTCTGAGACTTCAACCTATGAACGAAATTCAATATCTTTGTTCCATTCCCATCCCCAGTCAACATTTAGCATTAAGGCAAATAAATTCCATCACTAGACTCAAAAGGCAAGCCTTATTTTAAATGTTAAAAAAAGACAATAAAAATAGGCAATTACTAACCAAAATATATAAATAGTAGTGAGGATTCCAAAGATGGCAAATAAGCCATTTCTAGAAATTATTTGTGTTTCCATGTTCTTTTAAAAAATATGAACATGGACTGACTTTACTTCATATTGCTTTATCAAAGGTGAAGAGATTGTCAAAGAAAAACTTTAGATATTTGAGACTGTAATACACTCAAGTTTAAAGGGGATACAAGCTAATTCAACCACAAAAAGTAATAAAAAGGAAACAAGGACAGCTGTACAATTCAATGCTTGCACTAAATTTCAACCATAAGATCTCAGAAAGAATGACTATAAAGAGCCCAGGAATCTCTGGTTTAAAATCAAACCACTACACACACACACACACACACACACACACACACACTACTATCATTGCTTTCTTAAAGTCCCAACTTAACCAAGCTCAGTTCGCTGTAATTTAACACACTATTTATGATCTGGCAAAACAACACCAGGCTCATACAGCCCAGTAAAATGGAGTCTATTAGTCTCTGCTCAGTCGACCAGCCATGAGTCATAAGCCCAACAAACTTAACATGGAGGTGCCTTCAATGGGCCTGATCATACTGTCGTGAAAAGCAGTTAATGCCACCAGACAGCACAAGATGCCAAAAAATATATTACTTCCAATTAGTAAAACACATACTATGTGGCTAAAGTAAGGAGAAAGTATATCGCCATCACATCCATTACGGATCAAACACGCCCTGGCATCTGACTTATTTGGGGTGGGTCAGGGGAATCCTCATTGCTATTGAGTGTTGCTGTGGCATCCATACATTTTCTATGACAGATAAAGGAAAGCAAAGCTTATGATGAAGAAAAGGTCAATGCTTTAGATTGTTACAAATCTTTTCATTTTAATTGACATAAGTACAATTTGTGAAAAGAAAAGGGAGCATGGGAGAGGAAAATGTGCGTCACTCCCTCTTTTCTTAAAAGTGGTATAGTCAGGAAAGAACCTGTACAGACTGACTATAGAAACAGTTAAACCCTACCCCAGTTTCCATGCTACTGGTGAACAGTGGTTATGAAATCATTACTGCTGTTATCTTGGTTTGCTGCCAAAGTAAGGAGCTTTAGAACACCTGGCAAATACCACACAGCTTGTAAAAAGGAAACGTATACCAAAATAGGCCGATATAAAATGTTCACATATGCAGAAAATGGGATGAATTTACCTTAACAGAGTCATTCACTCCAAAGAAGGTTGGAGAAGAAAGGCAAAAGATTTCTAAGGTCATGGTCCATATGATTTGAGTCAATGTAATGAAACTTAATCTTAGAGATCAGTGTCAATGACAGTCAATCTGACACAATTTCTCTCTTAGCCTTATCCACATTCCCAATGGTTTCTGTAATTCGAAGGGCAAAATATCAAAGCAAAAATATTCCATTTGTGCCTCCTACAAACATACGAGGTACCCGTTTTCTTATACAGAGTATCCTGGCTATTCTCATAAACTCAAAATAGGCTTAAATATCAAGACTACATAAAAACTGCATCGTCCATATCCACCTACTTATAATTGCAGAAACACATAGATGAGTATGACCTCAGAGTGAGGGCAAACAAAGATCATTGCATGAGACATAGAAATACATAGAACACAAACACATGAAGAGTAAAAACTAATAATAGAAAATCCAATATATAAGTGGAAAGGGCATAAGTTTTGAAGACAGACAAATCTTCTAAAGTGATCTGGCAAATGACACCCTAAGCCTGGAGATGCCAACCCACAATAACAATGCTAGGACGATGCATTAATGAAGCCAGGTTGCAATGGGGGGGGGGGGAGACCCTTTCTCTGACAAACATTGGCATATAGGCCCACACTTGAATTCTTCAAAGGTCAGGTCAGACAAGTATGTGGCAGTCATGAAAAACTTAAGTAAATCAAAAGAAATAAGTGAGAAGTTACTTAAGTGCTTCCTTGATGAAGCCTTCTCTTGCACTCACAAACCCAGATCTATTTCACAAGAGGACCTCAGTCAAGTAAGGCTTGAGCCAGTCTTTATCTTCCCAGGTGCCTCTAATACCATCCAGCTTTATGACCCCCTAAACGTTTACCTTTAAAATGAATGAATCACTAGAGGTACTGAGATTTAAATTTTACTAATCAGAAAAAAGAAGGTCATGCTACATTTGTATCAAGTCTCAATCTTTGGGGGGGGTGTTTATTTTAAACCATAGGGATCATTTCAAATTAAGCCTAAGTGTAACATATTTTGTTATATCAGAGACTGATATATATGCTACTTACATTTACAAATGTATGTTGTTTATTACAATAAGGTTATATGAAAATATGCTGGTTTTGTTTTGTTTGCAGTTATATGGATTAAAGGGAGGGTCTTGCATATACAACATAGACATATGATCCCTGAGCTACAACTACAGACAGAAATATCTACCTTTTGGTCACTACATTTCTCACCAACTATTAACAATCTAAGTTACCATGATCTGGACTAGGCTCTTATTGGGTGTTTCCAAAGCAGAGCTTCCTCTTCTCAACTTGATATTTAGCAGTATTACTTTTACCAATTTTTAGAAAGGATACAGCTAGGGGACAAGCAAACCAAGATGTTTAGTACAATATATCAATACAAAAAAGATCTGCACTTTAAAATGTCACTTATTTGATGGCAGGGAATTATTTCTATACAGTTTAACTAGATAGAAGAACCTAAACTCATTTCATTTAAATTACCACAAAATCTGAATTTAGAAGTAGAATACAAATAAATAACACCCAATAATGTATATTATCAATTCAGGAAATTGCAAAAATCTTAAAACTCAACATCCCTCAAATATGCCAATAAAAAGTTTCTCTGGCTTTGAATTTTATAATGTAAAGGACTTCAAACATGAGTAACCTATAATCACTAAAAGTTACAATTTTTCAAACATGAACTATATCTGCAAAAATGCAAAACCATCATTTTAGCACTCAAAGAAATTATCTGTTAATACTTAACACTGGGAAGGCAAAGCTGGAGGATCCTAAACTCTTAAGAAACCCAGAGATATATATCAACTCTTAGATTAGCATGTGCTACAGATAAGACTGTCCCAAAATAAAAATGAAAATCACCCTTATATTACATGAAAATTATCTTTTGACACAAAAGATGGCAAAAACTTTTCTGCAAAGCAATAAGTAACATATAGTTTAGGCTTTGTGGTAACTATTCACCTCCAAAGTTTGATATGAATACAGTCAAAGACAAATGGGTATGACCGTACCACAATAAAACTTTATTTAAAAAAAAAAAACAGATCATAGGTAACAGTTTGCCAATCCCTGGAATGGAGAAACAAATTCAATAAATACACAAAGAAGAAAATAGACAAACACAATTAGATCACTAAGTTTTCTTGCTCCTCAGAGAAATCTCCAGAAAGACTAAAGATCTAAATAAGAAAAGCCAAGTTTTTCAACATTTAGAATAAAATAAGACAGTATTGCTCATTGGAAAGTATATTTTTTTCAGAATAAGCCTAGTCTGACAGAAAAATGTCAACTATTTAGTGTAAAAAGTAGACATTTCTTCACAATGAAGGAACAAGCCAAACGACAATATGCTGTTTGAATACAAATAGTCAAAAGATTCAATTTTTAAATACCCGCAAAACAATAAGAGACCTGCAATGCAATAAGACATGTATGTCCATATAAGCAATCAACAAAACCAGTAGATGACTTAGTCAATATGAAAAGAAAAATGATTTAACTCCTAATTAAGGAAACAAAAATTAAAATTACACCATAATAACATTTATATTCATTAAAATTCTGATCCAGGAATGGTGGCACAAGTTGGTAATTCTAGCCCTTGGGAGGCCAAGATAAGAGGATAGTAATTTCAAGATGGCCCGGGGAAATATAAGAAATATGAAGCAGTATGTGCTACACAGACAAAAACCAGTGACAAAAGAAACACTCAAATAATAAGGATTATTTGAGTATATTTACAAATACATGGTAAGTGAAAAAAAAACCTTCAAAAATAGACAAGTTTCAGAGTCAAAACTATGTATGAACAAGCTTCAGTCAAAACTGTGTATCAATGTCGAGATTAGCATCTGAACCTGCGACCCAGGAGAACTATATGCTGTGTCTCTTGCCAAAGATTTGAACTTACTTAGCTCTCTGACAGAAGAATTTATCTTGTTATAGTAAATTAAGTCTAACACATTATCTAGTATAATCTGCTGTTAATGGAAAAAAAAATAAAAAATGAGAACATGGCAGCAGTTCAAAATAACAGGTAAAGCCAACATACTGACACACCTTTAATCCCAATAACAGAAAAGCAGAGGCAGAAATGAGTCAGTCTAGGTTGAATCCTAAGTATGACCTACAAAGAAAGATACTATCTCAAAAATGTAGAGGGGACCTTTGAGAAAATCCAACACTATTTATTTAATGATAAAAGTCTTGGAGAGATCAGAGATACAATGTGCATACTGTAACATAATAAAGGAAGTTAACAGCAAGCCATAGCTAACATCAACTTAAATGAAGAGAAACATAAAGCATTTCTACTAAAATCAGGAACAAGACAAGGTTGTCCATTCACTCATTGCTACTCTATTCATAATAGCCAGCAATTAATCTAGATATCCCTCAACAAAAGATTGCATAAAGAAAATGATATATTTACACAATGGAGTATTACTCAGTCAACATATAAAAAGTAGGAAGAAATTCTCAGGTAAATGGATGGAACTTAAAAAAAAAAAAAAAAAAAAACCACCTGTAACCCAGACTGAGAGAAACAAATATGATATATATCCACATACATGTGGATATCAGCTGTTAATGTCAGTGATACACAAGCTACAATCTGCTAAGCTACACAGTTACAGATTAAGGGACTGAGAATGGGGGGAGGAAACAGAACAGATAACCAACAGAGGACAAACTCGGTGGCATCTTTGGAGGCTCCTTGACGCACAATGCCACATCAGAGCTTTCCCTTTTTTCCTCTGCTCCTTCTACCCTCCAGTTCCTCTGCAGAGCTAGCCTGGCTTCCAGTTTACTGCTTTCATTAGAACCCTGAGTATGTAAGCAAGTAGGTCTCTGTGTCTAAATCCATTTCTTGTGCTCTTTTCCCTCTGTTTATTTGTTTTGTTCTATTTTGATATGTTAGTTTTTGTTTTATCATATTATATAATATTGCCTTCTTTGTTTTCTAATGAGACAGAAAAAGTGACTCCAGATGAAAAGGGAAGGGGGAAGAAACTGGGAGTAAAGGGAGAGGCAACTGTGGTCTGGAGATACATATTATCATATGGGGGAAAGCTATTTTCAATAAAGGAAAAATACCAAAAAGTAGGAGAGAAATGAGAGAACGAAAATACTCAGTCATATTCACTCACTAAAATGTTATAGAAGAGTTAACATGATTAAGTAAAATCTAAAACTGTATCAAAGGGATGTATTTAAATTGTGAAATACAGAGCATTTTTCCTAATGCTTTTTTTCAAACTGTAAAATGACACATGAATACTAAAAAAAACTAATAAATATGAAAATGAACACACACACACACACACACACACACACACACACACTTCCATATTATAAAATGGAAAAGACAGGTAAGAGAGGAAAAAAGGCAACAATATAATTACCACTGAAGAAAAAGAGAGAGTCTGTAGCCATTTCTATGTTTTGTTCTTTTAAGTTAAAACAAAACTAGGCTGTATTTCATGAAAAATATTGGAAAACTGAAATATTCGTTTATTTCCCAGTAAAGACAAAGGACCCTTCATAATGTAAAGATCCTCTTCCATCACGAACAAAGAGAGCCAGCGCCATTGCCAAGGACTCTCACTAGCCCTACCTCATCACCAAGACAATCTCACAAACCTGAGCCTAGATAGTGGTGGCTGCATGCAATGATTTCGATGCATTTTCTAAAATGAACAAATTTCACTTCTGAACACAACTGAAAACCAGCTCTCCTACAACTGGTCGAAAAGCAGGCTGACAATGACTCGCTTCAGCCTACAGCCTACAGGACAGTAAAATGAAAAACACATGGACTGCTCCTGAACACTGCACTTGAAATTGCAATCAGAAATCCAAATCAAAAATTGTTTCCTCAAGAACACAGAATTAAAGAAGGCAGGAACAAATAAATAATAATTCAGTAAGTACTAATTATTTCATAAGAACAAATATCATTATTATACTACATGACAAGTATGCTTAAAAGTCATTAAAAATGTTAAATTCCTCAAATTAAAAAAATATCCTATTCAAAGAGGCAAAATTACATACAAAAATCATTTTCAATTTTTTTAGAGTTGACTGTGGTACTATGACTAAGAAAGTCATGTGTCTCCATAATCAGAGATAAAATTTATCTACTCAAAGGAAGAATTCACTTACTAAAATAAATTAAATGATTGTTCTCATCAATAAAACTTATAAGGCAAAAAAATTACAATTTTAAACACTAAATCTATTACACTACCTTTGGGCCATTTTAGCCTTTATCTAGTATTCAAATTTGGTAAAAATCTAAAATGTAAACATTTAATTCAAAAAATGGCCTTCACATTATTGTTCACAGAATAAAATCCTTAATTGATTAATGATCTTAGGGTGTCTATCGCCATCTAGTGAACAATCACTTCAATTACTACACCATACACTTGACATTTGATACTTGTCTTCATAGTCTAAATATTTGCGCCCACTCAGTGTTACCCATGAAGTCTTGCCCAATTTCATTTTTTTGCCTCTTCACACAAACATCTGTAATAAAAGCAATTACAGATGGTATTGTTACAGATTCGCTTCTACAAGTGTCTAAAAATGAAATTTCATTATTTCTTCTCTGGAAATGCTCAATTATTTTGAAATAACGTGCATTATTGTGAGGTTCCTGCATAAGATTCCTTCAACAGCAACTAATTCCTCTATCATCAAGCAATTAAAATTATGGGATAGTTGAAGTATGAAGTATGAAAGATCACACCTGTGAAAAGGCAATACTGATGTCCATTTAACATATTTTTACTTTTATTATAAATGTTTTTTAAGAGAACAATTAGTAATTACTTGGGTATTCTAACAGCTATAATACATTTACTTACAGAAATTATTAGGTCACCAGAGCCAAATCTGCATGATCCCAACAAAACTAAGCAAACACTCACAAAATCTACTTAAAAATAAAAAGGGAAGGAAGCCTTTAAGGCCATATCAAAATGCAAAACTTCATGCCTCTCCAGACTGCATTTATCCATATCCAAATGAAAAACCTTATAATTTTTCAAGGACATGTCACCAGGTTTCCTTCTCATTCCTACTTGAACTTGAACTTTAATTTTTTTTTCTTTTCTTTTTTTTCGGAGCTGGGGACCGAACCCAGGGCCTTGCGCTCTACCACTGAGCTAAATTCCCAACCCCTTGAACTTAAATTTAATTAGGAAGTTTAGATGCAAACAAAATAGGTCTTCAGCTACTGTGTTATTCTGTTTATACTGCCTTATGAGCAAAGCACCAGTATAGTAAATTGCAAAAGTATCGTGAAACCTCAACTTCATCCTTCCTACCTCTTTAATAATTAAAAAACATCTGACAGGTGTGTGCTTGCAATTAGAGCACATAAAAGGGATTGGGTTCAAGGTCAACCTGTAGTATATGGTCATACATTGTCTCAAAACAACAATGAAAATCTTTAAAAACAACAGACTCCACAATATATAGGAGAGTGATAGTAAAACCAGAGAATACCTCTAGACTTCCTGTCTATCAGTGTTATTACCACCAAAACTTTAGCAATAATTTTTATTTTAGTAAATAACTTCTATAGAGATCTTTGGAGCTTCCAGAATAAGAGTTGCAGAAAGCAGGTATATTATATACTTACTGCTTCCCATTAACTTCACATTAAAGATATAATACCAACAACTATAGAAGGTACTATATATAGGAAGGAACACATGAAAAAGAAAAGGAGGAAAGCAGAAATTATTAATGTGATCCCATGATTGATTCTAGATTTGCCTGAAATTCGTTTTTAATGAAGGTTTTAAAAAGGGAGGTTTTATATTTTACATAAGATATAGTATCACTATATTTTATAAAACAAGAACTAAAAATTTAGCTTAGTTATTACATGTTGATCAACAAAAAGTAAAATTTGAGTTTAAATTCCCTATTAAAATTCCAGCCAAAAGAAAACACTGCCCCTAAAATATAATGGCTTGGGGAAGTAGGAGAGATCATTGGACATATTTGGGGCTTATCATTATCAACGGTGCCCTTTTAAGCCTGTGGATTTTTAAGCCAATGCAGAAAATGTAACAACAGGGATTTCTCAACAGCAAGAGGCACTCTCCAAGGGAGTAAATTGTCAACTATTGCCTCTCGTGAGAAACTTAAGAGTAACCTTGATCCAATCGCAATAGTCAACCTATGTATTATCACCCAGTTGGGGCATAGTGAGTGCATTTCCTAATACAAAAATAAGATGGTGTTCTATCAGAACCCACTGAATATATATACAGAAACAAAATTTAAATAATTTTGAGATAAACTTAGCCTAAGAATCTGAGAACATCTTTATCTTACTTCAGCTAGCCCCTAATATTTCTCATGTAAAAAAATAGGGCCCATGCCATATGTTGAAAAGGATGACTGTCTCGTAATAAGGTACATTATAAAGCAGAACTGAACTTGCAAAAGCCATTCTCTAATGGTGAACCCAAAGGCAGTAAAAGACTTAGAATTAGGAAAACAGTTTCAATTCAAAGTAACCACTGTTCTCCTCTACCTCCTAGAACCTTAGCTTCCTCATCTACAAACCAGAACACTACTACATGTCAAAGGCCTCTTGCATAGTTTTGATATGATAATGCACAAAACAGCTCTTACTACACCATTGCTATTCAAGCCATGCACTGCCCTTCTCTGCCCTAAGCCACATATCTGAGATAAGGCTGCAAGAGAAAAGTGACTTCAAATAGCGTGACATTTGTTTCATGTCACAATTACATATATACTGCTCAATAGTCACTCTCCGCACGTTATCCATTAAATTTAAATTCATTTTAATTAAAACTACATGAATCTAAAAATCAAGTTCCTCATCTAACCAGAATAAGCAAATAGGAAGTGTTCCCCAGCCAGTTGTGGCAAGAGGCTATTGAATATAGACAGTACAGATAAAAAGTATTCCTCTATCTTAAAAGTTCTGCTGGACAGAATTGTTAAAGCCAACATTATCCTGAAAGTGTCAAGTGTGTGTGTCAAGTGTTGTAAAACACAGTGAAGTTAGCCTATGAACCATCATGCCAAACATCACTCTAGAGCTTTCTGCATCCAGACAACCAGTATTACCACCGTATACTATGTTTACAATTAAGTAGCCTTAAATTCACTAAAAGAAAACAGTATCTTAATATACTTGACTGAATTCAGTATTAAATATAACCATACTTTTACAGATTATAAAAATAAAAAGTTCTACACAAAGCATTAAAATAGATGAACTTAAACTGTTCATAAAGTGTTGGTACTGAATGGTAAGGTTGGAGCTCTAACCAGTGTAGATGCTAGGAAATTTCACATGGAAGTTCCTATGTGGACTTGGAACAAGGATTGGATATAAACGCTTAAAAAGAGTTCTTTAGCGCTAGACAGATGGCTCAGACCAGAAAGAACTAGGTCCCCAACACTTAGATTAGGTGGATCACAAGTGCCCGTCACCCCAGCTCCAGAGATTGGCACCTGATTGGTGTGCGCCCCCCGCCCCAAAGTTTAAAACTCACACATATACATAAATAGAGTTTGTATACTGTGGTCATTGATACCTGGCAGATAGGTAATATTGCTGAAGAAAACTTGAATTGATTACGTTGCAAAAAGGTAGAAGGTACTATGTTTGCAAGGCAAAAACCAGAGAATCAGAAGGAGAATGAGAAACAAGGGAGAAGGCAAGGAGATTAGGGTGGTAAACAATCACCAAAACCAGATAAATCCTGATGAAGCAACAACAGGCAGTTGTCAGGTCCCGCAGAGAAATGGAGTTAGCTGAGAAAGGATTCTGAAACACTGAAAAATTCCCTAAAAAGTTGGATAGTCTTCAACTGGGATATTATTTCAGAACAGGCAGTACTGGGAAGCTGGAGATTGGAGAGGTTGAGGGGTAAGAGGATTGGTGAAATAAAAGATTTGGGGATTAGGTGTTGTGCATGAATTTAATCCCAGAGCACGAGAGACAGAAGTAGGCAGATCTCTGAGTTCAAGGACAGCCAGGGCTATAAAGCTAGACCCTTAGGGGATAAGGAGGCAGGAAGATGCACCGTTACCTGCAGAGCCTGAGAACCCAAATTCCATCCTTAACTAACATCCTACAATGGCCAACTCATATGCCCAACAACCTACTGGAAATGCATAAAGATCGATTACCCACAAAGACAACACAGAAGACAGAACTCTTGACCCTGCTGTCGCCCTTAGTGAAAATAAAAGGTCCTGTTAGCTATTCTCCTGATTTCTACCTTCTCTCACATTACACATTAAACTCTCAGTTACTTATCTGAAGAACATTAACTTCTAATATCAACCTAGGCATTTTTATACATATTCAGCTGTTTTCCCACACTATGCTCTCATCAATCAGGTCCTGTCTCACCTCCCTTCCCCCACCAGTCTGCTCAAATATAAGCTTTACATAATATTCACATTCTATCTTTATTGCCTTACAGCAAGGCTGGCATATAGACACATACAGAGAGGAGAGAGGGAGGGAGGGAGGCAGGACTGACAAGTGAATTCTTATTCAAATGCCTATTTGTCTCAAACTTACTCTAAAGAAGAAATATTTGAAACTGTAAAAACTAGGTAAAAAAATTAGCTCTCCCATATTACAGCATATATTTACAGATGCGAATTTTATTTTGCAATTTACCTCCCTTCCTTTGTATGTCACCAAGGCAGCCAGCGGTTTAGCATAAAATCTGCTGTATGAAAATCCCAGGCAACCATACATACTGTTCGCTGTGAGCTTCAAAGCCTTCTGTCGGATATCATACTGCAAGCCAACAAAGACAAAAGATATATGATACCTGTAGATTCTTACTAATACAGTGGATATCTTTTTAGATCACAATGAGGAGAACCTCTCAATATTGGGAGCGGTGGGGATACTTAATACTCAATCTGTTGCCCTACCCTCCTAGTAGCAAGTACATAGATCCCTAATTTCCCAAGATTCTGTAACATCTCACAGCGAGAGAACCCTTCCATTCTGAAGCAGCCTACCACTTCTGAATGGCTAGTGGCCAAAATAAAATAAGCGCATGTACTTACCCACACTATTCATCCTACTACTAATCTAGTAATCAACCTAATAATCAAGTGTTACAAGCTCAAGGTGTCTCCTAACACCTTGCAGAGAAAAGACTTACCTGAAGAACAAGGTCTGGATTTAAATCCTGCTGTTTCATTAGCTGTTTCACTTGTTTTCTCCGCTCTACCAGTTTCCGGATCTCTCTGGGCAAAATGCCCATATCTAAGTTTGGATCTGGCAACTCTGGAATCTGTTCTTGTTCCTCATCCTGGAAAACATACAATAGAAACTTCAAATAAATTATGAATCTGTCCTGTATGAGGAAATCAATAATATATGAGCAGTTTCATATTGTGCTGAACTAAGTGTCGTACAACCAACCTGTAGCCCCAGTACCAGGGAGGCTGAGGCAGACAGAACATCATAAGATCAAGGCCAGCCTGGGCCACATAACGTGTTCCAAATCACTATGGTTACAGAGTAAGTCCCTGCCTCAAAACCCAAAACCACAACAGAAACCACAAAGAACCCAAACAAGAAAAAGATCTGTGTGGTCATAAACCACTGATGCTCCTGCCTGCAACTCGTGAAGCTTGTGTCACTGTCACCATTGCTCACACTTGTTACTCACACATTTAAATTTAATGTAAAAGAATGAATTTCACAAACATGGAGCAACGTGTCTGGGAAAATTGTGTTTAAAATACAAACGCTAAGATAGACTTCTAATATTTTTAAAAAAGCAGCTAAAGTCTTGTTTTATAGCATTTGTACAACCAAACAGAATGCTACAGAATGTTTCACAACAACTACTATAAATGCTTTTACTGTTAAAAATAATTTATATAGGTCATGACATTTCTAAAACTTAATATATACGCACACACACACACACACGTGTGTGTGTGTGTGTGTGTGTGTGTGTGTGTGTGTGTATTCCTTAGCATTTATTGAGTACCTTTTACCTATAAATTGCTTTGCAATCACCAGAAGAATAGCAACATTTTAGAAAGGCAATCAGCAGTCATCTTATATTAAAATTTATAGCAGGAAAAAGCAGGGAAAGCATTAGGCCTTTTTTTCCTCAAACCTCCATTAATTCTATTAACAGGCTGCAAAGAACAGCCAGGCACAGTTACCCTTTGAAAGATTCAAAATTAAAAATAAACCTTTTTGGCTTAAAGCATGTCAAGTCAATGGCATTTGATAACCCAGTCTTTACAAAGTACCTGATTTTATAAAGATCAATATCATAAAATGAACACCCTTGCAATACTAATAGGGACTATTGTTTTCCAATATACAACCTATTATAGAGAATTTCCACTGTATTTACAGCAACTAGAGAAGTCACATAAAAAGTAAACTAAAAGATTCTTAGGTCAGGACATTTAGAATTTATCTGAAGCCGTAACAGCATCTCCAGGGTGATGCTAACTGTTCCCTTTGAAATAATACAAAATCCACAAATTGTCTCATGTCTAGTATTTCTTCAGATGACCTCTTGGATCTTCCCACTCTATTATAGAGTTTCAAATAGGCGAAACATTGATGGGCATCAGTTGTGGAAGAACAATGATAACTGCGACTATGCTTGAAAAATAGCAGGACAGAGCCAAAGAATATTTATCAACAGCAGCTGCTACTTTTTTAAGTTGATGGTCCAAAAAATTCTTTTGAAAGTTAATTTCTAGTCCCTCAGAGAGGTCCACTCTTTCCAATGCACACTGGTCACTGGATGCACACACTGGTCACTGGATGCACACACTGACCACCACTGATGCACACACCGACCACTGGTTACACACTGACCAGTGATGCACACTGGTCATACTGGTCACTGATGCACACACTGACCACTGGTCACCTGATGCACACACTGGTCACTGGTCACTGGGATGCACACACTGGTCACTGGATACACACACTGGTCACTGGATGCACACACTGGTCACTGGATGCACTCTGATCACTGATGCACACACTGGTCACTGGATGCACACTGGTCACTGGATGCACACACTGGTCACTGGATGCACACTGGTCACTGGATACACACACTGACCACTGGGTAAATACTGGTCACTGATGCACACACTGGTCACTGATGCACACACTGGTCACTGGATGCACACACTGGTCACTGGATGCACACACTGATCACTGGGTACACACACTGACCAGTGATGCACATACTGGTCACTGATGCACACACTGACCAGTGATGCACACACTGGTCACTGGATGCACACACTGGTCACTGGATGCCTACACTGATCACTGGGTACACACACTGACCAGTGATGCACATACTGGTCACTGATGCACACACTGACCAGTGATGCACACACTGGTCACTGGATGCACACTGATCACTGATGCACACACTGGTCACTGGATGTACACACTGATCACTGGATGCACACTGATCACTGGATGCCCACACTGGTCACTGGAACTCCCAGGAAGGCCTCACCTTCCAGCCGAACCTCAGCTGGGTAAAGCTTTGCCACTCCCCTGAGGCTGAGGTATTGGAGTCCCCAGTATGGTTGTCCCATGTCAACATCACACATGCATACAGGGCTCCTACTCCCCACAGGCAACAGAAATTGTGATAGGTTTTTGTGTAAAGCCTCAATTCTATCTATAATTTCAATCACAGAACACCTACCTTTCCTACCAGCTAATTTATCCCTAGATTACAAATCATAGCACGATACTAAATCCAGATGTCAGTAATTCATGCTAACATAATCTTCATCTGTTTCCCTGGATACAGAACATGGTCTGTGTATGCATCAGGCCAAATTGTATTATATGAATATTTCTTTTGGTAGGGGGAGGATAGGGGAAGTTCTTTTTTTACATTTAGTAAAATGTATGAAAGCCTAAAGATACATATTCTTTAAATGGAACTGCATAAGCTATAGCCGGCTCTGATTATTGTGACTCAAGGGGGGGATGGGTTTTTACACTGAAGAATCAGGGAGTAATAGACTGTTTCCCTGCATATGTCTTCAGACCTTATACAGTCAAAATATACTCACCTGAAGTTGCCACCGAATTCATCTTTCCTGTGATTTATGTCGTTGAACTGCATTACCACGGACAGCCATTGGCTCTTCCTGCAGATATAATTAATAGAGATTCTCATGTTGAAAGAGAAACAAGTCGGTAGTTCAGGTTTCAGAGGGCGAGCTACAGTCAGGCGCCTCTTCTTGCCGGTAGTAATTCATTCTGCCTCTCCTTCAGTAAACAGGACTTTACTGTTTCTTCCAAGCTCCCTGGTTCTTTGGATCAGTAGATTGTCCTCCTGTCTAGAATGAGCCTGCATGGCCTAGTACCCATGGTTAGTATCTCTTTCCAGGCATGGCCAATCCCAGTTTTCCTGAAGGTTCTGGAAAAGAACCCTTGACTCTGACAGGGTAGGATCTTTTGTACAGCTCTCAAAGCCTTTTCCACTCTGCTTCTTATTTATCAGAACTGCATCTGTGGACTGTAAGTGTGCATGCGTGTGTACATGGACTATTTCAGTCACAGAGCATCCTATGCACACTCCTCTTGGGTTAGAAACATAACACCCCATTCGTTCTGTGGCTGAAGCCCCCCTGGGTAGCCCTGCCTGAGTGCATTTCCAGTCCTCTGTCACAGCCAATCCATACTTTGAACGCTTTACAGTCATTCATGTGGGCCCTTATGTTTTATGACAAAAAGATATGCACCTCAAATAATATGTGGTACTGTGTTGCTCACTTTTAACTTATACAACTGTACACCAATTTTTCTCTTCCATTTTCAGGCCCTTATCTGCATCAATATGTGCATCTTTCCTTTAATTCCTTCTGGTTAACAGTGTTGTATTTGGACTCTGGGGAGCACAATAGGCAGGACCCTCTTTGACCATCCTTAGTCAAATAAGAAATAGACTCCCAAGTTCAGGTGAGCGGCAGAGAGAATCATCAATTCTATTAGAGGGCTGGGCTTGCAGAAGAGCAGCTCAAATAGATTTCCCCCTGCAGTGGTGGTCTGTGTGTTTATCCGGGCCTCCTCCACTGGCACTATCTGTGCCCCCATCCACTGTGAGGAGATGCTTCTAGGGCAAAAGAAAGGACACTAATTAAGCAAGTTCCTCCTTTTGGAAGAATAAGTAGAGGCAAAAAGATTTTTCTGCCAAATCTCCAAAAGACATCCTTTTACACAGATGTGAAAACAGAGAACAGCAAGTTTCCCTGGAGTACCATAATTTGTATTTTTTTCTTCTATTGGAGGACAAGGTTCTAGCAATAGCCAGGCAGTCAGAACCTGTGCCCATCAGCATCCGGACGCGCTCCCAGGGGGCTGTGCCAGTTCCTGTGCCCAGCAACGATGCCCATGGCGTCCCTTCTCTCATCCAGCACATGCTCCTGCTCATGTATGTGAAGGGACATTCTTACTGCAATTTTAATCTCCTCTGCTACTAGTAAAATTTGTCATCTCCCAACCTTCATGATTACCCTCAATTCACTATTGTGGCCAAGGATGACGTTGAGCTCCTGATCTCCTGCCTTCTGTACTGAGATTGTAGAAGTGGATCGCCACACTCAGCTTAGGTCACACATTTTATATGTTTTTTTTTTGAGATTTTTCATGTATTCTTGGTGGTAATTGTTTTTATTTATGAGGCACAGAAATCATCAGTTATTCATGGCCTAAGTCACATTTTTGGGAAGGGAGAATATCTTTTGATATTAATCTAGGATACATATTTTTCTAGAACGTTAGAGAGAACCCAGGGAAAAGAGAGGAAGCACAGGACCATCTGACATGTTCAGACTTAGGATTATGTGAAGAATGTGTGTAGTGCCACTTGAACGCACCAATAGAATTCACCTTAGGGTTTTCTGCCTACACTTACATCGTCTTTGAACAATTACTGATTATTTCCCCTACATTAGCCCATTTGAGCAATCATTCTGCAAGCTTTACTGACTTTTACATTATAGGATTTTACTCTTGGTACTTAAGTGATGGTTTCTGCCTTGATATTGTTCATGTAAAGAATGATCCACAGAATACCTCCAACCAAAAAGCAGTCTGTCTACTGTTTGGACACTGCACAGCACACTTTCCCACAGTTATCAAATACTGTGGTGGCACTGTGCTGCGATCTGTCAGAGTATGGATTGACCCATATAGATTCATGTACTGAAGGCTTATTCTTCATGGTGTCATTGTTTAGGTGGTGGGACCTTTAAGAGGTGGGGCCTAGGGAAAACTGATCAGAAGGTGGAGACATCATGCTCATGAATGAAGTGATGCTGTCCTTTTAAAATGGATCATTCCACAGCTGGGAATGCATTTTCCACAGAGCAGGTTGGCCTCTTCTGCCTGTAGCTACTTCCCTTTCTGATGTGTCATGGGACGCAGGCGTCCCTCACTAGGCTGCAGTGCCACGCTGTTTGGCCCCGGTGTGCCCTGCATCATGAACCAAATAAACCTCTCAATAAGTCCCCTAGCCTCAAATATTTCATTGTTGCAGCTCATAGCAAAGTAAAACATACTGTATGGACACTTCATTCTCTTTCAGAGCTTGGGAACATTATTATATCTAAGTCCACCTGAGTCCTGGACTGCCTAGTCGTCATAAAACTTTTCTTTTAGGTTCATAGACCTTCATCAATGAAAAAGAACCTTAAAGAACATGTTATATTATCTTTAATTTTATGTGTGTGAGATTAAATGATCCATTGGAAATCACGAGTGTTTTAATTTGCTTTCTATGGCTGTAATAAAGATTATGACCAAAAGCAACTTGGGAAGAAGAGACTTACTTGGCTTAAGCATCCTTATCACAGTCTACCATTCAGGGAAGGGGAGGCAAGGCAGGAACTGAAGGCAGGACAGGAAACAGGAGGCAGGAACTGACCCAGAGACCACAGAGGAATGCTGCTTACTGACTGACCTGCTCTACATGGCTTCCTCTGCTTGTTTTCATATATCAGCCAGGACCATAGTGCATGCCCTTCCACATTAATTATTAGTCAAGTACGTGCTCCTGCATGCATGCCCATAGGCAGCCTGACAGAGAAAATTCTTCAGCTGAGATCCACTCTGCCCAGATATGTCTAGGTTTGTGTCAAGTTGACAGAAACTAACCAGCAAAGCATCCTTTGAAGGGTTAGAACACAAGTCCCTTAGCCCCCAGCATAGAATGTGTTTTGTATTACAATAGATTGCAGAGTCATAGCTTAATTCTGTTTCCTTAAAATTGGGGTAAATTACTATAGTTAGATTATTTTTTCGAGTGGAAGCTTTGAGTGCATTTAGCTTTGGTTTATGGAATGATTTTGTTCTTAGTACTAAGGAACTGTTTATGATACTTTCCTGAATTAGCTATATGGAAATTCTGTATTCTGCCTTCCTTCTTTAGATGCAACTGTATTTACATGCTAGTCTTTCCAACAGGTTGTATAAATAAGTTAAATGTTATGATAAATTATTCCAAAGTGGCACACTAACAGTTTGCATAAATTAAAACTATGGTGCAACACTTTGCATCAGATTGTAACTAAATGTAAATCTGTAAATGTGTGTGGTTAATTTTTAAATATAATGTTCCAGGCATGGCTGTTTGTATTTAAGTTAGTGAAGTTAACAATAAAATTAGCATATTTAACCCAAGAAGCAAAATACGACCATTAATTCTCATATCCCCACATATCCCTCCATCCCATCTCCTACCTCCCTGCCTAGGAACCACTCCCCTGAACTGAAGGTTTATTATTCCTGTGGTGTCAACCTTACATGAGTGTACGTTTATACCTGTGAATCTTAACGTTTAACCTTCCAGTTTATTTAAAAAAAAAACCCAAACATGTCATCTCGTCAGCTGCCCGTTTTCTGCTTGATGATGTTCCCAGTATTTATCTCTGTTTTATATGTAATTCAGCTACTTTAAATGTGTGTAGCACCGCATCATACACATTTATCCCTGTTTGGCTTACCTTGTGTCAATAGGTGATTAGTATTTTGGTCCAATTTTGTTTGCTCGTGCGAGAACTAGTAATACTATGTGAACATAGCGCCCTGGTATATACCCGCAAGCAGCACTCCTAGATGTGTACTCAGGAGTAAAATTGTTGTTACAAGGTATGTAAATGTTTACTCAAGTAATGCCAGAGTATTACAATTACAATGCCATTCGCACCGTTGACACCAGTCTGCACTTCCTCCAGTACCCTTTGAGAGTCTGCTGACCTCACACCTTCTCCAGCTCCGGGCACTGTCAGACTCCCTGTTCTTTCCCATCAAGTGGGCTGTCTGATCGCAGGTGGGCCTGATTTGCTCTCCCTGACCAATGGCGTTCTCCATTGCACCTCCCATGCTCACTGATCTTCTGTGAAATTACATAGCCATAGCTTTTACCCATCGATTTTCTATGGATACCAACGTGTATGTTCTTTCTATACATTTGTGCCATAGATTGTTTTTACTAAGCATCTAGATATCTTCTCCTAGTTCCTGGCCTGTCTTTTCACTGTCTTCTGATATCCTGTGAGAGTTAAGTAAACACATACTTGGATGTGGGGATCCTGCCCGTAGTCAGAGTGATTCAGCTTGGTAGAGGCCAGGAAGGTGTTACCTGTATTTTTAATAAAATTTAAAAATTTATTCTTAACTCTTCTAGATTTGTTTTTATTTGTTTATTTATTTATTTTTTATTAATTCATTTTACATCCCAATCACTACCCCCCTCATGGAGTCCCTCCCTTTTCCTCTGAGAGTGTTCCCTGCCTCGGTATCCCCCACCCTGGCACATGACACTTCTGCAGGGTTAAGTGCACCCTTACGCACTGAGACCAGACCAGGCAGCCCAGTGGGGAATGGATTCCACAGACAGACGACAGGATAAGAAACAGCCCCTGCTCTAGTTGTTGGGAGACCCACATGAAGACCCAGCCACACATCTGCAACATATGTGTGGGCAGTGGGCTTTGTCGAACCCGTGTATACTCTTTGGTTGGTGGTTCAGACTCTGGGAACCGCCAAGGGTCCAGGTTAGTTGACTCTGTTGGTCTTCCTGTGGAGTTCCTATCCTCTTCAGGTCCTTCAGTCCTTCCCCAAGTGTTTTGTAAGAGTACCTACTCCATCCAATGTTTGGCTGTGGGTCTCTGCATCTGTCTCGCTCAGCTGCTGGGCGGAGCCTTTCAGAGGACAGTTATGCTAGGCTCCTGCCTGGTCGTCCTGTGGGAGCAGGCCTCTGGGGAGGCAGGCAGAGCTGTGGGCTGGGGAGTAAGGTGCTGATCCTCTACTGCAGTAGAGGTGTGGACTGGAAGGAAGGTGGGGCTCTGAAAGGATGGAGCAGTCCTCTTCCTCCTGGCTGCTACACTTGCTGAGGTGGGGGTGAGGGGATCAGGTAGAGGATAGAATTAGGTTTTGATTAGGGGACACCTCATAAAAATCTGACTTAACACTTTTCCGTGTGAGTGACCAATATTGTCAGTTCTTTCCATTGAAAAGCAGGCAGGCGGTCCTCTTTTTGTCTGCTATCACACCATTTTGCCTCTGTCATATTTTCTGTTCTGTCCCACTTGTCATTTAATCTCTCCCTGCACCAGTGTCACCGTCCTGGTAGCTTCTTCCTGTCAGTGTGGAAATCTCCTGCCTTAGTTTTCTCCGTAAGTAGTTTGTTGATCATTTCTAGTTCTTTGCAATTCTGTGTAAGTCCTAGAACTAACTCATTAAGAACTCAGAAGACAAGGCCCCAAGTTCAAGTTCAGTCTCCAGCACTGGGTGGGAAGCAGAACCTGAAACTTGACTCACATTCTAATACATTTTAATTACTATTGAATTGTAATCAGTTTCTAGGCAATTGACATCTCTTACCCACTGGCACACCTTCTGAGATGCGTTTGCAGTTGGCCCCGCCCTCGCTTACCACCTTCACGGTCACTGTGGCTTGCACAGACAGTTTCCTATGTGTCAGGACATGCTCTCCTGCAGTCAGCCCTTCCAGCAAGCGAGTCGCACAGATCCTGTCAGCATCAGGTACCACAAATGGGAAGCCGAGGTACACAAAGGTTAAATGAGTCACTTAAAGTCAGACAGCCAGCAAGTAGCAGAGGCAGGATGTTAGCCCAAGGTACTAGGAATTGAGTCTATACATTTAACTCTAACTCCCCTTTTATTGGGTTTAATTCCTACATGGTATTACAACTACATGGAATTTTAGTTGTTGTAAAATGATAGGTTTTAGAAATTAATGCTCTTAAACTACTTGTAATTTTACATAAAAGTGACATCGATTCTGTATATTGATCTTATATCTAACAACCTCGTTAGTTTATCTGTAGATCGCTACAAATATTGCTGCAAAGATGATATCTGGATAAAATAGTATTTTCTTTTAAAAATACTTATTTTTGGTTTATGTGTATGAATACTTTGCCTGCATGTGGTGCCCCAGGAAGCCAGAAGAGGGAGTCACATCCCCTGGAATTGGAGTTACAGAGTGTTGTGAGCTGCCATGTGGGTGCTGGGAATCGAACCTGGGTCCTCTAGAAGAACAGCCAGTGCTCTTAACTGCTGAGCCATCTCTCGAGCCCCAGTAGTAACTGTTTTCATTCTCCATTCCCGATCTTTGTCTTAGATTTCTTTTGCTTGACTTATTGCACTGTCTAGACCTTTCAGTGATAGTTGTGTCTTGTTCTGAAAACTGGGGAAAGAGATAACTGTTTGTCCCTTAATTTTTATCATAGTTATAGTTGCCATCTATGGCCAGAAGACAAAGTGCCACTACTTAGAGTTAAAGACCCTTTCTACCAAGTCTGACCGAGTTCAAGCCTAATGACCCGTTTGGGGAGAGGAGAGAGTCAGTTCCCACTATTTGACCTCTGACCTCCACACATATGTGGTGGCAGAAACACATATGTACATAGAGTTTGAGATACTATAGAGGAAATTCGTTTTTTAAAAAAGCAGAAAATTATGCATTTTAAAAGCAAACAATTTTTGGTTTTGTGTGCTTACAACTCAAAAGTTATAAAAATTTCAAGGTAATATTTTATATCAAAATTTTCATAAAATAAAGAAAGGAGTTTACTAATTCACTATATATGAGGACATTATAACCCTTTTACAAAACAAATAAGAACAAAAAAGACAGAAAAATATGGCTCCATTTTGTTGACTGACATAGTCACATGTATATACTCACACACACACACACACACACACACACTCACACATACTCACACACACACACTCACACATACTCACGCACACACTGTTCCAAGTAAGCAGTAACAGAATAAATATTACAAAGTATAAAAAGTTAATAGTATGACCCAATTAGTTTTCTACAAAAAACATAAAAGGTAAATTGATATTACCAGATTAAAGAAAGGATATATCAACAGGTATAGAAAAAGCATGCCATAAAACTTAATGCCTGCTCGAGGTTAAAAAGCTGATACTAGATTAAATGGAACATTTTCATCTTTAAATTTTTGGCTCATTTTAATTAAATGACAATAGTGAAAAATGTTACCGCATGGGAGTGCATGCTGTGCATAACGGGTGCGGTGCATGTGCGTGTGTGTGCTAAGATTATAGGTGTACAGCGCATCAGACCTGCAGTGTTTCTAAGAGAATGAAAAGCACAAAGGGTTTTACTAACATCACATTTTATGGTTTCTTCATATTTAAGGTGTTTGAAGTTATTTATTTTTAAGCGTAGAAATTCTACTTGAAGTCCACTTAGGTCTGTTTCTGCTGGCTCCTGCTCAGGGCGACTTGTTTCCCTGCAGACTGGCCTTGAGAAGTCACTTATGGCTATTTCCAGGCGCCCAGGGTGAAGGACTCCCCCCTAGGGTGATTTCTTTTCCCTGAAGAATGGGAACATCGTCAGAGTCTAACACAGACCAAGCCCTGGTCCCCCTGAACTTCACTGAGATCCAGAGTTCCAGTCTCACAAGGTCAGCCGGGACCTCCTCTCCAGAATTGTCCATCTTGTATGAGGGTTTTCCTACTTTTCTCAGCAACAGGGAAAATGTCCACGGAACCCTTTGGGTTTGGGTTTGATGTGAGAAATCTGTCCTGTGGAATACTTTACCTAAGCAAGTCCTGGAACTGAATTATTGGCCAAACCAAAGGTCAGATGTGCAATACAGGCTGGTACAGAAGTGGAATCACTTTGGACTCCATCTGCTCTGAGAATTTGGCCAGATGTGCACCGTCTGTTTACTTCCTGTTTACTAGACGTGCACCGTCTGTTTACTTCCTGTTTACTAGATGCGCACTGTCTGTTTACTTCCTGGGTCTTCAGGTGGCTTTTGATTGAGGGCCTTGGCCTGAAGTTTTTGTCTTCAGTAAGAGAATTTATCTGAATGTCCCAAACCAGAAAACCACAGAAATTATTACTTTTTTCCTCCAAATACTTTTTCAAAAATTCTAATTTTCAAATACGGATTTATTTGAGTAGACTAATTTTTCCAATTTTTAATATGTCTAATAATCACTTATTTCTAAGAGATACAAAAATCTAAAAAATATTAATGATGAATTTCTGAAGTTCCTAATTCTGGCTTTTACTTGAATTGTGCTTTTTATTCCTATTTGAAGGATATAAAGGCACAGAACCACTTATGAAGTTTTAATTGCTTGGTGTGTTTATGCGGCTGATAATTTAGAGATGTGAGCTAAATATTTAGTTTCATAAAATAAAAGCAGAATACCAGGAAACTGGAAAAATCTACTGAATGTGTCGCCGGACTGCGACTTCATTGCTGCTTCTTATAAACCTTACACGTGCAGTCAGGACTGTTCGTTTGGCCAAGTTATTAATACCTAAAGACCACCTTATGTAAGTTATAGATTATCCACTATAACTACAATTAGTTCATCAAGTTATAATGCCTAAGGACCACTTACGTAACTCACATAATCCCTAGTACAACTGCAGTTCCCTCCGGAACAAAGCAGTTGATTTTCTGTGTGTAGATAGACCGACGGGTTTCACAAGGCACCAGTTCTTGGTGATTCGGAGGATTCCCAGGACCAGCACATGCCCATCTTGCAGTCAAGGGTAACAGTCGCCGTCAGTAGAGGGAAAGGCTTGTCTGGAAGGCCACCTAAGTCCCTAGCATCCAGTTATGACAACATTCTGAGATGTTGCTAAGAGCAACTCACTGGGGACTCAGTGCCTAGGGTTTGTATTATAGCCCCCCCTGAATGAATTGTATGTCTAGCATGTACCACAGAAAAGCAAGTTTTCAACACAGACCCAGTTTGCACAAATAGTAAAGAGACATAGCGGCCCATTTTTTAGAGCGAGTGGTGGAAATCCCCCTAAAAATCAAATTCCCAGATGCCATTCAAAGCCAGTCTGTGAGCAGGGTAGTAGTCATGTTTAACAGACAGCTCTTGTACACATGAATGAGGGATAAAATGTTTTTTAGTTCCAAATAGATTTTTCATGTAGTATATTCTGAGTATGTATCCCCTCCCCCAACTCCTCCCAGATCTTCCCCACTTCCCACCCACCCAAATCTCCACCCTTTCTTTTTCTCTCTTACAGAAAACAACAGGGCATCTAATGTAATAACAACATAAAATAAAAACAAGTCAGGAAGAGGGCGAAAGTTCTCGAAGCCTGAATACATGCCAAGCACTGTTCAGGTCCTTTACTTGTCTAGTGTTCAAGACAGCCAGGTCCTAAGTGAACTGAGGCCCAGAAAGACTAAAGAACATGGCCAAGGTTTGACTTATAGCAAAAAATAAAACAGGATTAAAACTGAATCTGGCTTCAGAATCCATTATTTTATCCAATGCTTTATTGGTTTTGTAGAGAATTATTTTCCTGTTGTCTCACCTTGCGGATGATCTGCGTTATACATTTGTACAGAAACTGGTTAGGGGAGACTGACTGTCTTTAGCCTCCTTTAATCTTCAGTGTTGTTTCATGGCTATTAATTCTCAGATTTGGAAAATCACCCTCATTATCCTATGCAAACCCTGCCTGATCTCAGAGGCTTTTCTCAGCCCTCGAGTTTCTAGGCTAGGGAGTCAACACTTGTTTTCCTACAGAGTAGCTGTCTGGTCTGCATTTCTTTCCGGTCTTTCTCTGAAGGGCAGCCATTATAACTACGTGGAGGAGGTGTCATGGCACCACAGTTGACCATGCGAAGATGAAGTCTGCTATCTTTATATATTTAGGCTTCTGAGCATAAACTGGGCTGAGGACATAGCTCAGTTTGTAGAGCACTTGCTTTGCATGCACAAAGCCCTGAGTTTGATCCCCAGTACCACTACATGGAGCTGAGCATGGTGACTCATACTCAGAAGATGGAGACAGGAAGATGAGGGGTTCAAGGCCATCCTTGGCCACACAGTGAATTTGAGGCTGTGCTGAGATACACGAGGCCAGGTCTCAGAAAAAGTTTCCATCAATGGAGCAGCATATCAATAACAGAAGTTGGTTTTGTTTGCTTCGTTGTCCCCCTCTGAAGGCTTCAGTTTCGGAACCTCCCATGACAGCGGTGTCATCAGCTGGATGAAGGAGAGATCTCTAAGTCTCCACAGCCCCTTCTGGATACTCAAAATCCAGTGACTCAACGGTGTTTCAAAGGCCTGCCTTCAGTACTGTTGCTTTAGTGGTTAGCTTTCAACACAGAACTTTCGGAGAAACATAAACATTTAGTCACCAGCTGGAGCATTTTCTACTTCATTTCCTTCCTTGAAATTCTAATCATTGTATTGGTTGAGTCATCTAGCCCACCGGATTAGACAGTGACTTCAGGGAGTATAGTGTTCCCGTGCTCCTGTACCATCTGGGATGGAACTTCTAAGTAGGAGCTCGCCTCCCCATGAGTGTGTATTTGGGTCTTTTTTTTCCCCATTGAAATGAGAGGATCCGCTGTGTAGTATATCCATTCCCAAGAAAGTACATTATGGCTTCAAGAAAAGTTAGAGCGTTGACACATGTGCTGAAATATGATACAGATGTTTAATGTCTTGCTGTAATAATATTTTTACCATTCACAGTCACCTGCCTTTTCCATCCCTGTCTGTTTGCTCTCTCTATTCCCTAACACCTGTTCCCAGGGTATATTTACAGTCTGTTTTCTTTTCTGAATGGTTGGTACATATGTTAGGAAAGACTTGCTTTTTCTGATGTCTTTCAGTGGAGTCCCTAAGGACTCCTCGCTATTTTATTGTTTTCCTTTCTACACGATGTCACTTCTTCATAGAACCTGGGTACTGATTTTATTTAGCTAACCCATGCTATGTGACCTTAAGTAGAAAAAAAGTTGTTTCTGGTTTTAACCTAAAAAAAAAAATCAAAAATGTCAGATTAGTGCAAGGTGGTGAATGTCTTCTCTGTGCTTAGTGGGCCTGTAACTGAGCTTATGTACGTGCTGGCCACTCATGTTTGATGTCCATGCTGTCCACTCGTGATGTGCATATTGCATGTGACTAGCTGAGGCGTTTGCTGCCTCTTGTTTCCTCCGATGTCTGCACTTGTAGTTCTACTCACATAGCATATCACCTTCCCTACCTGGTGTCTTGACCCTGCTCTCCCACCCCACAACAGTTCTCTGCTGCCCAGCTTCCTGTCATTGGTCACACTTCTCAAGTCCTGGAGAGGCTCTTCTCCTTTGCCGTCTGCCTCTCAGTCTTAACTATAAAGATGCCTGAAAGGGGTGGGCTTGCCTGCCTTCTTCTAATGATGACCTCTGAACACCCAGGTTAGCAAAAACAGGGTTGCTTAGTTATTGTCGAGTTAATGTATAAAGTTGCAGGAAAAGATGCTGTTCACGTTAGGAGAGCTGATGTTTATTCGTTGAGTCTTTGACATTTTCCTCAGATTGAGGCTGAAAGGGAGCAGACTGGTCTTCGCTTTAGCTTCTGGTCACTAACGAAAAAGTAATGGTAGGGATACTCAATTTCTATCTTACACTTTCCATTTCTTTTGATGTTAAGAATTGTATATTTGTGGTAAGTCATCAAAAATGCAGTAAGTTACAGCTCCTGCCAAATATCTGCAGACTTTTTAATCTTTTGGGTCCATTGCAAATACTTTAAATACAGAAGACACGGGGCTACAGCATTTCTGCCTTGCAGCTTCACCTAGCATTAGCCATATTAATTTCAGAATCATAGGGAAACAAGCAGAGCACACGTGGTTATAAATGTGTGTTCTCTTTTTTGACTCCCTTTCTTCTTTGCGTAGAAAACTTGCAGTTCATAGTGCCATACTTATGTATCTTATGGACCTTGTAGTATTTCTGGACTGGTATTTAGTCACAGATTCCATTATCTTCTTTGGTGTGTGTGATGGCCATTTTTGGTTGTCAATTTGACTATATCTGGAATGAACTACAATCCAGAAATGGAAGGCACACCTTGAGCCAAATCTCAAGGCAGGAAGTCACCTTTAATCTGGGCCACACCTTCTGCTTGAAATCTATATAATAAGAATAATGGAAGAAGGAGAGATTTGGGGGTTTGTTTTGTTTTGTTTGCCTGCTTGCTAGCACATCCATTTCTTCACAGGCATTGGAACCTATTTCTTCAGTGTTTTAGCATATACAGAAGACCAGCTGAGAGAGCTAACCTGGTGGGACTGAGAAACTTCTCGATTATTGAACTTTTGATTCACAGGTAGCCATTGTTAGAGTAGTCAGGCTGCAGCCTAAATCATTCCAAAAATTCCGTGTGCGTGTGTGTGTGTGTATGTGTGTGTGTGTGTGTGTATGTGTGTGTGTTTCTGTCTATCTGTGTGTATGACAGACATACAGACAGAGACTCACTCCATAAGTTCTGTGACTCTAGAGAACCCCAACTAATACAGTGTATATTCAAATGTAGTAGGTATGGTTGTGCTTTGTGTAAAACTGAATCTTGGTTTTTCTCAGTCAGCATGACATTTTGAGATCCTTCTATATGTATGTGTGTAGTTCATAGCTCATTCCTTTTCACTGCTGTATGCAGCTCCACTGGATGGTCATCCCACATTTCTTTAGTCTCCTGGGGAGGTGCATCCACCCATTCAACACTGTGCTCCTGCTGCGGTAAGCTTTCTTGTGTAAGACTTTAGCTTGGGGAATGTTTTAAAGTCTTTCCCATCTTGTGACCAGTGAGAGTATTTATAAAAGCACCTTTGTGTGGTAGACTGCTTTGGCTGAAGGAACCCTGCCTGCCCAGACACTGGTGTGGAGAGTCTAGTTACTCTGTAAGGCAGCCTTGGCTCAAGTCTGGCAGCTCTGCTGGGGACAGCAGCCTTTGTATTCCTGGGAAGGATTCCTATACACCGTGTACTTCCACACAGCTTTTAGATGGCTACCTGAGACTTGTCAAAGTAGGCTTAAATATGCTTTCAGGATAGTATAAATACTGACCTTTAAAATGAAATATCAAGTTTTATGTTTGTCTAGTAGAATCCAAACACTGTAATGATTTGATACTCAAAATTTTCCTTGGAAAATGTAGGAAGCTTGTAAGAACAATTCGTCAACGACATGAAGTTTCCATCCTTAGCTGAACTCACACTTACATTATCTCCACATATTGAATTTCATTCTGCTGTTACAACTTTTGGCTTTTAGTGCCATCGTTTTGGAATTGATTTTATGAGGTACACTTTGCGTGTGGTGGGAGTCTCTGTTAGTAGGTGTTAAAACTGTGTGGGTTGGAAAGATGAATCCAGTTGTATAACCAGGGTCGCAATGTGAGCACTCTGTCTCTTCCGATCCCTGACTGGACTCCCAGCCTCTGGCATCGCTCTTCAGAGCTTTGTCCCTGTGCTGCAGCCCTCCCAGAATGGCCTAAGTCACGTCACACCACTGTCACTCTCTGCGTCAGGCTGCTGTCCCCTGTTTGGCACTTCCAGGTACAGGTCAGGGATTACGTCTTTACATTCCTGTGTAGTGTTTGCTGCAGGCTGGAAGGATGATCGCAGTGTATACCTGCACTGGTTGGTGGGCGTCTGTGCTGTTGCCAGTGTGAGTCCATTGTGAATAACGGTGCTGTTGGTAATTTATTAAGGTCTCTGTATGATACTCATTTTCAGTTCTTTTGAGTGGAGTGAGATATATATGTTAAATATGTCAGAAAACGGCAAGCCATTTTCTTCTTATTTTAATCGATAACATTTTACACACACACACACACACACACACACACACACACACACTATAGGCATTTTGGAATAGATGTATATTGCCCAGTTGCTGAATTCCTGAATTGAACTAATCAGTAAACATAGCCCAGATACTTGTCATTTTGTGTATAGTTGTGTTGGGGACACCTTAGACGTCCTGTCCTTAGAGAACTGTTCCTGTAGTGGCTGTCCCACTGCTCATTAACCAAGCACAGTGTTGATCCATGCTGTCTTGTAGTGTTGGGGTTTTTGTCCTTTCTAACAGGCCTCACATTCTAACAGGTATCACTGCCTAGTGATACCTCCTGGTTCTTTTAAACATGTGCTTGGAAAACAACTGAAGAGGCAATGATTCACTTTTGTCCTTACCCACATCCATGTCTTACCTAGTATTTGAGTTGTTCTTTTTTTCATTCCTGAATTTTTTCATTCCTGGACAGGTGGGTAGGCTGCTCAATAGAAGGGTCAGTCTCGAAATGTCACCCCGTAAACCACCACAGGTGGTTTCTTACTCTGGTCTTGTTGTCTTGCTTTTGTGGGGCTTTCTCTTGAGCCATGCATTCTTTCACAGTAGGTAAGAGTCAGGATCACCACATAAAAATTACCACCACCTTAGAGGGGTTTTGGTTTTGTTAGTTTTGCTGTGTTCATCTCATAATGCTTTGTCTGAGCGGTTTCGTTTTGTACCTTACAGGTCTTTTGTTTATACATTATGGTTTCTGTTTTTGTGGTTTTTGGGATTTCTGGGTGTGTGTGTGTGTGTGTGTGTGTGTGTGTGTGTGTGTGTGTGTGTGTGTCCGAGCGCGTGCCTGTGTATTCCTTGTGCCTTTTCTTTAGCTTTTTTTTATCCTGTTTGTTTATTTTATCCTATTCTGGTTTGTTTATTTTATTTTGTTTCTTTTTTTTTAGTTTTTCTTTTTTTATTCGATATTTTTTATTTACATTTCACATGTTATTCCCTTTCTTGGTTTCCCATCCATAAACCTGCTATCCCATTCCCCCTCCCCCTTCTTCTATGAGGATGTTCCCCCACCCATCCACCCACCCCTTCCTGCCTTCTGCCCTGACATTCCCCTACACTGTGGCCTTTACCATTGACAAGACCAAGGACTTTTCCTCCCATTGGTGCCCAACAAGGCCACCCTCTATTACAAATGCAGCTGGAGCCATGGGTCTGTCCATGTGTACTCTTTAGATGGTGGTTTAGTCCCTGGGAGCTCTGGATGGTTGGTATTGTTGTTCTTATGGGGTTGCAAACCTCTTCAGCTCCTTCAATCCTTTCTTTAACCTCTCCAATGGGGACCCTGTTCTCAGTTCAATGGTTGGCTGAGAGCATTCGCCTCTGTATTTATCATGCTCTGGCAGAGCCTCTCAGGAGAGAGCTATATCAGGCTCCTGTCAGCATTAACTTCTTGGCATCATCAATATTGTCTGGGTTTGATGGCTATATGTATATGGGCTGGATCCCCAGGTAGGGCAGGCTCTGAATAGCCATTCCTTCAGTCTCTGCTCCAAACTTGGTCTCCATATCTCCTCCTATGAATATTTCTGTTCCCCGTTCTAAAAAAGGACTGAAGCATCTGCACTTCAGTTGTCCCTCTTCTTGAGTTTCATGTGGTCTGTGCATCTTGGGTAATTCGAGCTTTTGGGCTACTATCCACTTATCAGTGAGTGCATACCATGTGTGTTTTTTTGTGATTGGGTTACTTCACTCAGGATGATATTTTCTAGTTCATCCATTTGCCTAAGAATTTCATGAAGTCATTGTTTTTGATAGCTGAGTAGTATTCCATTGTGTAGATGTACCACATTTTCTGTATTCATTCCTCTGTTGAAGGACATCTGGGTTCTTTCCAGCTTCTGGCTATTATAAATAAGGCTGCTATGAACATAGTGGAGCATGTGTCCTTGTTATATGTTGGAGCATCTTTTGGGTATATGCCCAGGAGCTGGGTTCTCAGGTAGTGCAATGTCCAATTTTCTGAGGAACCTCCAGACTGATTTCCAGAATGGTTGTACCAGTTTGCAATCCTACCAACAATGGAGGAGTGTTCCTCTTTCTCCACATCCTCGACAGCATCTATTGTTATCTGAGTTTTTGATCATTCTGACTGGTATGAGGTGGAATCTCAGGGTTGTTTTGATTTGCATTTCTCTGATGACTAAGGATGTTGAGCATTTCTTTAGATGCTTCTCAGTTATTCAGTATTCCTCAGCTGTGAATGTTTTGTTTAGCTCTGTACCGCATTTTTAATAGTTTTTTTTTCTAGATGCATGTCTGTTTTCTAATGAGGGAGAGCAAGAAAGGGTGAGGATTTGCATGGGTGAGGAGGAGGAGGAAGGATCTGGATGGAATTGTGGGGTGAGAAAACTGTAATCAGAATATAATGTATTAAAAAAGTGTTTTCAATTGGAAAGAATCAAGATGGATCAGCAGTGAAGAGCCCTGGCTGTTCTTCCCAGGCCTAGGTTGTGATTCCTACCACTATTTGTAACTCCAGTTCCAGGGGATCTGGTGCCCTCTTCTGGCCTCCATGGGCACTTAATGCAGCGCATAGACATGAAGGCCAAACACCCACACACATAAAATAAAAATAAAGGTTAAAAAAAATCACTACCTTCCTAACCATACTTGAATTCAGAACATTTCACCACAGACATTTCTCCATTAACAAAACAGACAACCAAACAACAACCAAACCAAACTGGTAAGTTCAGGTAGCTTTAGCCTTTCAGTGGACAGTTACAGTGCTTCCTGAAGGCCGTGTTTTTATTGTTCCTCTGGTACCTGCAAGTTGTTAAACTCCCAGGAAACACAGACGTGCAAAACACATATGTGGGAAGAAGGTGCTTTTCTTACAGTGAACGAAGGTGCTTGGAGGAGAATGTGCAATCGGGAAAGCAGTATGATTGTCACCAATGTGTCCTTACACCGTCCTTTTTAAAAGATCATAAGGTTGAAGCTCTAGTGATTGGTCCCATTAATCCTCCCAGGCCGGGGTAAAGGCATAGTGTATATCTTTGGCTTTAACACTGCCATGCATGTGTACGTCCTAAACTTTGTATTTTGACTGTTGATAAAAAGTCAGTTACGCAAGTAAAATTCCAGACAATGTTTGTTTCAGTGATACATTAGTTCCAAGATATACAGTAGACCTTAAATATAAATAGATATAAAATAATTGAAAAATAAATAAAAGCAATTGAATTAAAATTCTTTTGGGTGCTGGTCACTGAATTCTGGATAGATAAGATCTAGTGTTAAAGGAGGTAAAGAGAATAATTCTTCATCCCTTTACTTGTTACTTCAACAAGTATGTCCTCAGGCCTCTGTTAACTTGCTTACACTGGAAAGACTCGTGGGGATGTCATGAATTCCACAGACCTAAAATGTAATATGAAATGACAAAACAAACAAACAAACAAAAAAACCCAAAAAAACAACAACGAAAAACCCAGTAATCTAGACAAGTAAGCTAACAGTAAGAACAATGTCACTGACTGCTCTAAACACTACAGAGGAATTATAGGGTAATAGGAAGCAGCGATGGCCCTCATGGAAACGCCATTACAGACTGGCATGCAGGCTTGTGTTCTGTGGAGAGTTCAGTCAATGGTCCTTGTGGGCCCTGGGCCTGACCTGTGACAAATGCTAATGAGTTACATACTTGGAAGAAAGTACCACTGTGGCCAAGGATCAAAAGAGGTCCTGGAACAGTTCCCCCTTACTCTGAATAACATCTATTTTGCCACTCGGCAAGGGGAGAAAGTGAAGTGTAGACGTTCCAGCCGCATGTAGTTTCTGTGGGGTTGGTCAAATGAGGGCCAAGCCCAGGTGGTCTAGCTTGAGAGCTTTTGTCACTACCATGGCCCACTGGCCTAGAAGCCGCACTAGCTTTTAATGAAGGAGCTCTGGACAGAGACAGACCCACTTGGAAGCCTGAGCTTTCAACAGAAGATCTGTCTCGAAGCCCAAGAGTTTGTGAGGGAGGCAGCTGGCCTGTTGGTGTCGTTTGTTTTCTACTCAAGTGATTTATTTTTACCATGTTGGTATTTGGTTTTCATTATTTTCCAACTAATTAAAACCCACCTTCAATTGGGATCAATTAGGATCTGAAAGATGATTTAAAGTACTCTGGTGTGCCCCGGTCATTTGTCTCCTTTTGTCTGGCTGTGCAGTCCAGCTCTCGAGAGGAAAGATTCTGCCTTAGGCCTGTCTGGCTGCTCTATTGAAACACTGTAGACCGTACAGTGCATCAGAGGTTTAGCAGCTGCTAAGGCAGGGATGGAGGCATCGGAGAGCCACAGTCTGGAGAGGGCCCCCAGTTTCCGCTCCTGCTCTCTTCTCACATGGCAAAGCAGCTCACTGGGCCTCATGTATGAGGCCACCAATGCCGTCACAGGGACTATTTGCATGAATCCCTGTCTCCTAATTCTGTCACCATCACATAAGTGATGTAGGAATGTTTGAAGCAGCAGAGTCCTATAATAAGAAAGACTTCCATGCAACATTAAAAATAAATGAAAATATATTAAATGAGTTTATACTGAGTTAAACTTGGTCTAAATCAGAAAAGAAGCTATACTACTATTAGTACTGGCAGCTATGAACATATTTGACATTGCTCATAGAACAACATGGCTTTGGAGTTTAGACAGAATGAATTTTGCCTGGAGTTTTCTATAAGTCTGTAACACCTTGTGTTGTAATAGGAAAGGAAGCACCACTTTCCCTCTGTGTAACTAGAGAAACACAGGCCCTTAGAAGGTTATTGCAGAGTGATAGGAGCTGTCAGACCCTGAAGCTCAGCGCTGTGTACTCCCTTCCTAGACATCTTTGTCTCCACTGATAAAAAATGAAAACCAAAGTCCGTGTGCACTCTGGTGTGCAAGTTAGCTTACAATTTAATTTGCTTTGACAATAGCTAAGTGTGACCTCAATGTTCTTTAAAAGTACTTACTTGGACACATATAAAAGAAAATAACAACCTATGTTTGTGAGTCATTGAGCTGTTTGGGTTCTGCCTTGTGGCTTAGGGATATTTGGGGTAACTTATCATGGCTTAACACGTTAAATGCATTGTGACATGGTGAAAATACTCACAATGTAACTCACCAAGGCATTTAAATTCAATAAAGAATATTATTCTATAGCATTATATCATAGTTGATGTCACTACATACATAAGAGCTATTAGTTATCCCTGAGCTATGGTTCCTGAAGGAGCCAACATCTGGATCAGCAAGTAATCAAAGGAAATTAATAGGAAGTAGCCCGAGGTCATGGTGAGGGGTTTCTTTCTAATGTGTTTAGATATAATTGAAGGAAGACACAGAAAAGAGACCAAAGAGAAAGTAACCATGTAATGAGTCTGTCCACCAGAGCTTAACAAAAACAGTAAAGAACAGAAAATCTGGGTTAAATACAACAGCTGCTCATCAAAGGACTAAATGACGGGAAAGTGTGTTTTAGCCAACACAGGATCAAAAGAAAGCAGCAACGAGTCTCGGTTAGGTTAGTTCGAATCTGGGCAGAGTAGAAAAAGGAAATTATACCTGGTAGACAATGTCCAAAGACTGCACATCTCAACATAAAAAAACAACATAAAAAACAAAAGAGGAAGTTCAGAAAACAAAGGAGGAAGAAACGCATGCCTGTGACGTAATCTGACGCAAGGTGAAAACAAGGAAAGCCATGATGGAAAATGAACTGAAACCTTGGAGAAGTTAAGACAAACGACAGCATTTATTATTGCCGCCTAGGCAAGTTCCTTTCGAAGTCAGACACTGAATTATAATCATTCAAATAAGTGCCCACTGCAAAGATATTGATTGCTATGTAAAATACACTTCATATCCTTTTCATAACCACAGTAGAAAATATGCTTATGTGCTCATGTGATTTAATGTTTTAAATGCATACGTATGTCCATACAACATATGAAAAATAAGTGTAAATTCCTAAAAGGGGGTTTAGGATGGCATTTGGCAGTGGTTTGCATCCTATATTTTAGACAGGAATTGTTGCTTTGCATACATCTAATGCTTTATTTTAAATATTTAGACAGTGTTTAGTATCCAACCTGCCTGTAAAGTTCAAAAGTTCCTTTATATAAATAAGAGCTTCTAAAGGCCAGTAGATGCATTTAAAAATGAGTAAATTAATTCATCCCGTATGCAGCAGTTAGGGTAGAATGCATTTCCAATGTGCAAACTTAGCTCTGACCTTGTAAAAACTGACAGCAGTACCAACCCCACATTCCACAGCCACCACAGGCTTCCTCTAATAAAAGGATTACTGTCTTAAGCATTCCTCAGAACCATCTTTCTGTATGCTCTGTCTGCACAGTAGAATTTTTCCCGGTAATTGACTTGGAATAGTATAGGCCCGACCCTCACTTGTTTTGGAAAGCGAGCCACATTCTGCAGTGCTAGAGGAGAGGTAGACTCGGTGACAAACGCAGAAACCGTCCAGCCAGAGAAGTCAACCCGGCTCCCCATGCTAAAGGTTTGGCTTAAATGCTACTGGGTGAGGGAGATGTTTTAGTTCAAAGCACAGGCTGTGTGAGTGTAAGGAACTGAGTTCAAATCCTCAGGATCCACATAAAACCAGAAACAGCACGGGTTGTCTGTGCTACAGGGAGGTGAGAGTGGAGGACAGGAGCCATCCTGGAATGTAGGCTGTCTTCAGTCCAGGCTGACAGGGTCCGTTCTGTCTTTTGTCCCACATGCTCCGAATACCGCAGACCTGCTAAGCCTTTCTTATACACGTTCATGATGTCACCATCCACCACTGACCAGTCATGGGGACATAGGCATCTTGTCACTGTGCTGTATCTCATCTGCCATCTATCTGTCCCGGTTTCTTTACACCCCACTATGTCTGATCCATAATTGTCTGCTGTCACAAAGAATCATGGGCTGGATGGTTTGCACTTAGAATGTATTTTCTCAGCATCCTGGAAGCTAGGTCTGAGATAAAGTGTCAGTGGGGTCACTCTTCTGAAGCTTCTCCCCTCGCCTTGCCAGTGACTGTGTTCTCCGTGTCCTCAGGTGTTCTTCCCGCTGGATGTGTTTGTGTCCTGTTCTCTCCTTATAGCACGAGTACAGTCCTTGTGACCAATGGAGGCATATAGCCCCCTACACGCACACACATATGCATGCACTCATACACAATAAATAAATGTGTTTTAAAAAAGAAAAATATCCCTTTACTCTGCCATCTTCAGCAGAACCCACCTCATCCCATCTGGATGCTTCTTCACCTCCCCCCACCAAGAGCTATGTGCACAGCCCCCCGTCCAGCCTGCTGCACGCCGTGCGGCCAGAGCTCACAGGCTCTACGCCCCCACCCTAGACACAGAGTAGCAGTGCAACTCTCCCCAGCTTCTGTAAAGGGAAAAAAAAACAAGTGCGGATTGTCAAAAACGTGTGCAAATTGTGAGCACTGGTACATTAGTAGTGACACGGGAAGTCCGAGGGAGTCAGGGGAAAAGGGATAAATTGCAGGATAATATCCAGGGGAGGTCAGTGTGTTAGTAATGCAGGGAATATGATGGACTTGAAGGTAGGGTCTGAATTACAGGGTAATGGAGAGGGGAGGGCAGTGCATTAGTAACATGGGGAAACTGACCATTTGGGAGGGAAAGGTGCAAACTGTAGGAGAACGTACAGCGAGGGCTTCGCCATCCAGAGGTCCCACACACCAGGAAGTCTTGCTTCTCCCTCAGACACTGGCTGCACCTTTCGGTGTTTTTTATAGTTCCATCTCACTGCAGGCCTTTGTCTTCTACAACTGTTAATTAAATTTCAAACTACTGTTACAGAGGAAAATTATTGTTCTTGCTTAATGGAAATCTGAGGCAGGAAGATTCCCTCAAAACCTCTCACTGCCTGAACTCATGAGCCTCAGATGTGGGCTGCTCAGTACCAGTCTGTTGGGGAGCCTCTGTAGCACACCGTCATGACACGCTCCTGACAGGCTCTATAAACATGACTTGTTTCCTTGTTCAAGAAGGACTTTTAAATGGTCGTGCTACATTCAAAATTAATCCCTTTAAGCAGAACATGCTAGGGAACTAGGCTTCATGAGTCTCCTTTGTCGCTTGTGAACCAGACAGTGAGTATGCGTAGGATTTCTTCTCAAAGAGACGTGTGTCTACACAGCCGTGGGAGATAGAGGTGCTGTTTCCTCTCCCAAAGGCGTTGTTGTTTCTCGTTCAAAGATTCTCGGGTTGGAAACCTAGTTCTTAGAATAATGATAAGAGGCAAGCTGAGGGCCAGAGAGATGGGTTGGGAGTTAAGAGCACTGGTTTCCCTTCCGTAGGACCCAGGTTCAATTCCTAGTGCCCACATAAGGGTCGTAACTGTGGTTCCAAAGAATTCAACGCTGCCTTCCGGACTCCACAGGTGCCAGGCACACAGACACACACAGAGGCAAAACTTTCATATAATGCATAAAATTAAAACTTTTACAAGGTGAGCCTAGTGTGAGATCATTGCCAATCCTGCCCTTTCCTCTGACTCCCTGTCTCCCTCACGTGCCTTTTCGTTCATGTTTCTACCATTACTCTGACTGATTCAGTCAGCAGGGCTCTCTTACCAGAGTCAGTAGCCTCCACAAATAAGAGCTAAATTAACTTATTTATATTATTAATTAATAAAGATATTATATATGAACAATTATGTTCGTTAATATTAGTGTGTGTGTGCATGGTAGGGGTGGGAGGCACTTGGACTTCAGGTACCAATGATCTTTTAAGGTCACCAGGCTTGCACTACAAATGCTTCCACTCACTGAGCCGTTTCACTAGCTTATACCATTTTTTTAAAATAAGTTATGGGGCCCGTAGTGACAGAAAGCAGACTGATGTGCTGATTATTTAAAAGTCTCTGGGTTCTCTAGAACCTTCTGGCCACCTTCGCCTGCTGAGCCATTCATCTGAACCCGCTGCATCAATGCACAGAATTGAGGGCCACCGTGAGCCCCCAGCCATGTGTTCAAACTCAGGTTGCTTGGTGCGCTCGTAGCACAGCCCCTTGTTTTGGTCCTGGTGCTCCTGGGCCCTCTGCTTCCCCTGTGGTGTGTGGACTCTTGCAAGGAGAATGAGTTCTCAGGTCCTTCAAGTCCTTGTAAGTTTTTTTAAAAGGGACGGGATGCTGACGGAAACATGGCTCTCTTGAAGACAAATGAGGAAAGTGTGGTCCTTCAAAGAACTTGAGGAAGGTCCCTGGAATTAGCAAACATGATGAACAAACTAGGCCGTGGGGTCCTGTGTTTGTTCTTTGGGAATGTGGGGGAGGTGGGGGCCATAGGGCTTTTAGTGACAGTTGCTGGCTTGTGCTGTTTTCCTCTCTTCTTCCTGCCCTTCCTCCTTTTCTCTGGCTTCTTAACTACCCTGAGGTGGATAGCCTCCTCTCCCCACACTCCACATGCACAGCCACGATTCAGTGGGCTACCCCAGGCCCACAGCTGGGATATCCCAAGCCTGAGACTGCTTATGACCTCCTTTTAAGTCAGCAGTAGAAAACTGAACAGTTTCATCAGCTATCTAATCCAAATTTGAGCTTTCTGTGGCCCTTGAGAAAAATTACAGATTGCTGACTGCTTAGTTAAAAGACCTGTGGGAGCTCTCCACCGTCATCACTGTGGGGGTGTCTTACTTAGGGTTTTCATTGCTGTGAAGAGACACCATGACCACAGCAACTCTTATAAAGAAAAACATTTAATTAGGACCGACTTACAGTTCAGAGGTTTGGTCTGTTATCATCATGGTGGGAAGCAGGCGCATGCAGGCAGACAAGGTACTAGAGAAGGAGCTCAGAGTTTTACATCAGAATCCTTAGGCAGCAGGAAGAGATTGCCACACTGGCTGTGGCTTGAGCATCTGAGACCTCAGAGCCCATCCCCAGTGACACACTTCCTCCAACAAAATTCTCAAGGCCACACCTCCTAACAGTGTCACTCTCTATGGGCCTATGAGGATTGGTTTTTATTCAAAGCAGCATAGGGGTGATTGCTTGCTGCTCCACAGGGCTGGCCTCAAAAGTAAAGGCACTAGGTTCTCTGTGACATGTCCTAACCTGCTGTTGTCATGCAACATACTAGAGAACATCTTTCTGTGCTTTATCTACTTTTTACAGCAGCCCTGATGGGGCCATTACCACCGCCACCCTGCCCCCATGTGTATGGAAGAAGCAGGGACTCAGAGTGATTCTTCATGTTCTCTGAGGCAGCACGTAGACTCTGATGCTAAAAGTCTTCCTTTTACCCATGCCAGACATTTAACCCTTTAATTCTAGTAGTATAATGTATGCATATAGAAGTTTCTTTCTTTAGCTTCTTGGAAGTCAGGGTACCACATAGTAGTGAGGAGAAGTTAGAGGTAGGAGGGAAAGCACTCTGGCAGTCACTTAGATCTTTCTGGTTACTCTTTTAAAGAATATATTCCATAGTTTTCCTCCTAGCAAAATGAAATCTCTGGTGTCTGATGGGTCATGTTCCTCACCAAACTGATGGGAACACTCCATTTGTGGCGGCGAGGGAAGGGAACATCGAGATACTTTAATGTCACTCATCCTATTTCCTCAGCATAGGACTGAAGTGAGACCTAATGTACACATGTTTGTTTCTGTAAAGAAGCAGGCAGGCTCTATCCAGGTTTCAGTCTCTGAGAGGCTCGTGAAAGGTATGAATGCCGCTTTCCTCCTGGTTTATAATTGGTCCCTATGAGAGAAGCCAATTACTTAAGTGAAATGGCTTCAAAGGCTGGGGGCAAAGAGTCGTTAGCCCCAGCTTACAGGTTTGTCTTCACTTGACTACAGAAAAAATAAACACATGGCAACTTTAATGTGAGCACTTAGAACAAGGAGTTGCCGTGCAGGGTAACCGGAACCAGCCTCCCAGGATGCTCCAGGCTGGCAGTGCACTCAGTGCTGGGGTGAGCTGGTGGAGGGGGTGGTCTAGCTTGTTCAGGAGAACGGCTTCCAGTGGATCATTTGTGACTTTATCTGCATGGACTGGTTTATCTTGATGTACACTTATAAATGCTATAGCATGCTTACTGCGGACTGGTTCAAATCTCTCCCACTTGGTAGAAACAAAGGAAGGAAAACTGCTAATAGAGAACGGGTTGCTTTCCAGATATTTAGGAGGTCGACTCTGAAATCTGAAAGGCAGTGGCCAATAATGTCATTAGTGGTATCTTAACGTCCTTCCCTGGCTAGCCCACGGGACAACTTTAAGCCTTGTGTGGCTCACTTAAAACCTATGGATTCTATTGGTGTTAAAGTAAAGAGAGAAAGGGAGGGTCACTTTTCTCTGTGTTTCTGAACCAAGATCAGCCTTGGGGACTGGAGTAGGATGCCCTCCTTCCTCAGAGGTCCCTAGCATCATTACAGAGCATCACTGAGGTTACCAGCCACTTCTTCTCTTTCTCCAACCTGCCAAGGCTCTCAGTGGAGCTAGTCTCAATGTTAGTGTTTTGATTTAACTGTTTCATACCAACACACAAATAAACAGTTCTCCAGTTAAGAGTGTTGCTCTGCTCAAGGGCCAGAAGTTCTGGGTTCTCTCTAATGTCAGTCACCCCTAAGTCGTTGGGTAGGGCCAGGGTGCCTAGTAATCTGAACAGTAGTCCCAGGTAAGGCTGTGGCATCTTTGCGTAGGGCAGAGTACAGCCCTGGAGCTTTGGGCGTCATCTGTCTCCAGAATCACAGAAATCCTGGAGGCAAGAGTAGGGCAAGGCCCCCTGGGTTCCCAGGATGCCCCTAACACATCTGGCAGCAGCGGACTCCAAGTTTCAGTCATGCGACTCCTTGTATGTTAAAGAAAAATGGGTATCAGGTGGTGCAGGCCTGTGTTCTAGCCTACTTGGGAGAGCATGGTAATAAGATCAAAGTTCAAAGTCAGCCTTGACTGTTAAGGGCGTTCAAGGTCAGCCTGGACAATTTAGTGACATGCTGTCTCACGTATAGAAGGGCGGGCTTATAGCTCCGAGGTGGAGTAGTCGCCTAGTGTAAGGCATTAAATGCAAGGTCTAGTGCCAGGGACTAGACAGGAAAGGAATGAATAGTGGGGACATTCAGGAGTCTCTGAAGTGAGGTCCCCATAGTCAGGCTTGTCCTTGTTGCTTTCCACTGATGGTCTCCTGGGTCACGGGACACTTAAGATTAGTGAGGTGGGGTCAAGATGGAGTAATGACAGGAAGTCTGTACACAGTGTTGGCACTAGTTGCTAGCAAACTAAACTGTTCGCCACTGTATACTGAGGAACCTTTGAAACTAGAGGGAAACATTCATATATGGGGATTAGTTAAGGAAAAGTTTGATGGTCATGTTTTTCATATCTTACCTAAGTCTAAAGATGTTTAAAATTCATGAAAAGGAGTCTTTTAAATTTGTGAAATAGTAATAATTATATTTCCTGGTGTTTACTTTTCTAACTCACGGCTCTGTAAGGCATCTTCAGAAATATTTCCAAAGCAGGCACAGTACTTAATATTTAGAAATTTTAGCCCTAGGTCCTTCTTTTCACCCAGCCACATTCATTGAGACTCACAGAAATGACGGCAGAAATGGGAATGTGCACTCCCTCGCCCACAAACACCTATCATGTGCACAGGCTTTCGGGTGACTGGAATAGAAAGCACACCTCCATTCCTCAGGGAGTGGGAAATGGTCTGAACAGAAGGAAAGACGGAGAAGTGGAAACCAGCCACAGGCTGTGAGGAGTATGGAGTGGGGGTAACAGTCAAAGGGTTTTATTTCACGTTGAAATGTTGCATAGTCTTCTTCCTGAGAGGAATTCAGGAATGAGCTGGAGGAAGGCCTACTGAGAATGAGGAGTCTCCAGACTTGGTAAGGAAGAGAACATCCCCAGTGCCAGAGCAAGGCTGCTTGTAGCTTTTGTTTCATTTTATATTTTTAAACAGAGTCTCTTATGTACCAGGCTGGCCTTGAACTCCTGATCCCCCGTGTCTACCTCCTAAGTGCTAGGACCATAGTATGAGCCACCGTGCTCTGTTTTCTCTAAAGTTATTGTTAGAGAGTGTTGCTTAGGTCTAAGATTTCCCTTATATACTATTCCCTATATAGTAGGACATGTAGGAAGTTGGCCAGTGTTGGAGAAAGTATAAGCCAAAGCAACATAAAGGCACCGACTTTCTTTCTTCTTTTCTTTCTTTCTTCATTTATTTATTTATTTAAAGACTGGGTTTTTTTCTCTGTGTGGCTCTTGCTCTGTGGGAACTTGCTTTATAGATCAGGTTGGCCTCGAACTCAGAGATCTGCCTGCATCTGCCTCCCAAGTGCTGAGACTAAAGGCGTGTGCTGCCACAGCCTGGCTACATTTCTTTGGAAGTAAATGTTGCCACAGGTTTTCCTATAGGCCCTGGATACTTGCAGTGTCCCAGTGTGCTCAGCACTGTCACTGCTGTCACTTGGCCTGACATGCCCAAACACAAGCATCTTGGGAAACAGAGTCAGCAGGCTCCTAACTGCTTTTTACCCCTTAAATACATTTAGGATTAAGCCTACAATTCCCCATTTGGGGCTGTCTCTTTGCTTTTCATTATTTCCTGTCCTTGACTCTTCCCTTTTTCCCCTCCAAGGCTGCGAACTTCATCTGGGTAGGGGTCACTTACTCTCTGGACCTCCAGACATATGGAGAAAGTCCAGTGGATGCTCTCAAGGGATGAATGGAAATGTGACACACTTCAAAGGAAAGCCACAAAGCAGAGGAAATTAGATACAAGCACCTGTGGGTGGGGTTAATTTCTGCATGGATCGCACAGCCTCTCAGACAGCAACTCCCTGCTGGTTTTACCCACCCACCCAACCTTAATGTAGAGAGGAAAGATTTATAGCCCCCCCCCAAAAAAAGTGCTCTCAAACACAACTGCTCACTGAGACACCCTAACACGTTCCCAGAAAGCAGAGGCTCAAACCCTAAAAGATTTGTGCTTTCCTTTTCTGTGTAATTAAGCTCTTCCCAGAAAAACTATCATATTGTAGATTCCACAAGTGTATTTCCACAAGTCCACGCAGCCACAATTTGATCATGATTACTAGCTTTTCAAAGCCTTCCTTCATTTCCCAGCCGGCAGCTTCCTGTCAGGATTCATTTCCCATTTAGAAAATATCTCTCTGACCCACAATCTTCTGGACACAATTCATCCTTCACATATTTGAGCTTTCCCATTGTCATCAATCCTTAGCTCCTCAGATGCCAAAAAACCTGTTTATATTCACCGATAAGATCTATCCAAACCACTGAAGGACAGAAAACTAACAAGAAGGTTTAAGCGATTTCATCCTGCGATTTTTCTAATTTAAGGAAAAATGCTTTTAGTATCCATTTCTGTTATTACTGTTTGAGAAATCAAAGTAATAACAGTTGCGGATGAAATGAGATGTGCATTCCCCACCCCCACCCCAGCACACTCTATATAGTTAAAATTAAACTTGGGCCGAGCAGCAGGATAATTCAGTTCCATTTGGCAAACATCCATGGAGATCCTCCTGCCAGTCTCCATCACAATGGCCTTTGTGAGAGTCGGTGTGATCCTAACAGGACCTGAAGGAGTCACTGTGCAAGGGGAGCTGACTGGGACGGCATCAGCCACAGAGAGAAGTCCATGTTAGATCTCAGGGTATTCACTTGGCTTGTAAAATGCTGTCAAGAGGAGGCACTGGGGTTACACTGAGTGGGGTGTGTACTGCTTCTTGTTCATTGAAAGGATATCTATGGAAGGCCGCCATTGGGTCTAGCAGGGAATAAAGAGGCTGGGCCATGGATGAGGTCTTGATGCTGGGTAAAGGATATAAACGTGACAGGAAGGTCAAATCTTAGACTTTACAACACAGATGAACCAGAAGTCCTCTGTACTTGAGTGAATATCGGAAACCAGTGTGGTGAGAGCTGTCGGGTCATTTCATGCTGTCCTAGGCTAGCCAGAGAGTCGGGGTGCCGTGTTAGTATAAATAGGTGATGAGAAAGAGGGGTACCAGGCAGAGCCTGTTGATGATGTCAGTGCGAAGAGGGAGGCAGAAAAAGAAGGGTCATAGAAGACCCAGGAACATCTAAATTCATGGAAATAACAAAGATGCTGTTTCAGGATGGCAGAGAGAACAGAAGTCAAGAAATAAGATGTCTGAATTTACTGTTGCGTAAGAGAAAGACGAAATGTTGACCTTTGAGGAATTTCAGGGTAGTGGAAGCCATCAGCAGATGGGAGACTCGGGGAAGAGACGATGTGGTATTGTAGAACTGTAGCAATGATCCCCAGTCACCTCCCTAAGCCCCAGAGAAGGGAATTCACTGCTAGATTGACTAGCGTTATGTAACAGAATGCCAGTGTATTATTAATACCTGTAGGTTTAAAGTGTACTTATTTCTACATTGCAGCACCAAAACATTATTTTTACAAACCATTTGGAAATAATATTTTGATGTTCTCTGATTTCGCTCTTTTCAAAATTTCACTTATCCCTCTCTGGGATTTATTTCTAGGTCATTGATTCAGATTCCAAAGCTGGTGTTTTCTGCAAGCTTATTTTATGCCTACTAGAGTTTAAACTCAAACATTTTCCAGCCGTAGCAAGTGAAATAGCTTCAAAGCCATTTTTCATTTTTCACATCTACCTTACTTTTTCTCGGTTGATTATATCTTTTCAAAAGGGCCCAGATTGATGGCGCCTGAGTAGTAGCCTGTACTAACAACACTGCTTTTTAGAGTTGATTGAGAAATGTGCTCTGGCCTTGTCCTCCTCCTTGGAGACATCTTTTAATCCTAAGGGGGCCATCCGAGGCAGAGAGAGAAAAGCACGTTAGAGCGAGCTTCTCAGGACCCTTTCTTATTGCATGACCTTGAGGGAGGTCAACCTGAGTATCTGAGCCGAGAAAATTGTATTAGGGGCCACCTGGGTCTCTCCCAAAAGCTCAGACTCCAAGACTCCCCCCCCACTTTGTCCTCTTGTTTACTAGTACAGCCTGTCACATAGTGAGGTTCCACCATTAGAGTTGCAGTTAGGGTGTCCTTCCGGTGTCACCTGTCGCTGTCCCCTAGAGGGCTGTGTGGCCACTCCCAGGTCAGAACAGCCCTGCCCCCTCCTCACTCAGCTGAGCCTCAGTCCTTCTGACCTCATTCACACAACTCTGGGCCTGGCTCAGCACCCTGCCCTTCCATGCAGGTCTGGTCACACTCAGATCTAGGCTGTCTACCCAGATGGGGCTCCATGCCAACCAAGCGTCACATCCGGTTTTCTAACTTGGAGATCCAAGTCCCACCCCACCTCCCTTGCTATTTGAGAGTCTAGAAAAGGTCCTTCCATTTTTATTTTAAATACACCCACAGGTCATGTTTGTGTGTGAAGCTCTGGCCAGCCTCTAAACAACCCCAAACGCAATTTCTGTCGTCTTAGTCTTAGGCTCGGGGGCCGTTTTTGGCAGAAATTAGATGTACTTGAAGTGTTTATAAATAAATGAATATAACTTTTGAGCAAAGCAATAAATAATAAATGAGAATAAAATGCCCTTCTCTTTGCAGATAAAACACCTCAGACTTTAAAAGACAGATCCATATTATTCATATACAATTTTACCTAAATAAATGAAGTAAATTATGTAAATGCCCAGGCGACTAGTTCAGGTAAAACTTACAGCTCAATGCTGCCTTTCTCAGAACTGTGGCCAGCACTGATTTTGCTGTTGCCTGATTGTCACGATTTCTTGGCTGTTTTTGTTGTCGCCACCTTGCCCCGGCCGTATTTTAAACTGTTTCTTAAGAAGTCACAAGTCGCCGTGCTTTTCCACTCCTTTAATTCCAGTAGTTTCTAGTGGAGGTGGGTCAAGCAAAGCAGGAATAATGCAGGCTGAGCGTGAACTCGTGCTGTCTCCCACCTGCACACTGTACACTTGCATTTTTGTGCTATTGAGGACAAAAATTAAGAGAATCTTTTTTTAATTGAGAAAGTTGTGCTCCCTTAGCACTAGCATCATGTCGGCCTGCGTCTTATCTATGGCTGAATGGCAAGGCGCCCCCTGACACTTACCCAATGAAACAAGAAACGTTGACTGTCTCTGTGGTGTGTGGAGAAGGGGATCTGAGTGGCTGGGCTGAGTCGCCATGGTTCGCATGAGGCTGCACTTCAGACGCTGGTCCTGCGAGGGCCTCACAGGCTTCCACAGTAGCTGGCACCTTCAGGTGCAGCCAGGTCGGTGCTGGGGGTTTGTTCGTCTCCTCATTGGCTTCTGGGATGTCTTCAAGACACGGGGGGTGTCTCCCAAAAAGCCCGTGATCCAAGAGAGGCAGAAGCTAGGAGGAAGCTGAGTTCCTGGGTTTGAGAGGTGGAGATCAGGCTCCATCATGAGGAGTTCACTGGCACCACCTCTGTGTGAGCTACACACACACACACACTCACACACACACACACACACACACACACACACACACACACACACACACACACACTTCAGCTGTTTGGGCTAAGGTAGAATCTGAAACCATCTGCTTCAGTCATTGTCTTAGTTACTTTACATCTGAGTTCCTGGCTTTGAATTTGTTGCTCCTTGTACAGTGTTTATTTAAAAATAAAAAAAAATAAAAAATAAAAGCCATTTTTCTGTCTGTATTCCAGAGTATAAAGTTTTTCCATACAGAAAAAAGTGCAAAACAGCCTTTCCTTCCTGAGAAGTCTTACTGGGAGGTAGGGGGAGAAACTTTAAGAAACTGGTCTAGTTTCTGGTGAGGCCCCAGCAGGACCTGGGCACCATTCAGGCACAGTTCTGAGAGCAGCTGCCAGGAGGTGGAACCTTTAAAGGAAGCATCTACTGAAAGGGAAGTGCCCTCCAAAGTGGAACCAGGAACTTTGTTGGTAATGTAAAATATGAACTTTCAGGAACACAAGAGAAAGACCAGGTCACTAATACCTATGAGCCTACGTGAGAGGGATAGACATGCAGGCACACACACACACACACACACACACACCCCACACAACACACACACACACACACACACACACACACACACACACACACACACACACACCCCTAACTGAAGGCATTTTGTTTTTAGGTGAGCCAGAAGTCAGACATTGAAATTTTGCCTCAGTTTAATTTCCTAGGTTTAAATGGTACATTTGACTCTTCCCTGCTGTGGTCCTCAGTCTAGTCAGCCTATTGTACTATACTCAGTGTGATCATAGTGCAAACCTTGGTGTCTGTGTGTGCGTGCGTGCATGTGCTACTTAAAGAAGGAAAACAAAACACCAGGTCTGTCTCTTGCAGCTACAGAAATATTTCTGATGTTACCTGATGGCGTTCATTCTCTAAAAAGCATGCTAAAAATGTCTTACACTGAAAATGCTAAGAAAAAGCCCATTTCATTTTTCCAGGGTTTCTGCGGTGGTGGATGGATGAGCATAGTATTGACATAGGAAGTGAGGGTTCAGTGAACAGGACTGTCTGACCCTGTGGCCACACCACTGACATCCCAGTCACCCCGAGAGCTCCTATTACTAATAAAGCTAATCTGTAAGATCAGAGCTACTCGTAGGATGCTTTATGTCCTAATGCACAGGACTGTGGCAACAGGAAGTGTGGTAGAAAGACAGGAGGGATGAGGTGACTCCTAGACTGCTGGCCAGTGTGTCTGAGTCCATGGTGCTCCACTCAGTGTCCTAGGGACATCAAATTGAGATGTGGGCTTATGTGTATGGGTCATGGATAGGACAGCTAGGGAAGGTGTTCTTCCAGAAACAGATGTGGAAGTCAGAAATTTCCATAAACGTAGAGCTTTCTCTGGGAGATAATAGGCTCTCAGGCCTATGCCTTCCCAAAAGGCTTATGTTCTGAGGCCTATTCCACAGGCAATGGGAGGTTATTGGGTCCTTGAATCTCTCATTTAATGAATGAACTAATTCATCGATGAGCTCAGAGTTTATAAGACTTTCAGGAGCTAGTACCAGTTTAAGGAATAGGTCTCTGGCTTTGCCTCTGAAGGCTATCTTGTCTGTGTTCTTCTTGGCCGCCATGAGCTGAGCAGTTTGTTCCATCGTCCCATGATGCTATTCCCCACTCTGACCTAGAAGTAGTGTAACCAGCCAGCCATGGACTAAAATTTTGAAACTGTGAGCCAGAAATAAATATTTTTCGTCCTTTTGAATTTTTTGTATGTGTCAAGTATTTGTCAAACTAATGAAAAGTTTGACCAACAACACAGGCTGTGTCTGATGAGGTCAGTTCACAGCTTGTTGGTGGAGAGAGGGGCTGGATGATGTAGTGTCAGGCTGCTCTGTTGGGATTCTCCCCTGCTGTTTTTATCTCCAAATCCTGGATGAAAGGAAGCAATGGTCCTACCAGCAGATAAAAAGAAAGTTACTAAGTAGTCCTGTAGGAGGGGGTCTTTCCGTTCATGGCTCCTCCAAGCTGGTTCATGGATTCTACTTGTTAATGACTTGCCAGGCTTGATACTTGCTTTTATAAAGTATTATAGACATCTCTTGAGATGTCATTTATATTTTATTAGATAACCACAAATGTGGCTTTATTTTCTAGGGAAAATACCTCTAATAAGACTGTGGCTCCTGTGCTGTCACCGAAGGTTGTCATGGAACCTCTCTGATTAGTCATTACTGTTTGATCTGAATTGCTTAAAATGGATTCTCTGTGTGTTACCCATATCCTGATATGTAACAGTTGGCTTTTATTAAGTTTTTTGTTTGTGTCTTACTCTTTTGTGCTCATCTGAGTGCATAATTAAGATATCTGACTTCCATTGTTCCTTACAAATATTGTCCCGCTCTTCTGCCTTTAATTAGCGGAAATAATTCCCGTATAAACAAATAACAGTTGCAGACAACACTGCTTGCACTCTTTTCTTCTGAGAGTTTAAGTGCATCCCGTGTTTGTTAGGTTCATCTTTTAAGAGGAAAACTAGGCCTGGCATATTTTGTCATGTTGTATGATGCCGTTAGAAAACAAAGACTCACTTCTGCGTTTTTGTTCTCATTAACCTTTTATTTGAATTCACTGTAGAATCCAATGTGGCAGAAGTACAAGCTTTGGAGTCACACTGATTGAAAATCTCAGCCTACTCCCTTCTTCATGGCGTGACTTCAGAGAAATTGTCTAAATACTTTCCTGTTCCCAGGGTCCCCGCATAACACAGTGCTGACAGGTGGGCGCAATGGCTTGTGTCCATAGACTCAGCTACTGGGAAGGTTAACGCAGTGTAGCTAGACGTTGTGTTTTTAAAAAAAAAAAATGATAGTAACATTTCCACTATGGCATTATGCAAATTTTGTGGTTAACATATTACTTAGTAGTGTAGTGCGTGCTCATTAAAGCTAATAATTTTATGATAGAAGAAACTTTCTTAACCAGTTCATCAGATTAAAGGGAGCGTACCATGCTATCCAGAAGACACCCACAGCATTGAATACTTGCAACTAGTTTCTTACGTCTCTTTTGCATGCTAAATAACAAGGCATGTTGACCTTGCGCTGGATTAAAGACAAAGGTTTTGCCATATATCAAAATACCAGAGAATAAGTGTGTAATTTATTTTAAGTTTCCAATTAAATGCTTGTGCCAGTGTTTAGGCCGGGAAACAGATGCTGTGATGGAGACTAGAGCAATTTGCACGTTTCTCTTACTGTTCAGACACTGCGTGTCAGCTGGCCTCCAAGGGAGAGGGCATACCGGTCAGGGACAAGGTCACTACTGCCCTTAGCTGAGGGAGAGGCTCAACAGTAAACCAGCAGCAGATGACTTCCAGTTGCCGGGGGACCTGAGGGACACAGCACAGCCTCTGTAATGATATGTCAATGTTTGGTGGGTTTCCTCCTTTTTAACAGACTTTTAAAAATGAAACAGTTGACTCTCAGTGCAGATAGCTTCTGACAGGGCATTCTCAGTGTTTATGTGTAGCCTTCTGAAGGTGCCATTGTGTTCAATCTTCCCATACAACAGTAAGACTGCTCGCAGCAATCCTACAAATGAATCATGCCAGTAAATGTAGCTGTGTGTCTGGAGCCCAAGGGATGGGTGACCTTTGCCTCCTCTAAATACTAAGCAGGAGATATTTGGAGAATCATGGGAACGTCTGCTTTTTGCTTCTTTAGCTGCCAAGGACCTTTGATGATATACCTTTGTTAGCTCTGCATTTGTGTGCTAAAGGTCATCTTTTTCTTGTGCCCTATGACCTGTCGCTCTCCATCTGCAGATTCTTCATTGACTCTTCTCTCTGTCACGAGTTAATTGCCTACCCCAAGCCTCTTAGGCTACCCTTTTCCCTGTACTCTTGTATCTCTTGACCCAGATGCTCAGGCTCTCAACTTGAATAGCCGAGCTCCAAGACCCCAAAGATTTCATTTTTTGGTAGACTCCCAAGTCTTGGGACAGTTATACAGTTGTGTTTCTTCATTGTGAAATGCAGATACACTTCCATTTCCATCAGACTGCTTTGCATTCGATTTTAAATTCTAAAGGAGAAACCTGAATCCCTTCGCACACAGGTCCATCAGTATGACACTAAGATTACCAAGATCGTTCTAGTGTGTTTATCCCAGAACACTGTAGCTTGCTGTAACCTTGTAGCAATATCAGTGCCTCATTTATACCAAGTCCTCGGTTAGCCAAGTTGCTTTGTTACTGTGGTTTCAAATTTCCTCTCCTTATGTGAACCGAGAACTGAAGCCTTTCATTTGACTTGTGATCTTGTACTTTCTGGAAGCGTATACATTCAATCATGGAACAAATAAAACAGCTGGAAGAAATATTTCCTGAATAAAACCCAAGTGGGGCATTTGAGTGTGGGCCAAGATTTCAGCAGCCATAGAGGGAGGTGTAAAACGGCTGCCCGTGTCGTACGGCTGACAAATCACTTCTGGCCAAACAGCACTGTCCCTCAGGCAAGGGTCAGAGAGTAGGAACTTTTTGCACACTTAACTGTCAGAGGACCAGATAAAGTGTTCACTATAGCCTTCCCAGGTCTCACCCCAAGTCCGCGTCCATTCTACAACTGCAGGGGGAGGAGCATAGTGGCTCGGCAGACTACGCAACAGAGTGACATCCTGAGGTCATTAAAGCCAAAGCCAGGTCTCCCTCTAAGCTGTTCTGTGGCCTTGCGCTTTCTGAAGGCCTGGTTTTTCTAGTTCCAATTAAGGATTACGATACAAATTCAGTTTAAGGATAGCCCAAACAACTAACTAATAATAAAAGGAGTCCTGTCCAATGAAACCCTTTTTACCAACTGCCAATGATAAGGCAAAATTGGTCATTATATCCACATTGTATTTACCATGCATATAAAGCAAAGTCTACCATGGAGCTGGATGTTTAAGAGCACTGCGTTTCAGGTATAAAATCATTTGTCACATCATTGACACAGTGCTAGCAGTTACCTGAAATAATGCTATTTAAACTGAAGGGACCCAAGAGCCATTTCATCTAAAAGGTCTTAAAGTGTCCTTCCTGGGCCCCAACCAGGGATACCCCCAGTTTTGTAGGTATTGTGGTGGGACCCACAAACTAAATCTTAAGTAATCACACTACTGGTGTGCAAACCTCACAGCGGATAGGACAGTCTGAGCCTCTCAGAATGTAGAGTTGAGAGAATTACAACCATGTCTACCAGGCTTAGATTCAGTCCTACTAATCAGGTAGCTGGGATTTTTGCTCCACCAACAATGAAACAATGGGTAGGCAGGAAGAAGCCCCTCACACACTAATTTTTGGCAGCGTTTGTGTCCCTGTATTTGACAGCAGCAGGCCCCATTTAGTTGTGTTAGTAGAGGGACCACTTGGGGCTAGTGTTTAAAAGTCAGGCCCCAATTAGTGTTTCAGTTCTGTTCAGGGCTTAGGTATTGGCACCCTGAACTCTAAGAGCCTCCATTGTGGAGTAGGCCTGGGATGTTGGGATCCCCTGGCCTTTGATAGAAGCATAGTAGAGTTTCCAGGCAAGCCTCGGTGTTCCTCATCTCTGCTACGTAGGCGTAGGAGCCAGGATTCTTCAACTCTTGGCTGCAGCTCAGATTGCAGTTTCTTAGCAGACCTAGGTGTTGGGATTCCACAGCCCTTCACACCAAGCACTGTCATGAGCTCCCTGGGCTCAGGTGTCTGAGATCCTTGGCACTAAAGGCTTGACAGCTCTTCTGAACCCTTCCAGTGACCAGAGACTCACATTTCTCTTCTCTAGCTCTTTGTAGCCCTTTGTGCACCTGCAGCTTCAGCTCCCCCTCTGTACTCCTGCTCCCCTGGGCCTCCCCTAGCTGCTCTGTCGCACTGTGCAGCTGCCTCTTCCCTAGCTGTCAGCAGCCACCCCACCTCCTCCAGCCTTTTTTGCAGCCTAGCCTCCAGGCTGCTTGGTTGTCCCTGCCACCACTGCTGCCGCTGCCGCCACTGTCACTATCTGCTTTCTCTCCTGCTTCTTTTCTTCATCTTAGCATACACTACTAGAGTAAGCAAGAAGAGATGGCTTCAGAGAGGCCTTTTATCTAACCTAATGTCACAGCAGCAGGAAAGGCAGCACAGAAGAGCAGTGTCTCCCAGCCAGATCACCCTAGTAGCCTGCTTCTAGAGAAGGGGCAAGGCACCATTCACAGCACATTCCATAAGTAGAAACCATGGCCTTGACTTTTTAACACTAGCTCCAAGTGGTCCCTCCAGTAAACCAACCAATGGAAGCACTCTCTCTCTCTGTCTGGCCTAGGTAGATAGACGAGATTATAGGTCATCTCCAACCTGGTAGCTCATGACCCCCACACAGGGGTCACGTAACTGAAGGTGAGGGTAATGAAAACGTTGGCAATACTAAGATGATTCTGGGTGTACAATGGACAGAAATTAACTTAAAAATCAAATGTGTAATCTGAGGTATTTCCTGGCAATGCTTGTTCATGTCACATTGCACAACTTTATAACAGCCCTAGTTCTGAACACATGATGACGTGCATACTTGACACTGTGTCCGCCATCATGCAATGCCAGCCAACAAATGCCACCTGAAACATTACACCTCAGACCCAAGACCATTGTATGTTGTGAACTACAGTGTTCTCACTGTGCATACAAAGTTCTCTGCGCTTACAGAAATAAAAAGATTTAATTAAGGAAAACATATACTTCTAATAAATTCTAGCTGGCCTTTCCTCAGCATGTATTAAATTAATGTATCGTTGGATCGTACTGTGTAAGAATGTTTGATATTAAAATTACTATTTGAGTTCCTTGAATTTCATTTAAAACATCATTGAATGGCTATGACTAGGGTGGATTTTCAACATTTTAGTGGCCCTAAAAAAATACTTCTTTCATTTTGTACAACATATTTATTATGCAAAGATATTCTCATCATTGACGATAATAGGACAAAATGTCAACCAACTCTGAAAAATATTGAAGATAAAGATGCTTGTGTACCCTACAGCATCAGATACCCAGCCAACTTTTACTTCTTTCTTAATATTTTATTGATATGTCTTTTTATGGGTTTAATGGGTTCTTTGTCTCCATGTATGTCTATGCACCATGCATATGCAGGGTCCATGGAAGGCAGAAGAGAGGGCATCAGATCTCCTATGTCTGACATACAGATGGTCGTATAGCTACATGTGGGTGCTTGGAATCGAACCCAGGTCTTCTGGAAGAGCAGCCAGTACACTCTAACTTCTGAGCTATCCCTCTAGCTCCCTTTCAATTATTTATATCCAAATAATCATGTACTTCCATCTCATGAGTATGAAAATTGGCTTCTATCTTTAATAGTAAGGTTACATAGATACCAAATAATAGTTAACATTTTAATTTATGATTTCTTGTTAGTAATTTTTGATTCGTATATCTATTTTATAATTATATATCTTTTATATACTCCTTACACCCAGAGTTATGTAATTCCATAGTGAAAGGGGTTGTGAGTGTAGAAGTTTGAGAAGCCCTGATCTTGACCTGACTGAGACTGATGATAACAAAGTCTGGTGTAAGCTACTTGAAATCCTGGGGTTGGCTAAGACAGTACTTTTAGAATGAGTCTTAATCCTTGTGCCGTTTTCTGAGCCTGTCCTTGGAACATTTGAAACAGCTGGTGCTGTCATGAGGGTAATTCAGCTGGCAGTTTGAGAGTCCTTTTTGTGTATATGCATAGACATGTGTGCACATTCACGTTTATACACATGTGTGCAAGCCAGAGGGCAGCCTTGGGTATCATTCCTCAGGAGCAGTCCATCTTGAATTTTGAGACAGGATCTCCCTGGTCTGGAGCTCACTAGTTAGGCTAGACTGGCTGGCCAATGAGTCCCAGGAATCTGCCTGTTGCCATCTCCATAATACTGGAGTTACAAGTGTCTCACTACATGGGTCCTGGGGATTGAATTAGTCCTCATGGCTTAAGCACTTTACCGAATAATCTATCTCCTGAGTTCCAAGTGACAGTCCTTTTATTCAAGGCAGTTAGGATAGCAAGATCCACCATCTTTTCTTAGTTTCAAGAAAATGAACATCAGGAGTGCTTGCAATAAGAACTCATCACTAACACTAACACTGTAACACGAACACTAAAACACACTATAAACAGTCACACTAGCACTATAACCAACACTATAACACACACTAGCACTATAGCACTAACACTAACACACTAGGACTAGCACTAACATTATAACACTAACACACTAGCCCTATAGCACTAACACTAGCAATAACTATACTTTGACACTAGTCCAGTCTGCCCAGGAGAGGTAGGGCTCCCTCATCAGGCTCACCACTGCAGCGCAGTGTGATAATATGACCACACAGTAGCACTGAGTGTATGTGCACATATATGTGTTCTAAGATAGTACCACATGTACAAATACATGGGAAGCCCCTGTATGAGACGCCACAGGATCACAGAGTTGGTTTCACTGGAACACACAGCCCATTGCTGGCAAGGAGTAGAAGGAACTGGTGCAGGTAGGAAGAAGGCCCTGTGGCAGGACAGTCTCCTGCAGAATGTGATTGTCTTCCTAAGGCTGATGACAAAGGGAGTGACTCACAGGACAAGGAGAGAGCCAGCAGTCATATAGTACTGTGCCAAAAAACAACGCAGTCTGCCAGATAGTCCTTCTGAAATAGTTGGTCTCTTGGGTGTCTCTGGTTTCTTTAATTCTAGTTGGTTTTGTGCAATATATGATGATTTTACTTCTCAAATATTACCCGCCTCATTATTTTTCAGGTTCTTTTTTTCTGCTCCCAGTGACTAATCAGCTAGTCATCTGTATTAGTGTTCCCATTGCTGTGAACAGACACCATGACCAAGGCAACTCTCATAAGGACAACATTTAACTGGGGCTGGCTTACAGGTTCAGAGGTTCAGTCCATTATCATCAAGGCAGGAGCATGGCAGCATCCAGGCAGGCATGGTGCAGGAGGAGCTGAGAGTTCTACATCTTCATCTGAAGGCTGCTAGCAGAATACTGACTTCCAGGCAGCTAAAATGAGGGTCTCGAAGCCCACACCCACAGTGACACACTTCCTTCAACAAGGCCACACCTCTAATAGCACCACCCCCTGGGCCAAACATATTTAAACCATCACATCGTCCTAGTCTAAAACTGATTACAATTGTAAACTTTTGGGATATCATGACATTAACAATACAAGTTTCTTACAAACTAGGCTCTGTCCTTACAAAAACGGCCCCTGCAGCTTCCAGGTTATAGACAAGCAAGCAAACATCACATGGTCCTACCATATTTCGGAAGTCAGTGCTGAAAGCTCTAGAGCTACTTCTCAGACCGTTTCTATGTAGGTGAGCATTTTAACACAGAGTCTCATTAACCTGGACCAGCTCACTCCTCAGCCCAGGATGGCTTCAAACTTTTGGTCCTTCCACCTCTGCTTTGCAAGTGTTGGGATCACAAGCGTGTGCCTCTGTGTCTGGCTATTTCTCCTTAAGGCAGCGGAATATGCCACATATGCTATGTAAAACCAGCTTTTGACCACTTAAGCAAGCTATCAGTTACTGCGTTTGAACGGTTCTAACTTATCCCCGATGCTTGACATTTTGTCAGTTCTAAGGAATGCCTGACAGCTGATGAGAACTCATACAGAGTGGAAGCAGAGGAGTCAGCCAGACGGGGGGAGGGGGTGTCGCTGTAGGCTGACACCTACAGTGTAGCCCTTGTGGGGAGCAGAAGATGTGCAGCAAACTGAGTCATGCAGAATGAAAGGTGATGGAGGATTGGAGGGCATAAGAAACTTAAAATAACACCCTCCGGTTAGATGTCTTGGCATAACTCACCAAAGTTGCCAGGAAAAGGTGAAGAAAGAGACACAGGAGCGTTCTGAAACCTGTCAGCAAACAGCCCTTCAGTTGCTTCTACACCGTGATTCTCTTTTGATTCTTTACTTTTAGCTGTGTGTGTGTGTTCTGTATGTATGAGTGCATATGTATGTGGGTATGTGTTCATGTGTGTGGATACCAGAGGTTGACATCAGGTGTCCCCCTTGATCACCCTTGAATCTACATATTGAGGTTTAACATCTGTCATTTGAACCCAAAGTTCCCTGATTCAGCTAGTCTCGTCAGCCAGCTTGCTAGGGATCCAGTCTCTAACTTCTGAGTACTAAGGTTACAGGCTTTCATTTGGGTGCTGAGTATCTGAGCTCTGGTCCTCACATTTGCCAGGCAAGCACTTTAGCCATCTCCCTGGGTCCACATGGTGATTTTCATCATCTTGACTGGGACTAAAGTTGGCTCAGACCAGGCCATCAAGATCCACCAGTGTAGATTGAGCCTAGCGGTGGGCTAGCCCAGCACCTGCAAGCGGTCAGGCAAGCTGTGTCTGCCTTCAGTGAGTCAGCAAATACTGCAGATCGGGGCTTAGTTTTTGATGGAGGCATTCTTTAGTCCATCACTAGACAGTGCCCAGTGAAAGGGAAGAGGCCTCAATGTACGTCCAAGCTACCGGCCACAGAACTGAAGCACTGAGCCTTGTCTGCTAGGCAGTGTGGACTTTGAAATCAGAAGGAGCAGGATTGGAATCCTGCCATTTTTAATAACCTTTTAAATAACGATTCCTTGGTATGTTCATATTTAAGATGGTAACCACTGTCTTTTATACTGAAAGGATAGTTACAGATATTAATCCTTGGGAGACAAAAATTACAATAAAATGATGACCACTGTTGAGTGAAAGAAGAGCATGGAGCTGATTTTAATATGTAAATTTTGAGTTTGTGTGGCTGTCCTTAGGCAGAGGCTTCCCACAACACTATTAAGGTTGACTGTGTGTATCCATGCACTGTTTCACTTACTCCACAAAAGAGCTGCTTAGGGAGATACAGTGATGTGATTGCCCTTATTCTATAGGTCAGACAGAGGGTTAAGTCGGGTAACTGTCATGTGGTCAGGCATCTAGTAAGTACAGAATGGGGTCTGCAGCGCATGTATGAATTCCGAGTCAGCTTCCTCTTCCTATGTGCACACAGGCGGTGTGCACTCCGCAGACATCCGAGCTGAGGGATCCATCCAGTCCCCAGGAGCCCAGGTCGTGGGTATGCTTGAAGGCTCTGTAGAGCAGGCAGGGTAGAGGCCAAGGATACAACCTTGGGCAGTATTAATGTTTAAAGGGCAAGGTAAAGGTTTAGAAAAGAAGGAATAACAGGATCACAAAAGGTAAGAGTTGTAAAAAGACTCCTTGAATTTGACAATGTGAAAAACATCAATAGTCTTAACAAAACAGTTTGATAAAATAATGGAGTCAGAGGCCAATTGATTGATCTATGCTAAATTGATAATTAAGTAGAAGTAACTGGTGTGAGGAATGGAAGAATAGAAGTAACTTGAAATCTGGGGAGATATTAAAAAATATATGTATATAATAATATATAATAATAAAATATATAACATACAAATATCATATATTACATACTGTTGCATATGCTTACGTATATATGTTGCATATATGCATACATACCGCACACATAGATATACATGCAAACATACGTATTAGGACAAAATGATGAAAGCTGAAGGTTTAGGAATGATTGGAGAGGCTGGTAGAGTGGTAATCAGCTGGCTCTCAGGTTCGGGTCCCATGGATTGGGACAGACCAAGAGGCAGAGAACTCAAGATGAAGCTCGCTCTATAGAGAGTAACCCTAACACACCAACGACATTAACCACTCAGCAACAGTCCTAAGAAAGACTAAAGATAGCATTGTAGGCTTAGGCTAGGTAGGAGATAGGTCAAACCAGGAGGCCATTCACAGACCGAGAGGATGCAGAGAGGACAGGGTGCTGGGGTCTCAAGGGTGATGGATGGATGGATGGATGGATGGATGGATGGATGGATGGATGGATGGATGGATGGATGGATGGGTGGGTGGATGGGTGGGTGGATGGAGTGAATGAGTGAGTTGTCAGAGTAGGGAGTTATCATTAGTAGCACTGGAGTCTCCACATGAAATAGTTCATAAGCAGAGAATCTTGGGCACTCAGCAAACACTGGTGCAGCTACTGCAGGTCTGGTTTTGAAGCAGATTAAAAGTGAAGGTTGTCATCATTGAGGCCATCGAGGGATTCAAAGCATAGAGCTGGAGCTGAGACCTCACACAGGCATCGTTTTTAGTCTGCTTCTATTAAGACCTGATCCTTTTCAGAAGAATCGGTTAATAATTTATGTCTGAGGCATTCTCTGTCAATTATTGCAGAAACGTTCTTGCTTAATGACGTGTGTGCTTGTTTGCTGTTGTATCTGTGTGTAGCCAGACGGCAACCCTGGGTGCTGTGCACCTTGCATCTTGAGACAGGCTCTCTCGCCATTCTGGAGCGCACTAATTAGGCAAGGCCGGATGGCCTACTGAGCCTCAGGGATGCCTATCTCTGCCTCTCTGTCATGGATAAAACAAATCCATGCCACAGTACCTGGCTCTCATCTTCTGTAGTTAGTACCTCAAAACGCTTTTATTAGTTCCTAATGATCCTTGATTTTTTTTTTTCCCTTTTTGGGACAGGTCTCACTATGTAGCTCTGGTTGGCCTAGAACTTGCCTATAGCCCAGACTCTTCTGGAATGGCAGAGAGCCACTCCACTACCTCCTGAGAGCTAGGATTAAAGGCCTGAGTCACCACCTCGCTGCCCTGATAATACCTTAACATCCCATCATGATTCTCTTCCTGGGATGAGTGGGTGGGGGAAACATGAAAAACTCATTTCTTCTCCCTCCCTGAGATAGACAACTTGGCCCTAGAGAGGTATGTCAGTAATGGCAACTACCGTTTATTAAGACGTACTACCTGCTAGCCACTGTGCTAACCACTGATACAGATGGTCTCTTCCTGGCCTTGTAGTAACTCCCTGAGATCGGTCTCCTTCCCATCTATGTTTTATGATGAAAATTCTGAAAATTTGAAGAGGTCAGGCCCCTTGCCCAAGGTCACTCAGCGTGTAAGTGATAGAACCAATCTTGAAAGCCATGCAGCATGCCTCCAGCACTCAAGATCCTAACTGCAGAAAGACTTCCCGTCAGAGGCCAGTGTGTTCGGGTTAGTTAATGCAGTAGGAGCGTTTCTCCCCTGCCCAGAGACTTCCCAGGGAGCTGGGCTTACCATTGCTTAGCGGCAGCCTGCCCCTCCTTAGCAGTGTCCCACTGACCCCAGGGCACGCTGTACTGCTTTCCCAGGACAGTGCCCTTCACTACTGTGGCTTGAGACATCTTCCCAAGCTGAACACTGCATCGTTCTTAAAACAGAGTTGAGGAAGGCAGACAGGACATTTCATTTGCCACTGGCTCTTGGACCCTTGGGGAGGCATGGGGAACATTCACACATAGCCCTGTGCTGGAACTTTTAGATTCTTGTTCGAGGGAGTTACACTGATGTACAAATCTTAATTCTAGATGTCCAAAAACGTAATATAGGATTAGTGCACCAAAAGAAAATAGGGTTTCTTTTTGAATGATAAAAATGAGTTGTTGCCCAGTAGGAAAGTTGAAGATCATGTTCTAAGTTATTTGGTAAAAGCTATTTCCAGAAAACAATGCTTTTCCCTTACCCTGTGCAGGCTGCCCTCCACCGTCCATAGTTAACAGCAGTGTGCTCGCTGAAGCCCATTCCCGGGTGACCTGCTGCTTCTGTAGAAGATGCTCACGGAAGAGAAACAGATGCACAGAGGTTTAACAAATGCAAGCTGGGAATTTATTCCCATTTATGGACCAGAGGAAAACGGATTTTTTAGCCTTCTCTGCAAGAGTGAAAGACTGTTCCACCTTTTCCTTCAAGATTAAGACCACAGAACAGTTGTGCCTCACACATCTCTTCTATACTCCTGAACAGTATCAGTTCATATCAACCCTGACCTGACCTCCCTCTCCTCTGCCTCCTCCTCCACCGCACCCTGTACAATGCAGGATGCAGATAGGAAGCTCACCTGGCAGGTTATCTTGCAGTAGCCCACCGAAATGCTGGGTTTAACTTACTCTTGAGGAGAAGGGGGCTTGAGGCCAGAGGGCTCATAGCCGAAGACAGGTCCAAAAGGTAGTTTAACTATAACTAGATAGTACCTAGGACTTTGGCTTCCAACTACGTTTTTGTTGAGGCCTAAGGACTAACACCCAAGTTTTTGCCAAAACCAAGTGTGGGGTCCAGGGGAGTGGGGCTGAATGCAGAGGGGAATAGAGCATGGGTTTCAGTCTGGAAGGTTTTTGTCCCAGGCAGTGCTAACCCAGACACTCAAGCTCAGTTGTAATGACCTTGTATCCATTCAACTCCCTAGAACACCTTTCCATGTGATCTCCTGCAGCCCCAAGGGAGGCTATGGGAACAAAGCTGTTCTTCGGGCACTGCCTCGCCTCCCCTGCCCTCTCTTGACATTTGCATGGATGGCACAGAAGCAGCAGCGTGTGCATGAGTTACTTCAAGAAGTATCGGTCACCACGTTTCCCACCACCTGGCTGGTACAGTGTGTTTCACTTAAAAATATGCTGATGAAGCAACTCAGATTATTTTATTAAACCTCAATCCTCAGTGCACATATTTCCAGGATTCTGAGAAATGTTCACAGGTCGTTTCCATCACCTACAAACCTGATCATTTGCACAGTGGGTTGCGTGAGAGCTGAACCGGCCACTGTATTAATGGAACATTGTTTTTATTTGAAAGAGTGACTGACAGACAAACTACTGCTATTCTGACTGTGGTATTTGGTCGGCATTTTCTCAAAAATGACTGAAGCGAACCTGTCATCTCAACAAAAACAACTGGAGGTGTTTGTTGCCAGTGATGGAATTTGAGCCTTCAAGTGAAAATGAGAACCTGGGAACTTTGTGCATACCCTTGAGAGTTTGACAGTTTCTCAATAGACTTCTGTGATGAGTTCAGTGCTGCTATTAACAGATATGATTTTTATATTGTATAATGGAATGTGTTAACATTTCCAAGAGCTGTATGTCAGTGAATTAATATTTTTTTGATGACCAATGTAGCACGCTGAGGTGAAGGGACCATTGAGAGCCCTGGACACGCTGGTGTGTTTTACTGCAGTGAAGCATGCAAGTTTAGTTCTAATCCAAATTCTGTGTTGTAGCTGTGGCTGGCTTCAAGAAATAATCACTTGTGGAGGTACGATGTACCGGAAGCCTCTGTGTGTGTGTGTGTGTGTGTGTGTGTGTGTGTGTGTGTGTGTGTGTGTGTGTGTGTGTAGTATGCATGTATGCATGTGTGTGTGTGTGGAGTATGCATGTATGCACATGGGAGTGTACAAATCTGTGTACACATTTGTAGACACAAGGGAAGGATGCCAGGTGTATTCCTTCATCACTCTCTACCTTATTCCTTTGGGATAGCATCTCTCAGTGAGCATGGGGTAAACCCCAGTGATCCTCCTGTCTCCACACCCTCCCTCCACCAGTAGTATAACGGGTGTGCTTGACTGTGCTCAGCTATTTACTTGGGTGCTGGGATCGTGAACTCAGACCCTTATGTCTGCATGGCAAGCACTTTCCCCACCTAGCCTCCTGCTCAGTCCTAGTGTACAGTAACTTTAGAAAGAGTGTCTTTCATCAGATGATATGACTATTGGATGTTTCCCGCTTTTACTCCTCTGTAACAACAGGAAGCCAAACTTTTCTTTATGTCCCAAACTGTATCTCCTCAACTGGAATTCAAAAGGAGCCGTGCAAACCAAACTATAACTTACTAGGAAATATATTTCAGAGACTTGCAAAAATATAAAATCATGACAGATTTTTCACTGTTGTTTCATTGTTTAAAATTTGTTTTCATAAAAATGAAGTGGATTTGCTGTTGTTCTTTTTAAAATGAATTAATTTTCAAGCATTTTTCTCAGTTTTAGTGATCATTTCTAGCATGGCATTAATAGGTAGGGCCTGCACCAACAGGCACCTATTAGGTTCTCAAGTTTTAAGGGCATGAAGGAATCCTGAAGGCACAGTTTGAGAACCACTGCTCTTCAGAGTTCCCAGCATGCCTAGTTAGTGCATAGCATGGAGTATTGATCCATTGTGGACCTGACCATGGAACTAGTAGTTACTTAAATTTAAGCAGGGGCAGGAGAGAAGGCTCAGTGTCTCTCAGCACTTGCTGTTTTCCAGAGAGCCTGAGATCAGGCCCAGCACTCATGCAGTACCACTCACAAAAACCTGTAACTCAAGTCCAGGGGATCCAACACCCTTTTCTGGCCTCCGGGGACACCAGCACACTTGTAGCAAATACACAAATAAAATAAAATAAAGTCTTTTTAAAGATTAAACAGTTTCCACAGACTGTGAGAACTGCTGGGACAGAAGCTTCGGTGCTTGTAGGGCACCTGGCCCAGTGGGGGGGGGGGGCGTTTTAAGCACAATTGGTGGCCCTGCTGGTTCTTGAAGACTGAGTAAGAGTTTATGTAGGCAGAAAATAGAGAGTTCTTACTCTGGCTATATGGAAAAAGTATGTGCCAAGCGTCTGTGTGATCCATCTTCTCCAACCACATCTTCATTGTAGGAACAAGAGAAGGGGTAGAGCGGGAGAACGGGGTGAAGTGGGAATGGTGTGACATGAAGCTTGACTAGACGACAGCAGCAACGTCGTGCAGGGCTGGTGAGGTCAGGAGTTAGACCCTCCTCCTGGAGGATGGGAGGTATTAAGGCAAGAGACCGCCATTCACTTGCATATCAGACACATCTCTATAGTCACAAAGAATGGGAGACTCATTAGAATTCATTAAAACAAACTGACAGAAACTAGAGTGTAGACTTAGGGTGTGGCTGAAGAATTAGAGAGGCATGGGTTGATTCAGAAGATATCAGTGAAGAGAGATGGATAGCTCATGCCATTGGATTGAGTGGGGTTAAAGGGGGAAGGAGGAGCACCAAGGCTGAAGCTGGATTCCAGGTTTAGCACCAGCATTGATGGATGTTATGGCCACTGACAGACAGGGCTTAGAAGGTGCAGGCTTAGAGAACAGGAGGAGGAGTTCCATTTCTCCTCTTCCTATAGGCTGCCCAGGAGAACCTGCCCCCTCATCATTTGCATGTATGGTTCTGAAGTTAAGCAGAGACACCTATATCGGAGCTATAGAACAGAAAGTTCTCGACATACAAATCCTCAGTAAAGCCACAGGCCTAATGAGCTCTTGGGATAAAGATCTGAGGAGGAAGAACCAACTGCCTGGGAAGGAAGTTATGGCAGTTGCAGTATTGAAGAACAAAGTATTGAAATAAACAAAGAAATGGTGCACACAGATTTCCGAGAACCCCGAAACCATGTGGTCATTGAGGCAGACGCAATACTATACAGAAGGAAGGAGGGGAAGAGATCAGTGGTGACGGGAGCTGTCTGCAGTGAAGACCCATAGGAAGCAATTGTTGAACCATTAATGTTTCCACTTAGTGGAGAAGAGTGATTGCCTCAAACAGCTTAAAGAGTGAGCCCAGGAGGGAAATGGCAGGAGGGAGACAGCCAAAGGAGATACAAAGATTTGAGAATACGATAATTCTATAGGATGGAGTCGAGAAGGGTAAGTGTGGTGTGTGTGTGTGAGAGAGAGAGAGAGAGAGAGAGAGAGAGAGAGAGAGAGAGAGAGAAAGAGAGAGAGAGAGAGAGAGAGAGAGAGAGAGAGAGGAGAGAGAGAGAGAGAGAGAGAGAGAGAGAGAGAGAGAGAGAGAGAGAGATTGTGAAGGATTCGTAAGTTACTACAGAAAAGTCAGGTAAGAGAGAGTATTTGGGAACAGGTGGAAGGAGACCATGTCTTTAGCCACAGGGTCTCGTGTAGACCAGGCTGACCTGGAGTTCTCTATGTTGATGAGGCTGGCCTTGAACTGATCCTCAGGCCTTCACTCCCTGAGTGAAGATGTGTGCTACATATACATCATGCTAAATGGTCTCTCAATGACACTGCTTCCCCAGTGTCCTGCTCTGATCCTTGCACAGAAGGGGCTGGAAATTACACACTGATGGTCTCTGGTCATTCTTTTGCTTTGCCGTGTAACTTCCCTCAGGCATGTGCCCACCTGAGGCCTCTGTTGCCACTCCAGTCATGGTATGAGTTGACATGAGCTCTACCAGAAGTTGAGGTATACGATAGTTTAGTTAGAGAAGAAAACCCCTGCCTGGTGAGATGGATCAGGCAGTAAAGCTCTGATGATTTAGTTTGATCTTAGAAACCCAGAAAGTTGTCCTCTGACCTGTGGTTCACCAGAGGGACTAAACAAGGAGACACTGGTATGTATAGAGAACTGTATCTTTAGATATCAATGATATAATTAAACAATCTAATCTCTATACAGAACGGTGTAATTTCATCATGAACTAAAATTTATCCTCAAGAAGAGTGATTCTTTTTTTTTTTTTTCAAGAAAACATTTTCTGGTCAGTGAAAATTATCTTTACATTTCTGTTGTTTGCTTTTCTGTTCACCAGGTTAAGTCTTCTGTTACACCACCGCCATTAAGTTTTCTATGTAGAAAAATCTATTCATTACGGACACATTTATTGCTTCATTGACTTGCCTGTTTAAGATGTGGAGAAGCACAAATTAAATGTTGTGCCTTTCCTTTTTGAAAAAGGGGGATGAATGGGTGCCATTTTCTTGAATGTTTGTCTCACATAACTGACAAACCACCCTCACAGGCTGGCAGATGTGGGTCTGCTTGTTTGGTACTCGTTCCGCAGGGGTCATTATTGGAAGGTACGCCTCCTGAGACTCAGCTCAGAGGAAACAAGGCAGTCACAATGAAGTCAGTTGCTTTGGGGAAACTGATAACCTTCCTCCAAAGTCTATTACAGTGAGGGTAAAGGTAAACTAAGCAGGGTATAAAACAAGTTTTTGAGAAACTCTCAAGGAGCCTTGATACAAAGTTAACCCATTGGGTACTTCTGGATGTGAATGTCTAAGACGTTGGCATTTGTTTCAGACACATACTTTAACGCCCTATCAGTATTTCCCTAGGCACCTAACTCTAATTAGTTTTAGTACTCCTGTGGTCAGCACATACAGGTGTAGACCAAGGGTGCTGGATCATACATCTTCTCCAGCAGCAGTCAGGCCTGACTCTGCCTTCTGAGATCTCACATCAGTTTCCTTCCATATCTCTTCGCTCTTGCCTTTACTCTTCCCATTAGGATATCAAGGAGAACTCGGTTCCATTTCTTTTTTAATATAACATCTTCACCAATTAGCTGAATGCCATGCATGCATACAGTGTGTTTTAGTCCTATTTATCTTCCTACTCCTCCCTCCAACTCCTCCCGGATCTACCTTATATTCTACTTTTTAACAGCTGTGATGGATTCTTCTAGAAGGATTGAGGCTTCATCCTCAATGCATCAAATCCCATCAGACTCATAGCCTTATTGGCTCTGCTTTTAAAAGGAAAAACAAACAAAAACCAGAAGCCCCTGCATTCCGTGTGGTTGTCTGTCCCTTGTTCCACTGTTGTAGAACAAGCACTGTTCTCTCAGGCCCTGAGGGCAGCCCTAGAACCCCTGTTCTATATTAAAAGAAACTTCTGCATCTACACCTGGGTGCTCAAACATTGAACCTGCTTTCTTGCTTCAGTTGAAATTTGGTATGTCGGTATGACCCTGAGAGCTTTTCCCAGTTGGGCTTGTGAGAAAAACAGGGTCAACAAGCCCAGTGCTGTTTGGACCTAATCTCTCCCTACCCAAACCCTGTCACCCTTATAGACTCTGTTCGTTAGATCATTCTTCAGCTGACAGATCTACTCTCTATATTCTCCTGTCATCTCCTGACCTCCTGGTCATTTATGTAACTTATTGCCTCCCTCAAAACTCAAGTCCCTGCCTTCATCCAAGTTTCCTGCCATTCTAGATTTTCAGTTCTTAAACTTTCTCAATTCTAAGTGACCTTCACTTTTTCTCATTACAATCTGCTCTCTTTTTTCCCCCCATCTTTATTAAATTGGGTATTGCTTATTTACATTTCAAATGTTATTCCCTTTCCCAGTTTCCATGCCAACATACCCGTAACCCCTCCCCCTCCCATTCTCTATGGGTGTTCTCCTCCCAATCCTCCCCCCATTACCACCCTCCCCACAAAATCCCATTCACTGGAGGTCTAGCCTTGGCAGGACCAAGGGCTTCCCCTTACACTGGTGCCCTTACTAGGCTATTTATTGCTATCTATGCAATTAGAGCCCAGGGTCAGTCCATGTATAGTCTTTGGGTAGTGGCTTAGTCCCTGGAAGCTCTGGTTGGTTGGCATTGTTGTTCATATGGGGTCTCAAGTCCCTTCAGCTCTTCCAGTTCTTTCTCTGATTCCTTCAATGGGGGTCCCGTTCTCAGTTCAGTGGTTTGCTACCGGCATTCGCCTGTGTATTTGCTGTATTCTGGCTGTGTCTCTCAGGAGAGATCTACATCCGGTTCCTGTCGGCCTGCACTTCTTTGCTTCATCCATCTTATCTAGTTTGGTGGCTGTATATGTATGGGCAACATGTGGGGCAGGCTCTGAGTGGGTGTTCCTTCAGTCTCTGTTCTAAACTTTGCCTCCCTATCCTCTCCCAAGTGTATTCTTGTTCCCCTTTTAAAGAAGGAGTGAAGCATCTGCTCTCTTAAAGTTTAGATTTTTTATTAGGAAAGGCACCATCCCTGAAATCTTATGATCAAATAATTCTTTCCAATGAGTCAGAACCTCTAATACAATTGAGGACTAGGAACAATGATAGGTATCTGCACTGATTCGTTGGTTTTGTTGTTGTGTTGTGTTTTGTAAACTAGACACAATCTAGAGTTGTCTGAAAAGAGGGATCTAATCTATTCTCAGACTCAGAAATTGCCTCTATCAGATTAGCCTGAAGTCAAGTGTGGGCATTTTCTAGATTAATGATTCATGAGTTTATGAGGGAGGGTCCAGCTCTAACTGTGGACAGGGCCATTCCTGGGTAGATAGTCCTGGGCTGTGTAAGAAAGTAAGCTGGGCAAGCCATCTTTTCTTGCTTACTTTTAGTAGTAAAAGCTGACATAAGCAGCTTTTGCCTGTATTTTATTTATGTGTAGTGTGTCTTGAGATATTTTCTCACTTCTGCTTTCCACATGACTAAGTTTCTCTTCAGCACTGTCAACCTACTCATTCTATGTTCTTTTATTTCAAGATTTTCAATTGGTTCCTTTTCATTTTTACCTTTCAGTAAACTTTTGGTTTTACAGTCTTGTTGATGTCTAAGAATCCCTCATTTGCCACTCAGGAGATATTTACAGTCATTTCACAACTGTTGTATGTATGTCCTCAGACTCAAATGACAGTCCCAGTCATGGGACTGCCTTTTCCTGCTGTGTATATTTTCTAATTTTCTTTTTATCAAGAATTTAACTTCCTTAAGGATATTTTCTGTATGAATTCTATTTGAAGAGTTTTGGGATTGCCTAAACTCCAGTTCCAGGGATTTCTTAGCTCCTAAATAGGTCATGAGAAGCACCTGGAGTGGGCCATGATGATGCACACCTTGAATCCCAGCACTTGAGAAGTAGAGGCAGGAAGGTCTCTGTGAGCTTGAGGCCAGCTTGGTGTACATAGGAAATTATAGGCCATCCAGGGCTGCATAGTAAGACCCTGCCTCGACAACAACAACAACAACAATAACAACAACAACAACAACAAAGGCATTGGGAGGAGCTGGGACGATTGTGTTTGTGGGCACTTGCTGTTCTTGCAAAGAACCCACATTAAGTTCCCAGTTACCTGTTATTCTAGTTCCAGGGAATCCGACACCTTCTTCTGGCCCCCATGAGCATCCACATACATGTGGTGCACGCGTGCACGCACGCACACACACACACACACACACACACACACACACACACACATAAATAAAAATAAATCTTCAAAAAGAAAGGCTTGAGAATCTTACTGTAGAGGAATACTTTGTGTTCACAAATGTTCAAGGCATCTTCATTTCTTTTGAAAATTTATATTAATCATTTTTACTATTATTACTAATACTATTAGTCTCTCCCTTTCCCCCTTCCCCTCCCCCTTTGCCTCTCCCTCTCCGTGTGTGTGTGTGTGTGTGTGTGTGTGTGTGTGTGTGTGTGTGTGTGTATGAGTGCAGTTGCTCCTCAGGAAGAGACCTGCACAGTCAGTAAAGAGTGGATGCAGAACTGTTTTAAGAGGATAATTCTGGGGACCCAGACAGAGCTCATAATGTCATCCAAAAGGTGGGATGTATAGGTTATCAATGACCATAGATAGGCCCTGATCCTAGATTCTTTGTTCTATAGAGAGGGGTACTGTAGCCAAAAAAAAATCAAAGTGGATTAAAAAACGTAGGCCGCAGGCATGGCCCTCATAAACTAATGCTGTTCCTATAACACTCATCTTCAGTCTCACCAGTTTTCCCACAACCTCCAGTCCTTTGTCCCTGCTCCATTTTTCTTGGTCTGTAACCGCTGCAGGGCTTCCTTTTCTGTATGGACACATGCTAGGGTGAACATCCTCGTAGCAGTGCCCTCAGCCTCCTGGCCATTGGATGCTTCCATCGCTGTACAGCCTGGCTCCACGTCGTCTTGCGTTTGACTCCTGGCCCCCATTTTCTTACTGTGCAATCGGTTGCCAAGTGCCCGCAGTACAAATGGTGGGAAACACATCATCCCAGCTGCATCTGTATTGCCAGGGATCGTTCTGGGTTCTCTCTGGCAGCTTTCCCCCTGGAAACACTCTCAAATCTTGGCCACTTTTCTCAGGCTCCTGTCCCACTATCTTCTCTCTTACTCTTAGCAAATGACCTCGCCTCCTATTTCTTTAAGAAAATCAAGTCATGCATCTTCCACTTCCTGCTTCCCCCTCCCATGTCACACGGTGGCTATACTGTTTGCTGCTTAGTATGGTTGAGAGTGATGGAGGCTTTCAGCAGCACTGACCACTGACCTGCCACTTCCCTCCTGTCACCATGGCAACGGTGCTGTCTCCCACCAGCTTCCCAGTCTCAGACAAATCTTCCCTCTGAAGCTTTGTTCTGCCCCTTTCTGTCTCCTCTGGACCTAAGCACGTCAATTATCTTCTCTGTCTAAAGCTGTGAATCTAAGCAGCAGACACTTCACTACTTAGACCCAAATCCCTCTCAATCCACTCTGATCTTGTTTCTTCTCCGGTAAACTCCGCAGAAACTGCTCTGCCCCAGCTTGATTATGATTTCTCTGCTGCTAAAACCAATGGACTCTCCAGTGCATCTCTGTCATCCTGCCCATTGCTGAGGCTGCCATCTGAATGTGGCTGTCACCCTTGACCCCCTGCCCTTCCTGCTCTCCCGACCTGTTGCAAGTCTCCTCCCCGTAAATGTTGTCTTCCTCAGAGTTCCGCCCTAGGCTGTCTCTCTCTTACTCATTAAACTCTCAGTGCCTTGCCTGTAGACGGTGCTCCATCAATATCAAATTAAGTATGCAAATCCAGCTGTCAGTTTCCAGTGCAAGCTATAGGCTCCGACGTCTTTAAAAGTTTAAGCAAGAAGCGAACTTTTTGAAGGGCTACACATTTCCCATTACACATGACATATTGCTTATTGCAAGCGGAGTCCACTGGGGGTGGGAACCGTAAGAGCTTATTTGAGAACTAATATTGCTATATGCTAGCCACAGAGCCGATGCAGCCATCTTATGAGAAATACAATAGAGAGATTACTTAGCGGCTGTCTCCCCACACTCCCGTTTCGTTTCCTTCCACGGTTCTTGGCAGAGAATCTGGAAGAGAAAAACATAATAATAATTAAACCACACTGTGTTCTCCCAGACTAAATGATGTCTGCTGTTCCGAGAAACAAATCTTAAGAGGCAGTGCGTGTTCCATGATTGTTGAAAATAGAACATTTTCAAAGGGTTTTCTCCTGGAGGCTTTGATTAAGCATTATGGCCCTTCCCTTCCACATCATGTAGTAAAAGTTCCCCTCAGCGCTGTGTACCACATGGGGAACGGCAGGCTATGTTGTTAGATTTTAAAGCCCACTTTGAAAAGAAGAATTCAAAAGAGATCTATTTAAGGCTCTCTTTCCCTTGCAACAGAGAGGGACCACCTGTGGCGCGTTGGGTCGCCGAGTCCCCCCTCACTCTCCCCATAAGCAATTATGTCACTTGGGAGTGGATACCATTCGATGTGAGGAAAGACGCCTGCCAAAGAGCAACTGAAATCACCCATTACTTTATTTAGTCTTGACCCTAGGGTTTCTCTTCCTAACCTTCAGAGTCTGCCCATCAAGAGTCCCCATGTGCTCAGTCATGGGTCTCAAGGACCATGTTATTCCGGTCCCATCTGTCCCTGCCACAGCCACTCCATATCACCAGCCATCTCCATCCACTTGCCCTTGGGAGCGATGCACCTTCAACAGAATCTAGAAGGAAAGATCATCACAGTGAAGCCAAAGCCAGGGCCCACAGACCACACGCTTGCACCGCTCCCATTTTGACAACGGAAGAACTTAAGCGGGATCTCATAGCCACACTTGTCTTTACTACTGACCAATCCTTGGGCAGGATGAAAGGCAAGCACACGAGACACCCAGATTGCATGAGGAAAATCCTGCTTCTCCTCTTAGCCTTCTCGTGTGACCTGTGCTTCCAAGACAGGCCATGGAGAGTCAGACCTAATGCCTGGGCTAGTTAAGATTAACGGCCAACGTGACAGGATCAGGATCTTAGCTGGTAGACACGCGTCTGGGCACACCTTGAGATGGTGTTTAGGTTAGGTTAGCCTCTGAGCATTGTCCTGATTAGATTAATTGAAGTGGACCGGTCCACCCTAAGAGAGAGAGAGAGAGAGAGAGAGAGAGAGAGAGAGAGAGAGAGAGACGACTAAGTACCAGCTGCAGGGAATGTGAGCATCTGCCTCAGGCGCCCACCGTGCCGGGCCATACCCTCTTACTGCGTGCCATAGAAGCCCTCCCTCCCTTAAGTTGAGACGGTCCCTATCACAGCAGCAGAAAAATAACAGAAACAGTGACTGAGTCAGGATGGGGATCGGGACAGTGAGGGTGAAAGCACTGCCTGCAGCCAAGCACACTGCATGCCTGTAATCCCAGCACCGGAGAGGCTGAGGCATGAGGAGTTTGAGGTCAGCCTGGGCAACATAGCAAGTTCAAGGGCAGCCTGAACTTGTGAAATCTACACAGTGAGACCCCACCTAAAAAGAAAAGAAAAAAAAATCATGACAATGAGCTAGCGTCTTGGTTTCCTATAAGAATCCATGTTTAAAAATTTAAAAACATCGAGCTAGCCAAACAAAACCTGGCTAGAGAAGCAGTACTGCCTGGAGATTGAATTTCACATCCCCAAATTATGCCTGACTTCTCCTTAATTCCCCTTTGTGTTCACTCTGTACTCTCCGTCTCTCCACTGCCAGATCACACGTGCACACGCGCGCGTGCGCACACACACACTCACACACACACAAATCCACACATACATGCACATCACATACACACATACCACACATACACATACACACCACACACACAAACATACAAACACTACAAAGCTGTAGTAAAAACTGCTGCTTTATTTTAGAGAAACACGTTACCAAACACACTAGTGTTTGAAAGTCTGCATATGAACCCAACATCATTTCAAAGACTTAAGTTCTCTGTCCTTGTCGATGTATACAGGGTGTGTGCAGTACAAGATCTTTGTTTAAAACTTGTAACTAACTAATAGCACCGAGATGCGGACGATTACCAGTATACCTGCATCGCAGACCACTCCCCACACTCCAGACCCACTCGCACATACCATGTCCACCCAGGCTACTCTAAGATGAGAGATTCAGCTTGCCCAAATGTGCTGCTGCTTCGTATTAGCAAGTGTCTCCTGCTGGCTCAAGCTAAAAACCACCCTAGGGTTCCTCTTGCAACCTATGTTTTCTTTCTTCTCCCCTGCTGTGCTTGGATCTGGACTGTTTCCCCCCAAACATCATGTATAAAAGGCTTAGTCCCCAACTAAGTACTAATGGGAGGTCATGAAAACTCTAAGGCTCAAGACTAGTTTTCAGTCATGGGAGGTGCACTGGCTGGTGTTGTGTGTCAACGTGACACAAGCTGGAGTTATCACAGAGAAAGGAGCCTCCCTTGAGGAAATGCCTCCATGAAATCCAGCTCTAAGGCATTTTCTTAATTAATGATCAAGGGTGGGAGGACTCAGCCCATTGTGGGTGGTGCCATCCCTGGGCTGGTAGTCCCAGGTTCTATAAGAGAGCAAGCTGAGCAAGCCAGGGGAAGCAAGCCAGTAAGTAACACCCTCCATGGCCTCTGCATCAGCTCCTGCTTCCTGACCTGCTTGAGTTCCAGTCCCAACTTCCTTTGGTGATGAACAGCAACATGGAAGTGTAAGCTGAATAAACCCTTTCCTCCCCAACTTGCTTCTTGGTCATGATGTTTGTGCGGGAATAGGAGCCCTGTAAGGCAGGAGGTGTGTCCTCAAAAGCTGCTGCAGAGCTCCGTCATCTCTCCCCTTCTCTCCTAATTCCACCAATGTAGGGATAGCGCTTTGCTAATGCGCTAATCACTGTGGTGTTCTGCATAGCTATAGACCCAGAAGCAGAGGTGCCAACTATGATCTAAAATTGTGAGCAAAGACATACCTTTTTTCTTTTTTAAGTTGATTGCCTCAGGTATTTTATTATATCCGTAGAAATCTGACCAAGACAGATCCCATATCCCTCAACAAACGCTATTGGTTCCATAGCTATGACATCTAGTGACAGTGCTGTTCAAAGTAGTGTCTTCAGGATGCTGGTCCATGACAAGGGCTACCGGTGCAGAACAAGTTAGCATTAGAAACTGGGAGTTATTGGCAACTTTTAATGGAAATCTGACACGGGCATAATGACCAGGTTCACAAGAGTGAGCCCACTGGACAGGGCATGAGTACTTGGGGATTGATGGGCTAGAATGGTGGTGGTTTGTGTGTGACACAAGTCATGTGATAACTAATCCCATGAGCCCTGGGCCCATCCAGACCATGACAGTTTATAATCAGTTTGTCAACTGTACACTAAAAGTAATAAAACAACAGAACCATTTGTAATGAGAACTCACATTTACCAGCTTTAACTTCTAATCAGTTTTTCATTTTGTGGTTTAACATTAGTAATTACATTCCAGCGATAGGCTTTATATTTTTGTTTTCCCTTCCAAGTTGCTAAGATGAAATGAGTTTCACTGGCTTTTGGGAATGGAGATGTAGGAGGAGAGAAAATACATTTCCTGAGTGTGGCAGACTGGGGATGGCGGAAATTATCCCGAGAAACCAAGACCCAAAGAGCTCATGCGGTTTCCTCAGCGCTGTGGTCCCTGACATGCTGGGTTTGGTTTATAGCTATAATGGATGTTGATGTCCTAAAACCAATGTTCAGTCATTTATGGAGACATTTGTAGAGGCCGTGAAGCAATGAAACCATCAAAAAATCATGGGCTGTTTACTTACAAACATTAAGTTTAAAACCACAAGAATTTCTCGAAAGAAAGAATATTGGGTTAGTAAACTGATAGCAGCAGATGTTTTCTATCCCACGTATGAACAAGGCTGTAAGGCCTTGCATGCTTACCATGTGCTGCTCCAGCCTGCCAAGACTGAAGTCCATGCAGGGTGGTGGAGACATTAGCAAGACTGCGGATGGTACTAAGAGCAGAGAAGGTGGCTTGAGCTCTCATCTCCAGGGCCACCGTCCCTCAGCATACGCAGGGCCCAGACAATAAAGCAGAAGAAGGCTGACTCATGGAGCAGTTGAAGCCAGCAGAGTCTTTTTCATTTTAACATAATAACTCCTCTCGTGCCATGATGGCGATAAGGAGGTAGAACTTGCCGTTTTGTTACAGACATGAAGGATGAGGCAGTAATGAGCACATCTGGAGTGCAGGCACAGTGTGGGAGGCAGTTCTGGCTGTGCAGAAAACTTTCTGGAGCAGTTACCCCGAGAAGAAGCTCAGACTAGGGTATAGGTCAGCATGCTGTCTGGCATGAGGAAGTCTGCTAGGAAAGGGAAGCTCGGCAGAAATAAAGTGGGCTTAGTGTTGTGCTGAAACTTGGGAGCTAGGTAAAGGCGCCTGTGTTCATGTCTGGATCATTCCCTGATGCTCTCTCATCCTCTAACAGCAGGATCCTAAACAGCTGTTGCTGAACACTGAGGTCTGGCGGTAATCAGGGAGCAGAGCGTTGAAAATGTTGCAAGTTCAGAACAGTTCTCAGTGTTTGTGCTTAAGAAGACGACAGTGTGAGGGCTGGAATGTACACAGTGATAGACACTGAAAGCCAGTGACCCCCAAGAAAACCCACACCCAAAGGCTGCGCAGACCCTCGGGCCATAATTCAACATGGCGTTCTTAAGAGATTCCGAAAAACAGAAAGACTGAAGTGGAGATGGAATTGACAAACGTGATCACTTACCTGTGCGGGCAGGCTTGGCGACAAGCCACCTCACCACCCCTTGAGCCTGCTTCAGTTATGTCTGATGGTCTTTACATGTCCATGTAACAAAGATGTGCAGGATGTTTGTTCAAGGGCAGAAATGGGGAAGGACAAACATGAGAGGGGGCTTGAAGAATCATTTGTGCTGCTTGTTCTGATGTGTACCCTACACCTGCCCCTCATCAGTGGTGACGGTGACACTCTTGATACAGCCAGCACTGAACACCTTCCATATAGAGAGCACCCCAAATTCCTCTTTCCAGCAAAAGAAGAGATGCCTTTAAAAGTTGAGGCATGGGGTTGGGGATTTAGCTCAGTGGTAGAGCGCTTGCCTAGCAAACGCAAGGCCCTGGGTTTGGTCCTCGGCTCCGAAAAAAAAGAAAAAAAAAAAAAGTTGAGGCATTTGGAATGTGTTACTTTCATGGAAACATAAATTAACCTGTGCACTTGCAGGATAGACTGGTGGGACAGATCCTGCTGAGGTCTAGGACTCGGAAGTGTAGTAGCACTCGGTCTATTTTAGATAACTAAAAACAAAGCTTAGCTGACTGAAATTGCTACTGTCCCATCTATTCTAGGGGACTCGTTTGCTCCATGTTGTTTACTCCATGTTGTTACTAAGGTAAAGCATGGAGACAGTTTGGATGCGTGCTGTCCCTCACAAGAGTCTTATGGCAGTCTTACCTAGACTCAGTAAATTGCTGAGTAGGAAGAAGTCGACTTGTCATATTAAATCTTAAATCTTGCCGTTGGTTCAAAGTCATACAGACATTTAATAGGAGGGCTGGGTTTCCCTTTAAAATGGAAAACACTGAAAGTGTACTAAAAAGTCCATTTATTAATTGCGTAAGTGGACAAAATAATATGTAGTTTCATACTTATCTTTTTTCTACATTATGCTTACCCTCGAAGTATTTCTTTATTGCCCTTAATGTATTTATTGCAATAAAATTCCCTGGTTATTGAACTAATGCTATAAAATCACAACTCAATATAGTCTTCATTTTTTTCTTAAGCCGTTCATTTATATTAATTTTTTCAAAATATAAGCAATGGATTAGAAATGGCTAAAAAGGGATCTTCTTCCACAGAGAGCTTAAGGAGCTTTGCCTCATAGGACTCAGTATAACAAAAGCTTTTCCTCAAACACATTTGTCTTCCAAGTATCTCCCACTTCCAGACATGATCTCAGTAACTTCATTTCAAACAAGAACATAGTCACTGAGCCTGAAACAGCCTCAGTCAATACATCTGAATGTCGACATCACCTGATCAAATTGGCCCCAAATAAAACTCTTACCACACATCTAGCCTGGTGTTATGAACTCACCAGTCCGTGGGAAGCACAGCGCAGCAGCTGCGTATACCCCAGCAATCAGAAGTAGACACCTAAGGTCGAAATTTATTTCCTTACAAACATTATTTCATGGGGTCCACACCCAGGCCCAAGATGGGGTGGTTTTGATTCATGATTATCCTGCTTCCATCCAAGTTCTGGGATTACAGGCGTGCACTGCCATTTGGTGTAAGCAGTGCTGAGTACCAAACCTAGGTAAGGCCTCATGTATGCTAGGCAACCACTCTCCCAACTGAGCTGCATCCTCGGGCCCTTGAGGTGAATTTTTTAAAAAAACAACTGTTATGTTATCCACATAATCTCTGAAGTGGCCTGGTTCTTTTTGTATTGCACCTAAACAACAGAGACTGGGTACTGTGTGAGGAAAAGAGGTTTGTTTTGGCTTGTGACTTGGAGCTTGAAGTGGACACTCTTAACCAGATCCATCAAAAGGACCGACAGGGTGCAATGTATAAGAGGTGCAGGATGCAGGCCTCAAACTATAGAAGTGGTCAGGCTCTTTGGCAGGAGAGGCCACAAGGGAATCTCCACTACTGTTCTGTCAGATAGACGTGGAATTAAGCTGCCTTCTGAATGGGTATTTACACCCATAGACTGGCACAGCCTCAGGCCTGACCGGAGAAGCAGCTTTCAGCAGTGGGGACCCACGAAAGGGAGTTCTGTGTCACCCCTTCCAAGGCCCAGAAAACAATGCTGGAGAGGGAATGGAAGGACTGTGGAAAACAAAGATGGGGAGACTGGTGGGAGCATGGAGGATGCAATCATGAAGACATAGCAGTTGTGACTGCTTACACAGGGCCTGGGGGGAAAACGGGCGAGGGAGGGGGGGAGGGAGGGAGGGAGGAGGGGGGGGGGAGGGAGGGGAGTCTATGAGGGTAGGAGAGGGCCCACTGGGAAAAGTAGTTTGGTGGGAATAGAAGGGAGAAGGTAGCTGGGGTGAGTGTAACCACAGTGTGTTGTGGGGTGTGTGTGTGTGTGTGTGTGTGTGTGTGTGTGTGTGTGTGTGTGTAATATCAGTTAAACAATAATGAATGATAATGGGACCAGGCTGCTTCATTTGGGAAACATACCACATCCAAGTCATAATAGTCATTTTTGGTTAAAAAATATATAGTTTCAATCCTTCATATGAAATCAAAATAGTATGTTCTGTACAACCCTGACAGATAGGAAGACGGGCTCTGGAAAGTCGCTGCAAAGCTGAGGTAAACATTTAATGTCGGTCTGTGCCAAGACTCTGTAAGGCAGCTTCAGGAAACCCGGGCATGGAGAAAGCAACTGGTGGGCTATCAAGTGTCGCCTTTCAGCATCAGGCCATGCTACCAAACTCAGTAAGGCTAGGACACGCTCTCAAAGTCACATCTCCACTTGCCAGAGTCTTCTTAGGCTCCTCCCGCCCCCGAGGTGCAGACCCAGGTATAGGAGAGAGGAGCAGCTGACCCTTCCAGCCCCCTTGCCATTCTCTGAGTCACCCCAATACCATTCTTCTTCACTCTGGTCATCTGAAGCTGGCTTCTGGTTTCTCAGGTTTTTCCCCTCTCATATATTATATTCTGGTGACGGAAAGAGCTCAGTTTCCAGCCCCTTACCCAAAGCTCGGCTCCAGCCTCCTATAGCCCTCTACAGTCACACACGTCCTCATAACCCCAGTCACCTCCATTATTTCTTTGGGCCCAAAGATGATGGAGGCTTCATAAATTAATAGTTTCTACTTTGTTGAAAAACTAACTGCAGAATTCATTTTTCCTTTTAATCCCTCCATTACCTATCTATCCAGTCCATATCTTATATAAAATTTCTTCTCTTAAACTGCCTCTGATTCCCAGCTGACAGACTCGGTGGCACCATGGTGGTCCCAGGTGGTCTGGAGATGGTGGCCCAAATGCCATGCCCAGCAGCTCGCTGGCCCAAGATGGAATGTTAGTAATCTGTGTCACGCAGCGACATCATGATTAATCGCACTGTCCCCTGTGGTTGATTGTGATGAAGTGCCGGGGAGTAACTGGGCAGACCAGGTGGCTGCCACAGTTAACTGTTACAAGGTAACAATAATGTCCAAGAGAGGGCCATGATAGGGCGAGTTCTAGCTCTGCTGACGTTCTGTAGGGAAAAAAGGATAAGCTCAAATCTAAACACACCTTAGAAGTCAGATGTGAGACTTCTCAAATGTGTCCACTCTTCATCTCCACTGCTACGGTCCTCTATTCCCGGGCCTGGTTTGCTCAGCTTATAATCCATTTATATACAGCAACCAAAGGACCTTAAAGCCATGCCTGTAATCAAAACCTCTAGTGACATCCTTCTGCATTTCCAGTAAAATTAACCTCTTTTACCTCGCCTCAAGCCGGTCCCTTCCTCTGTATAACCTTGTCTGTCCAGCTCTCTGGCCTGCAGCTCCCTAGTAATAGAATTCTCCTTTCTTGACTCGGGTCCTCTTGTATGACTGTTTGTGAGCATTCTTACTTACACAAACATCTGATTACTTACTTGTCTGTCTACTGAACTGTGCTCCATTAAGATAGACTGTCTTTCTCTTAGCTACAGCATTCTCAGGCCCCTGTACCAATCCCTGTCACTTGATACATACACGGCTGCTGTCTTATTGGCTTCAGCTGACAACTCAGCACAGATCTGTGTCACCTGGGAAGAGGGACTCTCAGCTGAAGGATTGCCCAGATGAGATTGGCCTGTGGCCATGTTTGTGGGGACCTTTTTCTTCAGTGCTAACTGACAGAAGACTGATCCCACTGTGGGCGGTGCTATCCCTAGACAGGCGGGCCAAGGCTGTATAAAAAGGTAGCTGAGCAGGCAGTGTTCCTCCATGGTCTCTGCCTCAGACCCGTCTTCAGTGCCTCCCTCCCCAGGTTGCCTTTGATCAGAATATCCATCATGCAACAGAACCACAAACTGTAGCAACCGGTAATATTGGATAAAAAATCCTGGGAAATAATTTTCCTTTCATTAATTCTTTTTTAATTATGGCCACTTTAAGTAGACAGAAGGTAAAATGCCTACTCAACCTCCTTTAACGTATTTTGACACTTTGCCCTACTTAAGTCCTATCATATTTTCTTAAAAATGAAATGTAAAATAAAATTTTCCACTTTACCTAAATTCGGTATTAGTGTAAATTATACCCATTCCCTCCTTTACTTTTTAAACTTTGTTATTTTATGAGTACTTTGTGTCCATGTCCATGTGCACACTGTGCGCAGGCCTGCTGCCCGGGGAGTTCAGAAGAAGATGCCAGATCCCCTGGACTGGAGTTACAGTCGAACCCTGTGTACAGCACACATGGTTGTGAGCCTCCATGTGGGTGCGGGGAATCAAACCCTGGTCATCCCCACTGGCAACAACTTGCTGTCCAAGCCAACTCTCTGGATATGTCCTCCTGAGATTTCTTTTGTTTTGTGTTGTTCCTGTTGCTGTTTCTCGAGGGGCTCCCTCTGTAATGAGCCCTGGTGTCCTGGACCCCATTGTTGGCCACACTGGCCTTGAACTCATAGAGTTCTGGGATTAAAAGCATGGGCCACCATGCAGGACCTTCCTCATGATATTTCTAGTAACTCTAGGATCTGTCGGGTCTTCCTGCCTCTACCTCCTGGGTGCTGGAGGGACCTGTACCACCATTCCTATCCTGTGTGGTACCGGGATTGAACTCAGGGCTGCGTGCATGTGAGGCGAGTACCCTGCGGTGAGCTTCATCTCTGCCCCTGCGTTTCAGGCTTAATCCAGACTTGCTACTGGTTCCCCGGCTGCAGGAACTAGAGTCATCAGTCTCACTAATCTTGTGGAAGAGCCGTTGCTGTGTTTCATTTATTTCCAGTTTTCCATTTTCTGTTTCATTGATTTGTCTGTTATTGTTTCTTTGTGCTTACGTTTATTTTGATTTATTTGCTTCACAGGTTTGGTTGTCTTCCAATAGCTGTTTTAACCATTTAATCTTTTCATTTTTTTGCCAGAAAGCATTCAAAATATATTTTTTTTTATTTCTATTAGCCAGCTTTTCATCACTTGACAAAAGGGCCTGAAAAAAATCGACTTAAAGGAGGAAAGCTTCAACTCTGACCCCTGGTTTGAAGCTCTCATCCAAGGCCGCTTGGCCATAAAGATTAGGAACATCATGATAACAAACACAGTGAAGCCAAGTGCCTTACCCTCAGGATGGCTGGGACGCAGGGTGAGGTGCAAGAGACAGGATACACCATTCCAGGGCATGCTTCTCAGTGACCGCTTCCTCCAGCTACGCTCACCTCCTAGATCTCACTACCTCTCAAAATGCTTAGTTGTGAAAGCGTAGAGCAATCCTCTGATGACATCAGAGACTGATGTCGTAGCCACGCCCTCAGATCCTGGCCATAAATGTTGCTACACTGAGCATCAAGTGCAAGAGTCTTAGAGGGAAATTTAAGCCCCAAGGAATGCTTTACCCACATGCCACAGGTGTTCATAAATTACGGTTTTGTTGTTGTTTAATTCAGGTCTTGACATTTCTCTATGTGTTCTCTTCTTTGGTCCATGAGTTACTGCGTAATGTGTGGTTGAGGGCTGAGGGTGTTACTTGCCTAGCATGCAAAAAGCCTGGGGTCCAACCTTACCACATCTACAATTAAATACTTGCAATGTTTCCCATATTTAAAATAGCAAGTCTACAAGCCCACTTCATCCAAATGTATTTTTCTTAGGAAACTTAGGAAATCTTATGTTAAGATTTTTGACTCTGATTTTATTTTGTGATATCAGGCAAGCATACGTTTCTGTTTCTGAGCATAGTTAAGAAGAATATTGGACATGTGGCACATGCTGGGAATCCCTGCACTTGGCGAGGCTTGAGGCCGGAGGATGGAGAGTCCAAGGCCACCCTGGGCTTCCTGAGCTCCACAGCAGCCGTACTTTGTGCGCTGAGAGTTCCATGTACTAAAGCTGTAGATTACCCGTGCTCCTATTTCTAAAGTCTCGGCTCCGTCCCGTCAATCTCAAGTTCTGAAGCCGGCCACATGCTTTTATGCGGCTTGCTTTGTGACTCATCCTGGTATCTTCTAGAACAAGTTCTTCCTTCTCCACAGCAGTCACTGATATGAATTTCAGAGCGTTCTATATAATAAAATATGCTCTTATATTACTTAAAATTATTAAATCCGTAAATTAACTTGAAATATTATGATGTTTGCAATATTTTCTCTTCCATAAATGTTAATAGCTTGGATGGATGCAGCCTTCTACCATAGGTTACCGAGTAGATAGTCAATAAAAACTACCGTACTTACAGTCCATCTTCATTATAAAGGAAATCTAGCTTTACGTGAAGATGAAGAGTTGTTACAGAAATACTTTTTTTTTTTTTTTACTTTTAAAATATGTTTTTTGTTTCTGAATTCTGAAGTTCTTAAAATTTCCTAGGTCATCATTTCCGGACAGTCGCGAGATATCGAATTACAAGTCATCAGCGATCTTCCTTCTATGTTGATTTTCCTTACTTGTTTTTCCTGCTTCTCACAATGTCAAGGCCTCCTAACAGTTCACCAAATAAAACTCAAGATAAAAGGGTATCTGTTATCTTAGACTCTTAGGAGGCTGAGGCAGGAAGATCAAAAGTTCACATCCTGTCTGGGCTTCAGAACAAGGTCAAGGTCAGCAAAGGCAACTCAGTGACGGCCTGTCTCAGGGTACACAGTAAAGAGGGGCCCTCAGTTATGGCTCAGTGCTCGAGTTACTGACCTAGACTGGATGAGGCCTGTGATCGGCTCTAGTGCTGGGAATACAGGATGGTTTGTATTCTGCTCTTACACCCTATCCGCTTGCATTAAGCATAGCACTGGGCCGGTGGTGGTGGGATACACCTTTAATCCCAGCACTCATGAGGCAGGGGCAGACGGGTCTCTAAGTTCAAGGCCAGCACGGTCTGTAGGATGAATTCTGGGACTGCCAGGGCTACACAGAGAAACCCTGTTCTTGAAACAAACAAACAAGCAAAGGAGTAGCACCAGCTTTTAATTTTAACAGGTTTGTTTGCTTCCCAGAAATTCAAAGTCTAGAAAGTAATTTTTATCCCCCCCCCTTTGTGGGTGGGGGAGGGAGTCGCATGTATGGATGGGGGATGCCCTCCCATGCAGGAACGTGTAAAAGCCTAAGACTGATGTGGGGACATCTTCCTCAATCACCTTTCTGCTTTGTCTCTCACTGAACCTGATAGGTGCAGCCAGACTGGCTGGCCACCAGGCACCCAAGTTCCACCTGTCTCCACCCCGCAGCATCGGGATTACAGGCACACATGGCTTTTTGACATGGGTGCTGGGATCTGAACTCAAGTCCTCGGCCATTACTTCACCCACTGGGCCATCTCTCTCCAGCCCCCAAACTTCCTTTTTACAGCCAATAATTATTACAAGCACTCGTAAAGCACACTAGGAACAGACTGCTTTGTGAGAGGAATGTGTTTCTTCTATGGTTACTTTCCATTTTGACACACACTGTTTTGTTTTGTTTTGTTTTTTATCTTTTGTTCCAAACTTTGAAAGACTTCCCATTGGAGCGGATGCTAGCACTCATGGCCCTGAAGCTCTCTCGGACTTAGTGGCTCCCCCCCCCCCCAGCTTCATCTCAAACCCGCTCATTCTTTCTCCTTTCCCCTTTGCCCTGTCTTTCTTGAATTCTGTTTTTCTAATTAAACCACCAAATCAGTCATAACAGAAGGTTCCCAGAACATAGTTCATTTCCTCACCCTTGCTCCCAACTCTGATTTATAACTGTCTTACGTAGTATTAATTAAGACAGATTTCATAATGAAGTCCCTCTCATTCTGGTATCGGTGCTGGTAAACTTGAGTCTGGCTAAGGGCTCTTTTCTTAAGCGCAATCCAGCATCCATGAGGGAAAAACAGAATTAAGACCTCTAATGGAAACTTTTCAAATGCATGCTTGCTATGTATTTTTCGGGCAGTGTTTTGAAATGCGTCATGCTTTCTCTTCCCTCCCCCGAGGTATGAGAATGCTTTCCCGTGCTGTTCTGGGGAGCTCTGGGGAGGACATGTGATGTGGGGATTGCCAAGTTCAGGGCTGGGATCTTTATGACGCACTTGGCCCAGAATTCCGCATGGCTGTGAGAGAAGCTTTGGAGGTGACTGTTCAATAAAGTCATCCTGACTCCAGAGTTATCCCACCCACCCACCGCAGCTCAGAATGGCCACGACGTTGGAAAACGGGTTTGAGGGTCCTCCCTCATTTCTAGCTCTGTTGGCAGAAGTGCACACAGCTTTTAAAAGACCAGCAGCGTTCTACAACGTAGCTCTTCTTTTGTGTGCAAAGCGGGACCAAGATGGATTTTTGACATGGGTCTTAGATCTCTGAAAGGCTAGAATCCGTATCGGGGCAGAGCACGGAGGCCTCATTCTGTCCTAGTTGGGAAACTAGCTTTGCAGTCCTGGGACCACTTCATCTGTAGGATGCATAGTGGGCCAGGCCATTCTCTAAGTCCCTTGGGAAAAACAGTCGCGTGTCATTGTTCCATTGAGCTGGAACTTGGAAACAGAACAAGCAGGCTAGTACAGGCCTTTCTCCCAGCGTACTGGATGTGGCAGGTATGCTAGCAGGTGTGAAGCCTTGGTCATAGCTCCCTTTGAGGGTCCGGAAGGGTGGGCACAGTGACATGCCAGAGATAGTTTACCTCATGGTGTTTGTGCTCCAGAGACTAGACCACTAAGCAACTGAGCACAGGCCCTAGGGCATTTTTATGCCTGCGGTTTGATTCCGAATATTTCTAGTATTCTTAGTGGTCTTTCTCTCCCCACCTAGAAGCTCTCTTCCATGAAACCTCCAGCATTTATTACTAAAGAGTATATCAGTGAGTCATTGAGTCAAGCCATGCAGGGTCTGAAGGAAACTGCAGCAGAAGGAGATGCACAGACCGAGTTCCAAGACAGCATTCCTCCTGTGTCAAACGTTCCTGTAAGCGTTCTGTCTGGAGCGTCTTCCCTCTCATCCTGTCTTTATAAACTAGTATCATGTGAGGCCAAGTGCTGACGGCCTTTCCTTTGTTGTCCTTCTCTCTCAGGATGATTTGACCAAATATGGGTTTCCCCTTAGCTGTCGCCTGTAGACACAAAATGCGAAGAGGTGTTTGTGTGTGTGGTGCGGTAACAAGTGCTCCTTAGGGAATTTCTAGAACTAGAGGAAAGTCTGAAAGAAAAAATTCCTACCCAACCCAGGCGACGACTGCTCACATTTGGCACTTTCTTCTTTCCTGTGTCCACGTTTTCTGTTGTTAAAATAAGCAAGAGTTTTGTGTACCATGCCTTTCAATCATTTGTCAGATGTGCTGTATAAATAACCCCACAATAAACATATGTTTCTATTTTTCCTGATTATTTTCTCAGAAGCTTCTAGAGGTTGACACACAGCATTAGGGAGCTGAGCTTACTTTATCGTTGTAGTCTGACGCATCTTCCCCAGTGGCCTGGTTAATGGATTCCATCGCCTAGCCCCAAAGCCTGTACTTCCCGCCATACTCTTGCCAATGGTAGGGCCTGTTTCATTTTTCAGATCTTTGCTAACTTAATGGGAAAATGCTCTTTCATTATTGTGTCTCATTTTACTAATTATAGGTAATATTAAAAGTTCTCACGTGCCTACTAGCTTTTTCTCTTCCCTTTCTTCTAAATTGTCTATTTGTTGTCTCTGTTAGTGGAATATTTACCGGTTTCCTTTTTAAAATTTTATTATTTCTTTGAGAATGTGTCTTGATCGTATTTGTCACTCACTCCTCCCAGATCCACTCTCCCTCCGCCCCACCCACCACTTCCCGTCTCTTGAATTTCTTTTCAGAAGAGACTAACAGCAGGTCCTACAGTCCTCCGGCTCGACAGTCTTTCCTCGCCCAGAGCCTTCAGTGTAGATGCCGTGTTCTAAATATACTGTAAGGTAGGGCGCCCCACAGTCAGATGGTCCCTGCACCTTGGACAGCACCTTGGAAAGTACCAAATGTGACAGTCTATCTGTCTCTGTCTGCGACCAAAAGGCGCTTCTTTGAGGAAGGGTGAGAGATACACTTGTCTGTGACTGTAAGGATAACTGGTAAGGGTATGGTCAGGATTATACTGGGTTAGGAAGGTGTCAGGGTTAGGTCCTCCCGGCTCCAAGGCTCACCAGCCACAGGCAGTCGGCCAACTTTACAGTGCCAGGCATAACCGTCCTCCTACTGAGTAAGTTTGAAGTCCAGTTAGGGCGCTGTTGGTCACCATCAGTACAGAAGTTACCGCCATTGCACCTTCAGGAATATCTGCACTGCGGGCTGTTGTTGGAGTTCGTAGATGGTGCATCTGAATAGGACGCTTGATTGCTTTTCTCCCATGGAAGGTGGCAGCTCCTTCCTATGCTTCGAGAGCTTATCCTCAGAAAGGAGGCTTCAGGACCAGTTCAGAGCAGTTCCTCCAAGTCCTACACCATGGTTTGTGGTGTCTTCAGCAATAGGATCTTCTTACCGTCTTTTTCTGGGAGGCGCTAGGGGCCGCAGTGTTAGCCTATATTGACTAGGGACCTTTTGGACTCCTGTAGGGAGCATCTTGAAAGGAGGTTTCCTATGCCTGGCACCACTGGGTGTCAGATAGTCCGTGTTTGAGATGAATGAATGAGAAAATATATATATATATTTTCATTTTTAAATAACATACTTCCCTGTGGCTTTTGTAAATAACAGTACTGTTATTTCTTCCTCTTCCTTCTTGCCCCTCCCTTCTCCCTCCACAGGGAAGTCTCTGCCACTAGTTTTTCCCACGGGCCCCTTCATAGCAGCCGTATCTTAGTAGTTTCCTCTTCTTGTTTCTTTTCTTTCTTTTTTTAAGATTTATTTTATGTATGTGAATACACTGTCTCTGTCTTCAGACACACCAGAAGAGAGCATCAGATCCCATTACAGATGGTTGTGAGCCACCATGTGGTTGCTGGGAATTGAACTTAGGACCTCTGGAAGAGCAGTCCAGTGCTTAACTTAACTGCTGAACTGTCTGTCCAGCCCCATTACTATTTTTATTACAACTTGCTTTCTAGTTTATTATTTCCATCTCATTTTTACAATTGCTTCTTGATAATTTACCTTTTTCTTTTATTACATGGTTGCTATTTTATTTTTATGTATGTGGACATGTGTGGACACACTTGTGCTACCGTCTGTCTGTGGAGGTCGGAGGACGCTTGCAGGAGTCGGTTCTCTCCTTCCACCATGTGGGTCCCAGGAACAGAACTCAGGTCCTCAGGCTGGGCAGAGAGCCGAGCCGTCTTACCAGGCCCGTTTTCACTTTCTGTTTGCTCGTCTGAAATCTTTGCCTTCACAGTTTATTCTGTCACATTTTCACTAAGAACCTTTTCCTTGTCTTACTAGGTTAAAATTCACTTCCCCTTTCTTGGTTGGTATGAATTTTAAAAGTGTTCAGCACTTTCATGTATTTGAAATTTATTTTGGTACATACTGTGGAGTGAAGAGCTAAACACTTTTATTTCAAGTAGCTATAGCTGGCCAGTTTTTTATGAGAGGGAGAGGGAGGGAGGGAGGGAGGGAGGGAGGGAGAGGGAGAGAGAGGAAGGGAGAGAGAACATGCATGCATATACGATGTCTGTTTTACATGCTATTGAGTTAGCTTTGTTTTTGTTTTGTTTTATTTTGGTTTTTGTTTGGTTTTGGTTGGTTGGTTTGGTTTGCTTGTCCAAGGCAGGGTCAGCCTGTGTTTTCATTCAGTTCTTTAATATGTGGGGACGAGCCCAGGCTGTTCTGTCGCTTGCCCCTAATTCCTCCTCCAGAAACACTCACACCCCCACCGCTCTTCTTAGGACCTATTCTAGAACCTGATTTTTTTTTTTTTTTTTTTTTTATCATTTTCAAGTCACTTTCCGTTCTGCTTTTGTTTTCCAGATGAATGGTAGAATCATTTGTATAAAGTTCTAAAACTTCCCTTTGGGCTTTGATGAAGACAGTCGACCTCTACACTAACCGAGACGAGTCCGGCATCTTTACTCTGTCCGGTCCTCCCATCCCGGGACACTTACTGCACACCCCCATTTCACTTTCAAATATCCTTGTATGTGTCTCAGTAGAATTTTGTAGTTTTCACTCTATAAGTTTGACACATTTTTTTTATTAAGGTGTTCCCAGATTTTTTTTGTATTTTGATAGTTTTTTTTTTAAATGGAGCCTTTTCCTTCTTTTGTACAGACCAGCATTTTTACTAGCACTTTGTCCACAGTGTTTGCCCAGTGCTGGCAGGGCAGTAACAGAAAAGCATCCTTCTTCCTCTCCCAGATCATAAGCACTGAGCTGCAAACCGAACCAAGCTCAAAAGAACTTTCATTTTATACATAATAACCTGAGGTCATGAAAGGAAAAATGATTTTAAGGAGCATCCAGCATGTTAGGTGAATGACTCTTGGTGACTATTTCCAAATGTCCATGCGCTTTTTGTCAAAAATCTGACAAACTTAAAATTACCCAAAACGACATTCATTTTCTTCCTTGTATTAGTTTGCTGAGTGGTTAGAACAAATTACCACAGAGCGGAAGGCACAAAACAATGTGCTTTGTCATCTGTTCCGCGTGAGTGATGGCAGGAGTAGGCACCCAGCCTGTGTCGCTCAGTCACTTCCACTGGCTTCACCACATACTCCTGACTGACGTGGAGTTCTGTCCACAGCAGTCGCAAGCTCTTGTCCTGCCCCATGCTCAGTCACTAATACCTGACTCCCAGTCACACCTTGTACTTCCCAGGGTTGCAAGGCAGGGAGGGCAGAGTCTTTGGAGTTCAGGAGACGATGCAATCAGACAGAATGTCAGACCCTAGCTTAAGCCACAGAGGTGAGCTCTCTGGACAGCAGGAGGTGGGCAGCAAGGTGAAGGGGAAGCATGCCGAGCCTGGGGTCAGCTGAGGGTTAGTCATCTCCTGAGCAAAGGCCATGACTAGTACAGTGGGGTGGTGTGTGCCTGCGTGTGTCTGGTATTTTTGGTTAGGTTATTAAAAGTTCCATGTCTAACATACCGTGTCAATAGTCAATAGTTAATTTTTCATTTTACCATATTCTGCTATGTGTCTTAATAAGTGTGGGAAGTCCAGTCATTTACTTACTCCTAATGTCTGGTGGTTGCTTATTTGTATGAAGTACGGAGTCCTTTCATCTTGACAGTGTTATCCAGGATGGAGTCACTCGGGGTAAGGCTACGCCTGCCCTGTATAGCAAGCATCTGGTAGTTCTCTGGGTGTGTCTAGACCGGGTTCATGTGAAGACCTGCCTTGAATGTAACAGCCACCATTCCACGGGCTGGGGTCCCAGAAAGGAATGTGAGCTGAGCACCAGCATTCAGCTCTGTGTGCATCCTGACTGGACGCCATGTGACCAGCCACCTCAGGTTCCTGACGCTATGACTGTGCTGTCAGAATGAATCTCCTCTCAAACCGTGAGCCAAAAATAAGCTATTCCTTTAGTGGTTGCTGTCATGTGCGGCAGCACAGCAACATGGATGGAAAGTTATGTTTTTTTCTCCCAACTATAGACTCTTCTATGTATAGACATCTGTTCATGTATTCAACACTTAGTCATTAAACACCCCTGTGTAGCAGAAGCTGGGCTGTGGCCTGGGCACGGTACAGTGAGGAAGACTTCGGAGGGTTCCTTAGGCAGATGAGGAAAATCACTAACAACCACAGATGGCCAGCCTCGTGGACTGCCACTCTATCAAAGAAGCCAGGCTTCCTGTATCTGCACCACAGAATGAGAAAGCTGCTCTGTAGAGCAGCGTGCTAATGATTATGGTGCTTGTAATGGGTCTTGGGGAGACATTTCCACTTCCTGTCTTCCTCAGGTGTTGAAGATTTCCTGAAATTCCTTTCCAGTCCTTCTCAGTGCTACTGGGGAAACCATATTCTCTAGAAGGAAAGTGTCTGGGGACAGGGCAGTGCTGGGAGGCAGGTGACTATGGGGACCTGCCTAATTCAGATTCTTTCCCTAAATATTTGGCGGTTCCTCCATCCCCTCATCTAACAAACCAAACAAGCAGAATTTTCTCCTACACAGTCTCTTGGGTTTTTGTTTCCTGAGACCCTCATACTCAATTCCTGTGCCTCTGTGCTTGAGCATAATGTAAATACTTAATTTGTTTAATAAATATCCTGAAATGGCCTCTTGGAGTTGTTACTAGGAGGGCACGAACCTTTTAAGTCACTTAGCCAGCACAGATCAACACTTAATGTCCTTAATGATGAGCGTGATCTTTTTTAGTGGCTGAAACGCTCCGTAATCAATGATGTGGCCCTGCCTGGAGGCAGGAGAAACTAGATAATGGGCAGAAAATGTCATGCTGGATCGGGCCAGTAATTTGAATCCCTGAAATCGGTATTAGTGTGGCAATTTATGGGAGAGCAGTTTCTTCCCAAGGCTAGGAAGGGCCCCCCAACATCTCTAATGTCCCTTAGTGATTTACACATTATTGAAACCCCTGGTGAGTCGGTGTCTGTTCTCAGCCTAAAGCCTGGAGACTCCGCTCCTCCTTGCTTTCACAGGCAAGTGCTCTGCCAGCCTCAGCAGGACGCTCGGTGCTAAGGCTGCAGGGGAGAGGCCTGTCTGAACGGGGTGCAGGGATGTCTCTGCAATCTTTGAGACTGCCCTAGGCCACAGTTCCTTTTCTTCCTCCGCCTCCATGCAAGCTCTGAGAATTGTTGAGAAATATTACAGAAAACAAGCCCACACCTCTAATCTCAGCCTTTAGGAGGCTAGGGGAGGGGAGCATCTTGACTTTTGAGACCAGCCTGGGCTATATGTCAAAATTAAAGTGAGAGAGAGTGGCACAGCATGGTGGTGCGACACTTGCTAGTTCAAGGCCCTGGGTTCAGCTGGAGGGGAGGAGGGGGCTTTCCTACCTATTAAATTAAGAAGCATGTCCAGGGTCCGGTCTTTGAATGTCCCCTCTTGCACTCTGATGGGGACCCTCGATTTTATACTGACATGTGATTGGCCACATGCCATTCCCATGTGTCTCATAATGCTCTAAATGTTCAGAATGCCCTCTGACCTCTCGTCTTTCTGGGCTGTAATCATGTTAAAAGCCTGTGGTCATCCCATTTGGTGTGACTTTTTGGTAACAGGGAGCCTTCATTAATTGAGTGCTTGTGATAATTTGAGGGGACGGTTTCGTTCTGAACTGTGATCCCATTCCATGTTGTTTATTATTGTCTGCAGGCCCAGCACTTCTAAGTGCTAGGAACATGTGATAAATGAAACATAAATAATGTATTGTAATTATACCGAACGAAAGCCAAATCTCCAGTCAACCCAGTGGATGCACATCCTCAAGACATAGGCTAAAGTGTAAGATCTACCTTCCAAAACGGACTGTTTAAAACTGAAGTACCAACTGTTTTTAAAAACCTTCATTTTTATAGGGTCTCATATTCTTCTCTCCTGGGGCTGGGGAGGGGCTGGGAGTCGGGGCAGGGCCGGGATGGAGATAAAACTCGACTTCGAAAAGTTCTGCAATAAATTTTCTATAACCAAGGTATTTAGAACAAATCACTTGGGTTTCTGGTGAATCCTTGCAGGCCCCAGATGAGAGTGTCTTTAGAATTTGGCCATTAGTCCCCAGGGGACAATAATGTCCTAGACCCTCCTTTGAAACATGGCATTCTAATAGCACCCCCTTGCCAGGTCTCCTGGTTGCTGGAATTATAGGGAGGCAGGAAGTGGAGAGAGGAAGGGGGAACTTTGTTGACAAGCAGGCTCTACCACAGTGAGTTTAGCCATCACAAGCTAAGCCCCCACTCCTACAGCATGTTTTAGCCCACCAAGTCCCAGTGTCTCGTGTGATGATCACTAAATCCATGTCACATGTAACGATCAGAACATTTTAGTTACTGAAGACTCGTGGTTTTGGTCTAGCATCATTATTTCATTATTTATTTTAGTTCTGAATCTTTTTCCCCCCCAGAGCTGAGGTTGGAACCCAGGGCCCTGTGCTTGCCAGGCAAGCAAGCGCTCTACCTCTGAGCTAAACCCCCAACCTTTAGTTCCGAATCTTATGGAGTGAATGCTTGTTTTTCCCGATGAATTTTAGATTTGATTCATTACATTTCTTTTTAAAAGAACAAGTAAACAAACAAGAAACTTCTCTACTATTCTTCTATTGCAGCTTCTTAATAATCTATTCTACTCAGAAACATACATCCAGAGAAAATAAGCATTGTTTGACAACCGTGCCTGTTTCCTGACTCCAGGACAGTGTGGTTCTGCAAAGCGAGCCTCCCACCACCAGCAGCTAACCGTGTTATTAGCAGGGCATCTACAAATGGCTCAGTGTTTGCAGTTCACTCTTCAGCTTCGACTCTATCCGGCTGCATTAGTGAAATCAAGCTCATTAGGCTGCATTCTTTGAGCCCCTGAACCCCACTCACTCCCCCCACTCCCGCCTGGCACCGTGCAATCTTCCCGGAATTACACTCGAAAGTTCAGCTCATTCTGAAACCTCCAGTCAAGGATGTGAACTTGTTGCTCTCAGGGAGGCCGCATCTGTGCACCGAGCCATTACGCCATCTGTTAAAACGGTCAGAGTTCGTTCCGTTGCCTCCTTTGTGGACAGACTTGGACCGGAAGAGCGTGTGTTATTGAAAACATAATTTTCCTCATCATTATGTTTTCTTTCTAGCCAGATCACAACCTGCTAGAAATCTATTGAGCAGAGTGAAAAGCTCTCCAGAATAGCTGTTCTTAAGAGATTAAATGATTGCCATCTCTGTCCCATTTCTTTTATCTCATAATCAAGTTCAAGATGATACTAGATATCTCAGCTGAAGTGATTATTTGAAATAGAAATGGCTTTATCCTGTTCGTACTTCCTACTGTTGAATGCCGGGCCTCTTTTCTTTTGCATTTTTATTTGTGGACGGTTCCTTGGGACCACGTGCAGGGTCAAAGACGGCAACTACTGTTTTTGAATGGCTAACTGAAGTTGGCTGCCTTTAAATGTTCCGTATTCAAAGGCACTGATTACATGGCAAAGATCTGGTGCAGGCTCTTCACGTTTCAGAGCTAACTCACACTTTATCATCTACTCCAGCCATCCAGACTGACAAGTGGGGAGCTAGGAATCTGAACGGCTAAGAGATTTTTCCAGTGGTCATAAAGCTTTCTCTAAGGTTATAAAATCCCAGGGCAGCCGTGATGAGACTGGAACTCCTCTCTGGGCAGCTTCTACTGAACCATACTGTTGTTGGTGTAGTCAGAGGAGGCCTGGCATGGCCTTTGAACAAAGAGCTAGTGACCCGAAAGTACAAGAAACCAATTTAATTTTAAATCATTAGTTCAAGATGGTGTGTTGACTTGCCTCCCCCTCCTTGGAGCGGCCCAGGCTCTCCTGTTTTCTTACATCACAGTTTCCCTTCCAGAGAACTGAACTGAAAGAACGAGATAACATCAGTGTTTGTTAGCAACTCTGCTAAAACACTTGATACAGAAACCGGATCAGACTGCCAGATGTGGGAGTTTGGGCCACATATTGATGGCATTTACCCCCCGGCCACAAGCAGTCAGTCGATAGTTAGACATCTAAACTTACATTTTTTTTCCCTTTTGAGATATGCCTAACTTTAAATATGATCCCTCAGTCTTAAAACTTTGTAGTTAGGAAAAAGTGAGTCTTTTAGGATAAACCACTTTGTCAACCGGGCTTGAATTTCCCACCCTCTTTTCCCTTCGCTCCTCATTCAGAAGGATCTATTCTGTCACTCCCTGGGAGGGAAAGCTGAAGGTTAAGAGTGATACTTAGTGGTTCAGCGGGCAAGTGTACTTGTGTAATCCCGAGATTCTGAGTTCAAGGCCCCAGAACCTACCTAAAAAGCCAGGGATAAGCCCAGCACTGTTGGGGGTGGCGATGCAGAGAGAGAAGATTCAGTGGGGCTTCCTGTCTGCCAGCCTGGCTCCAGGTTCCCTAAGAGACCCAGTCTCGAAGGAATAATACAGAGAGTGACAGAGCAGGACACTGGTGTCCCTTTCTCACCTCTTGGACATGCACATGTGTGCATATACTACATACATGTAACACACACAAACACCCACAGATAAAGTCTCCATACGACCGAGATGTGACCTAGTTAGTAGAGTGCCTGTCTGGTCTGCACAATGTCTTAGGTTCCGGGCCCATCAGTACCATATGTGAATCTAGGCATGGTCGCTCATGACTGTAAGCCAGGGACTTGGGAGTAGGTGCAGGAAGATAAGTTCAAGGTCATCCTGGCTATATACCGAATTGAAGGCCAGCCTGGACTATATGAGACTCTGTCTCAAAAAACCCCACATGCACAAATAAAACTGTAAAAAGCAGACGTCATAACAGCTGCAACCAGCAAGTTGGTTCTTTAAATCACAGAACTAAAGAAAATAGTTCAGAATCTTGAGATAACATCCACGGAGAAATTAGAATGAGAGAATCCCCAGAAATGATGGTAGTCCCTTACTCATGGTTTTACTTTCCCTAGACTTAGTTATTCAGACCCTCAGCCCAGAGATATTAAATGGAAACTCCAAAAAGTAATAATTGACAGGATCTTAGCAGCACAGCACTCTAGTAATGGGCCATCGCTCTCGGCACCCGTGCCGTGGACTCACGCACTTGTCCAGCAGAGCCACCCTGTCAGGCCTACTTGGCTTTTGCTCACAGCTATCCCTACCTCTTAGCTCATGGGAGGCAATAACTGTGAGTTGAATAAATGAATTTGTGAAATAAATTAATAGTGGCCCCAACATGTGACAGTAATAACGGTGGCATTTCATCATGATGCATCGTCACTGACGTGTTGTACTGTTCACTGTTGTTGTTAGTCTCTCTAACAGTGCCCAATTAGACGCTGCCGTAGACACTTATGAGCTCCAACATAGTATACAGAAAGCTAGATGCTGTCTGTGTTCTGGGCATCCACTGGGGGCCTGAGAAAATAGCCACTCTAGACAGGTGGGCGGCTACCGTATACTCATTGTCTCATCTACCAAGGTTAGACAAGATTGAAGACAGGATACTGGGTATATTAGAGTGATTTCACTTGCAAATGGCAAGGAATCTTTCACAAAAGGCCTGAAATAACAGGGGATTCATTGGGTCAGTGGATAGGAATCTTCACACAGGACAAGCTTCAGGTAGGTTTTGATTAGACTCTGGCTTCCTTGGCTGTTCTGAACCTTCCCATCCATGTGAATAGCTCCACTTTACGTTGAAAATCACCACTTGAATGCCTGTGCACGAACTGCTGACCTGGGTAGTACTATTGGATGCCAGGGCTGTATGGAGACTTGCAGGGAAGTCTCCTTATGGAAGGAAACAGCGTCATAAGAGCAGACCGCCCCTTCACATCCCAGATGTCCAAACTGAGAGAAGCCCTCCGCTTGTAGACACTCGCCAGGCCTGCCTACCTTCGGATCAAGTTTTCACCTGACACTGGTGGCCGGAGTGGGGCTGGAGATGCCAGGTATTCAGTGCCAGAAGCCAACCGATTCTAGAACCAGGTCCTGTGGTAAGGGGGAGGGTAGGAATTAGAGTAATTGACTTAGGCCAGTCTAATTCTCTGCCTCCAGCCCAAGGCTGGGATCGGCTCCACTTAGGTAACAGCTGCTGCACTGGGCGGCTTGGGTATCGGTAAGTAGCTATCGGCACCTGCTTCTTTATTACTCCATTAGCACTCGGTGCTAATGAGGCCCAGTGTTCCCTGGCTTCTGATAGTCTCTATTCTTGGTCTGGTCTGGGCACCCTTTTCCCATTCACTCATAGGTCATCCAACAGGTCCATTTAAACCAGCTTGGTCAGTTCTCACCTGCACCTCGCTCTCCCAAGTAGTCCTGCAAGCATCTTACGTTCTGGTGTGTGTTGTCTTGACAATGTGGGGATCCTTAAAGGCTGAATATTACTCTTTGTTATTGACAGACTAGATATTACCGAGTAGATGTGTATGTGGTAGTGATGAGAAGTCTGCTGGTATGATTTTCTATAACTGTCACTTCAATTGTCTACAACTTCGAACTTGAGCTGTCTTTGTAAAGGCAATATCTAATTCGGTCTAAAAAGCATTTCAAAAATAGCTAAAGATGGATCTATTTCGAATCCTGAGATCCCTTTCAACAAAGTAAGAATCCAAAATGACATGCTCTTGCTGATAGCAATGTAAATGCGCCATTCAAACGAACTTCATGTCCCAAAAGAAACCCTCAACTGTCTTAACCCGCATCCCTGCTGAAAACGTAGCCTGTGACAAAGATTTGAGGGTAGGTTATTGTCAGACAGACAGAGGGGAGAATCATCACAAGTGTCTCTTACCAAGTTCAGTACTGCAGTGAGTGGTGCTAGAACTGCCAGCGAACCAATCCAAAGACCTCACAGCTGACTGTCCAAGAGACAGATTAACAGTCTGTCCCAGTTTGCGCCCTGAATCCTAGTTCCTGATTGGCTAAGGGTGACCCTGTAGGGCTTTAGAGCCACTGTGGCTGCTCCTCCTTTTTATCTTCCTCCTCTTCCTCCTCTTCTTTCTTCTTCCTTTCTTCCTGCTTTTCTCCCTCCTCTTCATTTTGTGTTTGTGTGTGCACACACATGCCAAGTGTCCAGTCAGTCAGTCCCAGGCGAATAGCTGAAGATACATGGTGCAGGCCATGGCGGAGGCCAAGTGTTTCCAGCGATGGTGTGAGTAATAGTGGGGTGCAGAGTCTAAGGGGAGCACAAAGGGGGCCAAGAGCATAGTGAAGAGATTGTATCCGCCACTCACATAGAAGCCCAGAAAAGGCCAGAAATCATCCCATATCTCTTTTAATCTTCCCTGTGTATCTGAGTGGCTTTTCTTAACATGTGTCTTTAAAAAGGTAAAATTAATAAACACATTACCAAGGCAATTGCTGCAGAGCCCTGCAGGACTCTCATCAACAAAGAGGCAAGCTCGCCAGTGGAGGGAGCGGCAGGGTCCTCATAAGAGAAGGCTGCTGTGGGGGAAGCTGTCATTACTGCATCTTCAATTGGCTGGCCCTCTCTTCCCCAGCAGGGGCTCCTGGCTCGCTGGCTAATTTTTACTCTTCCTGTTCTGTCAATATGACAGTTTTGTCCCTAATAGAATGGCAGTTTTGACTTTCCTTTAAATTATTCCACATAGAGCCAGAAAGAAAGAAACACACACTCTCTCTCACACTTTCCTCTTTTCCAAAAGTGCCCCCCATAAAAACTTTTCTCATTTACATTTTTGCTTCCACATTGAATTTCTCATTCATGTTTTTAAGAAAATCAAATACAGCGTCAGCTTCCAAAAACTATGCTTGATATCACCAGTGACTCACGTAATTGCTGACTGTCAGTGTGTTTGCTGGGGACACAGAGGTGTCTGGCAGCCCTGCTTCCAGCAGCAGGACCCGTCCCATCCCCTCCCCCCTCCCCCCTCCCCCGTGGGTTCAGTTTTCCATCTGAAGCCTAGTACTGGCCAGACACAGTGCTAGGGCCATTCCTGCATCTCCAGCCAGAAAGCAGTGCTCGGGTGATGACCAAAGCACTTGTTGGGGAAAAGGTCATTAAGAGAATTGTTTCTTAATCTTTGGGTGCAAGCATGTGTGTATGATGTATGTTGTGCGTGCATGTATGTATGTGAGTGTGGATACATGTATGCTATAGGTCACCTGCATAGGTCAGAGGAGTGCTTCCAGTGTGCATCTTCACATTCCACCGTATCTGAGACAGGGTTTCTCCCTGTTGCTGTTCACCACTCTATGTACCAGGTGACCTGGCCTCCAAGTTTGTAGGGATTCTCCTGTCTCAGCTATATATGGGTTCTGGGATTCAGACTCAGGTCTCCATACACCTATGTCAAGTGCTTTATCCACGAAGATATCCCTTAGTCAAGACGTTGCTATAGTATGTGTGGATTTAGCTAGAACGTTCCCAATAATTACCTCAAACCATGGCTCTGTTGGCTCAGTAGTTCTGAACCGAGTATGGCTTGGCCGTTCTTCCTGCCCCCTCCAGGAATACTTGGCAGTTTTGGAAATATGTTTAACTGGCACAGTGCAGGGCAAGGAGACGATTGTCACACTGACATCTAATGGGCAGAAGCCTGGGGTGCTGTAAACCTCCTCAGTGTCCTCCAGTCACGCTCTGCTGTGACAGCACTCCGGCACAAACCTGTCTGCTGAGGTTGAGAAGCCGTACTCTAGCCAATGAGGATTTGTGCTCTCAGAAACAGGCTGCTTGTATGGGATGTTTACACGAGAGAGACACATAATGCTAAAGGACACTCTAACGTTTTCACCTTTCGGTGTGTGCATGTAGGCCAGAGGTATTCGGTGTGGGTCTCACCTTCCACCTTGTTTGAGACAGAGTCTGTTCGTTATCTGCTGCTGACCCACAAGATTCCTGCCATCTTCCTGTCTCTGCCTCCCTCTTCCTTGAAAGAGCACTGTGCTCACAGATATGCGCTACTGCGTGGTTCTGGTCCCCTGCTTGCACAGCAGCTGCCTTACCCACTGAGCCATCTCCTCAGCCCTCAAACAATGCTCTAAGACAGAATTACCCATCACCGGCCATCTCTAACCTATTTAGCACATAACCTCTAACTCCCACTCAAATGAATATAGGAATTTATAGGCCTGCAGTTGTCATGAAAATACTAGCTTGCATTCTTGTCTCCAGTTAAAAATGTCACTTTCGTAGTCTTTATGCCATTTTTAATAAAGGACATTGCATTGTTTTAATGTAATACAATCTATACGCCTTTCTCTCTTTGATTCCTTGTTTAGTTGCTCTTTCTTCCTTGAGTAACTTTGGAAAAGCCAGTATTCAAGTCTGAAATCTGCCTTTGGAAACCTGCCAAGAGTTGCTCTGAAATGATTTTACAACAAAAACAACTTTTCAAGAAATAAAGTGTTTTCAGGGCATTCCAAGAAATCGTTCTAATAGAAATGTTTCATATAAGAAACAGTACTTCAGAGAAACACTATTTACATTTTTTCTTAAAATAAGAACTCTTGGGATTGGGTAGACAGCTTGGGTAATTGGGTGCTAGCCTTGCAAGCTCAAGGACCTGAGTTCAATCCCCAGAACCCACATTGAGAGAGAGAGAGAGAGAGAACACCAACCAGAGTGTGGTGGTGCACACATTTATAATCCAGGCACTGGGGAGGAGGAGACAAGCAGACCCCTACTGCTGGGGTAGTCAGTCCAACCCCAACCAAGGTATCAGTTTCCAGCCAGTGAGATACCCTGCCTCAAATAAAAAGGTGAGTGTCACCCGAGAGCATCTGGCCCTCAGCTCAACCTTCCGTGAGTGAATTCAGTCGACAGACCACATGACTCCTTGTTTGCCTTCTCTGCAGACAGGTTGCTCCTCAGCCCTCTCAGCCCCTGACTCCAGGCACATGCCCTCAAGTTCCTCACAGCCTGTGTCTGTCAGAGGTGGTCAGCAAGAGAAACAGCATCCAAGGTTCTTCTTCTGGCCACCAAACACACCTGTATACACATGTGCACTCACATGTGGACACACGCAAATCTCCTTGTGTCATCCCCACAGATTAATAGACAACACCGTGATCTGCCTCACAAGAGATCTGCCTTACAAGAGATCATAGCCAGAAGCCACACCACACCACTAGGAGCCAACTTTGTACAGGAGACAAAACAATGATTCTCGTGCTCGTGAAAACAAGCGTAAGGCAGTTTTGACTATAACACAATGAGCTGACAAGGGAAACATTGGAGTTCAGCCAGGTGGTCTGTCCAGTCCTTCCTGAAGGCCTCATTGTAACCAGCAGCAAAGGTCTCCTGAGTCCACAGAGGGTTGCATAGAACCTCACTTCATACCCTGTAAGAACCTAAACACTTTCTATACTCCTGCAGATTCCCAAAGAGCATCTGGCCCTCAACTCTCCCCATGAGTTAATTCAGTTGATGGACCACATTACCCTGCCCGTGCATCTCTGGGTGGGGGCTTAGAGGTGGCCCCTTCCCTGTGTTTTATTCCACTGGCTTCTTTCCTGTCTGTTGAAAGTGGTAAGAAAATCTCGTTATTCAATCCCAACACCTCCTGGGAGGTAGTACACTGTCCCTAATGCTATCACCTGTTTCCCAGCTCCTTTCATTCCATAAATTCGTTTATTGAACACACAGCCATTGCTGGCTATGAGCTAAGAGGTGGGGTCAGCTGTGGGTAAAAGTTCTTGCACTCTCCGAGATTATTTCTAGTAGGGGTAAAAGGTCATGAGCTATTTTGGTGCAGAGTGTTTGCAGGTGGCACTAAAACAGTGTGTCCCCGCTTCAGAACCAGGCTTGAAGGCTTTACTGCAAACAGAAATGATGCTCCTTTTTACTTAATGGCCACTTTCCCCTCTCCACAGTGCCAGCTCTGCCCACCAGCCCATCTGCTCCTATCACACTGCAGTCAAGTGTGAGGGTCGCGGTCTTTCAGAAATACTGTTGTTGGTGATAAAAACCTGTGCGTCATAGCTTTTAAACTTTGAGCCCTTAAACTTCAATTTCCTCGTGGCTCAAGTTGAAATGACCAGATCTGTTCATATGTGTGTAACAGGAACAAGCACTGAATATTGTTCATTCTAAATATAAGCAGGATATATCGGCTTTCTCTCCATTCAGTGTAGGCATAGAGCACCCTCTTCAAGACATACAAGTGGACTTTCCCCTTTCACATTTCTTGGGGACAGTCTACCCACCTTCCAGTTGGAAGCATTAGCACAGACAAGGATAGTTAAATATTAATACAATTACAAAAGGTTGTTAACAGAAAAAATGAGCAGAGAAATTCCTTTTTCTACAGGCTTCCAATGCCCAGTGAGTGAATGAAAACATACTCTTAGTATCATCAGAAGCATTTTATCCTAGTAGTACACTTCTGGGTTATCCACTCTGTGAGACTTACAGTTCAGACAGACCAATTCAAAGCAGAAAGGGAGGGGGTGCTATCTACCTAATCAAATACTTAGGCAATATGAAGACTCTTCAATTGTCTAATTTTATTAAAGGGATGGTTTTTATCCCGTAGTCAGTGATGTACGATCCTGTGATTATTTTCAAATCCCTTAGAAGAGATCTGACATTACACTCTGTGTGCTGTATAGCATGAAATCACCATGTATTTTTCACCAAGAAATATAACAAGACAGACAGCCTCTGAATACGCAGCCATTTTATCCCAACTGCAACATGGGTTCTGCCCTGGGGCAGAAGGTTTTTCTTTTTTTTCTTCCTCCCCCCTCCCCCTCTCTCTCTACTTCAAAAGAATGAAAAATTATCATCACTCTATCCAGAACCATTATGGACTTCAGAGGTTTTGGCATGAAATATTCAGAAAGTTTATTTTAAGAATTCAATATTTTAAAGCACTCTTTAAAACTATTACAGTGATTGGTGGCTTCCTTGCTTAGGCCAGTCTTTGCTTTTAAAAGCCCCGCGTGTCCTGGTTGATACCGTCTGTTTCCTGCAGAATGTCATTTGTGTCGGCCACAGGAGCTCCACAGAAGGCAGGCCACACCTAGTTTCAGGATGTCCCCAGCAGGAACTGGGACTGTGTTTCGAGCTGTCCTCTCAGACATTGCTTTCGCTGGTGGCAGAGCCAATGAGTTGTTGCTGCCACCGCCGCTGCCACTATTTTGTGCTTTGGTGACGCACCTTAATCTCACAGAATGTGTGCCATCCCCTACTGCCTGTTGTGGGAACAGAGCCCATGTCTCAGGGGTTCCAAGGACACCCCGTCAGAGGCTTCCCACACCCTGAGTCGAGGGCTCGCAACTTGGTCAGTCTTCGTAGGAACTAGGAAAGCTTAGTTTGTGAGGATTTAACCGTGATTCCAAGAATGAGTGAAGCCAGCCAGGAGTCATGGATGTGCAGTTAGCTGTGGGGAAGCTTCTCTCGGCGTGCTGCCTTGGCTATGTAGGGAGACAACAGCAAGACATGGTGGAGTTTTGACTTCCCAGTTTCACTCTCCTTGTTGGAGCTGCATTTGGACTGCTTTCTAGCAAGCAATGAGATCCTTAGAAAACCCCAGGTCTCCTTAAGCTCAGTAGCTCTGCAAACTGGCCCAACCCCAGAATTGGTGCTAAGATTCTGCAGTCTGGGGGTGTAAGGGCAGTGTCGTATACAATGACAGCCTGTGTAGGCTGTTAGCATGACAGTTGGCTGCTAAAACATTTTTCTCTTATATATTTTATCTCACATTTTGTTATATGTGTGTTTATATATAATGGTATGTGTAGTACATGTTTGTGTCATGTTTCAGACCTCTAGAACAATATTTATGCCACTTTTGTTTGAGATGGAGTTGCATATATCCCAGACTTGCCTCAAACTCACCATGTAAATAAAGATGACCTTGAACTTCTCATCCTCCTGCCTCCACCACCCTAGTGCTGGGATTATAGGTGTGCCCCACTATTCCCAGTTTTACGCAGCCTTAGGGGTGAAACCCAGGGCTTCAGGCATGGCCATCAAACACCCCATCAACAGCTACAACCCCAGCCCCTGATTCCTTCTTTTCTTGATTAGCTTATTCCTTCTTTTCTTGATTAGCTTTTGCATTTAGATCCATCCCTCAGTGTGTTGCCTGTGTGTTCTGTAAGTTTTAATAAAATACCTCTTCTTTCCTTCACACCTTAGGTGTTAGCAGTGTAGTGGGAGGAAACAGACAGCAACCTTGGCCTTCGACATAAGATTGGTCCCTCCCTCATGCTGACATACAGAGAAGGAAGATTCTAGTGTGCTGCGGATATGGAGATCCTGACAGGAATACTGTGTGAATAACTTCCTGTGTCATTTTCCAGGGAGGCAGATCAAGACTCAGATGGTCACGTCAGCTTCCGAGACTTTGAATACGCCATGAACCATGGGAAGGCAAAATGAGCCAGGCCAGACACTTGTGAACTACTTCTGGAGAACCTGGGCAGATGGATGAACTGTAATCTAGTAATCACACAGACCGCACTCTAGGAAGGGCATGACACTGTGTACTTGTGAGTTAACTCTTAGCTATAGGTCTTGAATGTTGATATTGGACCTAGAGGTGGGACTCTCCTTCTGTGTCTCTACCAGCCCAGTGGGTTTCGGGGGTTTTCCCTTTCTACTCTTGTCAGCTCTGCCTCCTCCGCACTGTGAGTTGAAGGCTCTGCTCACTCCACATGCGTCCCTCGCTCTCATCAGCTCCGGTTCGCTTTGCTCTGCCATTCACTTGCTCCACCTTGGCTGAAGACCTTTCTGAGTCCAAGCGATGAGCCAGTGCTGGGAAAGCAGAGACTTCCCTCAGACAGTGTCCCCGGAGTAGCGATCAGTGCACAGGGCACTGGTGTGCACAGCACAGGAAGCAGCTCGTGTGGGCTCCAGCATTCTTCATACAGAGAAGGCCAGAATGCAGTTGGGGTCTTAATGGGCAGAAGGGTGTGATTTTTGGGTCCCTTTAGCATAGCCTGGGCCTAAGCCTGGGCTTCTTCCTTCAGAGCAGCCGGCTGGAGAAGCGGGCCAGCAGCCCTCTGCTGCGTACTTCCGGTTCTGGGTAGTTTTGCCGAGTACCTGGAGATCCAGCCATCCTAGGGTTAGGAGGCGCTACATCCCGCCATGCCCCAGCGCACCAGTGACTACCTTCCCGGACCACATGGAGGCACAACATAGCATCTACTAAAAAGAGTTCTGAAATAAGTGTTTCACAACATTAACATTTGTAAAATAATTAATGTAATTTATGTCTCTAAAGTGTTAAACATTAAAAGATCGAGTAAAAGTATAAATTTGTATGCAAACATTAAACAAGCTTCATGCTCATATAAATTATTAGCAGGTAGCCTTAAGAAAAATAAAGTTTTTAGCTGTGCTAAAGCAGAGGAACCTAAGGAGATGGGATAACTAAATGCAATTTGACTTAAATGTAATTTGGTCTCCTAAACGGGCCCCTAGGGAGCATACGGTAGATCTGAACCAGGCTGGGCTTTCTCTGCTACTTGTGATGGCGTGAGAGACTGGGTGACAGATAGATAGGACTTCTACTGTTTTCATGATTTGTCTATAAATCTAAAATTATCCTCGAACTGAGTTTGTTAAAAATTAAAGGCTTATTCAAACATTCATAAACTAAATGAAGAAGCAATGAAAATAATTTCTGAACATGAATGAAATATTATTTCAGAGGCAGAAATGAATTACTGGCATCATTGAGAAGTGTGTATGACTTTGTGCACAGTAATCCAGTTTCTGATTTCTTTGTTCAGCAAGTGTCTTCATCATGAGGCAAACTGAGTCATTGATTCTGATCTCAAGACATTAAAGAGATATTTTAGATTATGATAAATACCATATATATGGTTTATACATATATATATACACATATAGGTATATACTTTATATACATACATACATGCACATATATACATGGTATATATGATGTGTGTACATATATATTGTGTGTATACATTGAATGTGTATATTACATGTGTGCCATGTGTGCATTATGGATATGTACATTGTATACATATGTGTTTATATACATATATCTATTATATGTTTTATATAATATACATGTATATTATATATGTACATGCATTGTATATAGTTTATATATATAGTATATATCTGTGTGTAGTATTCATTAACAGAGCCATTCTTTAGTAACAGCCAGGGTTCCAAACATCTGTGTTGAACTTCTAATTGAATGAGCAAGAATAAGGGAATAATCACTTCCTACCATGGATGTAGGAAGCAAGAGGTGAATCTGGAAACAGCCATTGAACAACTCCCATGACTCCCATGACTGGATTAGCTAAGACATTTTCTCTCAATGACAGAAAACTGCACAAAGAGAATTCACTTTGAAAAATTAAAAAGAAAAGAAAATCACTGAGCTAATTTATGAAACCTAGTGTGGGGAGGGTAGGGGTGCAGCCAGGTTCCAGGACCCACAACACTAGCACCTCCTTCCTGAAGTTACCAACAGTTTTACCCCATCTTCAGAGAGCACTGGTCCACGATCCATCCAGATCCAAAGTCAGAGCATCCAGGGATAGGCTATGGCTGAGCCCATTCAGCTCATGGGTCCCCTTGGGGCTCAAGTGAAAGCAGCCAGAACCGGTCATAGAGAAGTCGATGGCCTGGGCAGCCTTTCTGGCTGGGACCTCTTTGCTCACCCCAGAGTTTATCATTCAGGAACATCCCAGCTCTCAGGAAAGAGAAAGAAAGGGCGACAGAGACACTAGCTAGCTGCCCATGCACCTTCTTGTCCTTAACCCTTCCTTTAGGATTCATCCTCTTCCTTATCTGGGAGGAGTTTTCCGCAGCCTCTCCTGGGCCGTGTGACCTTGCTGGTCTGCTGCCAGCTGGGTGACCTAAAAGGTAGGCATCTGTTCTTGATGATGATCTCCGTCTCGGCGCTCAGAGGACATCAAGACTGTTGAGTGCAGTTCAGGTGCTGCTCTGAGTGGCTGGGTGGATATGACTCAAGAGTGGGTAGCAGGCATATATTTTCAGTCACAAGGCCTGGAAAATCCAAGCAGCTGCTTTGTAATGAGCATAGAGGGGCTTAAAAATAGACAGAGAGAGGGAACGGTAAAGGAGAAGCAGCCCCGTGGTGCTTGGTTTCTCCTCAGAGCTTGAATGCAAGACCCAGTCACAGCGCTTCGGGTCCTGTGAGGTAACTGCAGCCTTCCAATAAATCTTTCTGCTCAAGCCAGCTGGAGTCGCTTTCTGTCATTTGAAACCCAGAGAACCTTTACCACTGTGAGCTTCCAGCCAAGGACAGAGTCCTAGGTGACATTAGCACTTATGGGGCAGCACAGAAGACTTTTCTAAGGAGAAAAACAAGCAGCAGCTGGAGATAGAACCGGATAGTCCCACCCTTCCTAACCCTACCTTTCTCTGAGCCCATCACTGGCCCCGCTCTGGGCTTCCCTGCTCTCAGTGGCTTTCAGTGGCTACCCATGAGCTGCCAATGGGCAAACACACAGCCCCTCAGACCTGGATCACCGTTCCTTCTCTTGAGAGCGAGGTGGTGGCAGGGCCTTTGGAGCCCCCTGGCAACTTTGATGACACAGGTTTTTCATGCTATTTCTGTGCCCATTTTTCCTGCCGTCTTTTCCAGTTTCATGTTCTAGAACCAGTCTGTAGTGTGAATATTCTCCCAAATCCTGTGACTGGACCAGTCTTTCTTGATCAACACATTCCCCCAGGATGATTTCATCCACTACCAAGAGTCCACTTATCCCCCTGATTGATAGGACTCCACGCACGAGGCTTTGTCTTTGATCTTGACCTCCGATCAACTCCAGGCCTGCGTTTTCACTCGCCAGCCAGACATTCCCACCTCGCTGCAGACTCACTGAACTAAAATCAGATGCATTGTTCCCCCCAATCTTCAAACTGTTTTCCTAGCCCGTGTTTTCTATTTCTGTTGATGACAACCTCCCCACCCATCCCCCACCCAAGCTGTCATCCAAGCCAGCTGCCTCAGAGCCTCCCCTTCTCGCAGACTTCCTTGGCTCTGACATTCAGTCACTGAATCCTTTCGAGCATGTCCTTGTAAAACGCTCCTGATTTTCTTTTCCATTCCATCCTGATCTTTCTGCCCATGCCCTGTTCTACCCCAGTTCTTCCAGTATCTTGTTCTTTTGCTTAGTCTTACGAAGATGAATTAAAGGAGCATATGAATATTACTGTCGAGAGATTTTACTTCATCATGTCAGGGACAGACAAAATGGCTTTCCAGTGCTGGAGCCTCCAATGGCCATCTCGTCCATCAGACAGTGCCTAGCCCTGTAACGTGCAGTTCAAGGCCTGCTACATTGGGGTACCAATTTATATTTTCAATTTTGTTGTCCATGACTCTCCCTGCCGTGTCACCGGCAACCACAAGCAGTCCCATCCCCTAAGAACACATAACTTGGAGCAAATCTTTGTTCAGTGTAGAACGGTAATAATCTCTGGATTGGTATCTGATGAGATAGAGAAGAAGGAAGTGAAAATATCAAAAATAAAACGTAGGGCCTTGGAAGATGGCTCAGTCTGTGCCCCAGGCATGAGGACCTGAGTGTGAGCTCCAGAATGCACAATAAACAAAACTAAGTGTGCTGGTGCATAATCCCAGCTCTTGAGACAGGACAAGCCCCTGAGCTCACCACCCAGCCTGGCCTAATCAGTGAACTCCAGGCCAATGGGAGAGCCTGTCTCAAAACACAATGGACGGTTCCTGAGGAATAAGACTCGAGGTTGACCTCTAGCTTCTTTGTGCCTTCACACAGGTACACACACACACCCATATGAACACACGCTCACAGATGCGTTTTCCTTATACCCCCAGAATATAAGAAAACCAGCCCAGATGTCATGGAACAAGTCTTTAATGCAGCACCCGGGAAGAGAGGAAACAGAATTGCTTTGTGCTTGGTGTCCATAATGAGTTCCAGGGCAGCCTGGATTACGTAGGGAGAGCCTGTCTCATCAACCTCATTAAAAGTTATTGTAAAGCCAACTAGGACGGTACACGCTTGAATCCCAACACTGGGAGGTAGAGCCAGGAGGACCAGGGGTTCAAGGCCAGCTACATAGCTAGCCTAAAGTCAAACGAGGCTAATTAAGACCCTGTTCAAAAAAGAAAAATAAGCAGTAAGTATTGGTTTGCCTGTGTCCTCGTGAACAGTCTTTTCTTCACAGTTATCTCTTTGTAAGGGAGAAATGTTGGGTATTTTATTTCATTTTATTTTATTACTCAAATAGTTGAGATCTCTATCAGCCATCTCTTCTTTCATGTGATAAATGAGAAAGCAATCTCAGGAAAGACCTAGGCCAAGTATTACACATGAAGAGAGACCTATCCTACTTGGTTATGGCAGAGGCCCATATTCTATAGTCAAAACTGTTTGTAACCCTAATGAAGTGACCCAGATTCATCAATGAACCCACGAACCCAGTTCGAGGGTTTCCCATGGAAGGTACTAAATCAGCTCCCACCTTATGCACTGCCAAAGACGTAACCAAAGTTACAAATGACCACCAACCAAACTCAGCGTCGGCAACTGGCAGCCACGAATGAAAGGCGCTTTAGACCCCAGAGGCCTTCCTCAGAGAAAAGCTCTAGCTGTGCTCTGTGCAACAGGAGTGTCTTTGCCTAGGTGAGCTTTCCCACTAAGGAGTTCTTCTCTGCTATATAATGTCTAAATGATCCATTTTCCCAGTCATTCTACTGGGTAGCCACGGTACACCTCATTTGAGATTAATAAAAACAAGCTGTGTTTCTACATTTTCTTGACTTTAAACATTTGAGACCTTGATATTTCAGAATTAGAGACTTAAAAAACAGACCCATCCTCATCCGCAGATTAAAATTCAGAGGCTTGGTGAAAGTGATAGGTGGGTAGAATATTGTTCATACAAGCAAGAAGGACCTGAGTTCAGTCCCTAAGACCCATGTGAAAAGCTGGTGTGGCAATGTGAACCAGTAACCTTAGCACAGGGGAGGTGGAGTCAAGAACATCTTCAGGGCTCACTGGACAGCCAGTCCAGCAAAACCCCTGAGCTCCAGGTTCAGTAAAAGACTTAAAAACTCAGGTGGAGAACAATTGAGAAAGACACCTGATGTCAACCTCTGCTCCCCCCCACACACATACATCTGCATTCATGCACCCACACATATGGACATGAACACATGCACAAAATAAATAAGTAAAAATGATAACTTTTTAAAAATAAATCTGTTGTCATTAAGGAGAGCAGCTCAGAGTGACCTTCCTTTTGTAAAACAAATTTAAATTGGATTGGCCACAAGGATTGAAAATTAGCCTGTAAACAGTCCAACCCAATAGAATATAGTATCTAATCTGAATTCCCTTAGGTTAAATTGATAAAGTAGTAAGAAATATGAATAAAAGAGAACATTGTTCTAACGTCAGAGAAAACTACTGATTAATCTGTATGAAAACATGAGCTAAAATTGAAATAGACCCCCTACTTCATGCTTTGCTGATCCTTAAGGACTTGAGTGAGAGCAAAACAGTTAGGTTTTCTAAAATAAATCACTTCAAAAAGAGCAATTCCAATAATATTGAATTTATAGAAAAAAATTTGACCAAGGGGCTGGAAATATATTAAACGTATTGTCATAGCAACAGTCATTGTAAGGCTGAAGTGAGGTCTGGGCATCTTTCTCATTCTGAATAAGGAAGGCAAGCTTGATTTTAAATGACTTTCTAAGGTCAAATGTCTTAGAGATGGTGCTTGAATCAATTTCTTTAACAAGCTTTCCCTATTGCTACTGACTGATATTGGATGACTCCCTTCCTCCTTCCCCCCTCCCTCCATTTTTCCCTCCTATCCTCCCTCCCTCCTGTCGTCCCTCTCCTCCTTCCTGTTTTCTCTATCACAACCACAAATAGAGTTGCATTCATTTGGGCCACTTAGGATTCAGCTTGACCCACTTCTTAGCTAATACCCAGACGTATATCCAGCAGAATGTTCCTCTTTGTGCCAATAGAAAACAAAATTCCAGGACTCTTTCTGCCTTTCATCACAGGGAAACCTCCTGGCCATTATCTCTGTGACTGTTTCTTTCACTGCCCGTTCTTAAAGAGAATGTCCTATCGCAGTGCACATGCTCTGTGTGAATGGCTTATCTAACATGTCTCTCGTTCTCTATTCTCCGATCTCCATGTGCATGTTCCTCCCCCTCCCTCCCGTCTCTCTTTATTGTAGCTGATTAATATCTAGTCTCATTCATTGCCGGGAGTGAATGTAAAATGGTACAGCCCTTTTGGAAGCCAGACAGTCTCAGAAAGCTAAACATGGGCTTATCACATGATCCAGAGACCAAGCCTCGAGGTATTTCACCCAACTGGTTTGAAAACTCATGTCCATACAGAATATTTATAGCAGCTTTACTCATAATTGTTTTAAAAAAACAAAAACAAAACAGAAGCAACCAAAATGGGCCCTCTAAGAACTGAGTGAGTAGTCTGTAAAGTCCTTGCACCATTCTCTTCAAAATGGTCATGGTCATCAAAACAAGGGAGCCTGAGAAACCCCAGAATTGCCTAAGAAGCCATGGTGACTAATTATGATACCCTGAATGAGATTCAGGTACACGTCATAGTTCCCTGACTGAATTTCCCTAACAAGATTCCCTATTGCTACTGACTTGTATTGGATGACTCCCTTTCTCCATCCCTCCCTCCCTCCATCCATTCCTCCCTCCCTCCTCTCCTCACTCCTTTCTTCCCTCCTGTCCTCTCTGCATCCTTCCTGTCTTCATTAGTTAGTCAGTCAGAATTTACACATCATAGTTCATTGACCTAATGAAGTTGCTTAGTCAGAATGTAACCATTACAGTTCTTTGACTGATTGAAGTTAGTCACAATGTACACATCATAGTTTATTGGCTGAATGAAGCTAGTTAACTCAGAATGTAACTGTGATAGTTCATTGACCGAGTGAAGTTAGTTAGTGAAAGTGTAACCGTCATAGTTCATTGATTGCATGAAGTTAGTCAGAATGTACATGTCATAGTTCATTGACTGCAGCCAGTGTCCATTCCAAAGCCAGATGCTAAGAAGAAGAGAAGCCCAGTGCCGGGGACACAGGAACTACCTGTACTATCCCCGTAATTTCACTGTATATATAAAACTGTTCTAAAATTAAGTAAACTTGTTAACAACTCAGATCTTGGTGTGTGGTAGGGATAAGACCCCATGCCACTATTTAAGCTCACAGTAAGAATTTTAACAAAACTATACAAATATATATGGCAACTCAAATTAATATTAAAGGATACATTAGCAAAGCCACACGAACTTGTCACATGCTAGGGAGATGGCTCAGTGAGTGGAGACACTTGTCATACAAAGTGGACAGAGAGAATTGGTTCCCCAAAGTTCTCTTCTGACCTCCACATGAATACCATAAAATGTACACACACACACACACACACACACACACACACACACACACATACACACACACACACCTACATCAGACACATACACAATAATAGCAAAAATGTCAGGCTACCACTCTGACAATTTTATAGACTTCTTTATAGGGACTTCTCAAGGGCAGCCTTCCAGAGTTAGAGCTTTGGTATATTCACAGCCTGCTGTGTGACTTTTAGTTGGTTTCTGGCAAAGAAGAGACCTCATATGCTTTAAAGTGCCTACTTCTGAATTACACTTGAAGATCATTCTAAAACACAAAAACAAAAAACAGTCCCCAGCCTCATTTATGCCTTGTATACGTGTTTCAAGGAAAGCAGTTCTTAGCTTTGGGTCTCATGAAGAGAAATGTCCTTTGTATTTTTTTTGAACTTCAGAATCCCTCACAGTGCTGAGAAACCCATGTGATGCAGTTCCTGGATAGTCCTGGGGGCAGGTCAGAAAGACCCATGCACAGTGGAGCACCCCCAGTCACCAGTGTCCTCTCTGCAGTCCTGGGTGGGCAGAGGTACAGCCTCAGGAGCCAGCATAGCTGACACGGGAGATGGAGCTCTCGAACTAGTTTAGTTTGTCTTACAAAGTTAGTCTGTCTTTCTGGAAAGGAAGGGATGTGTGTTTGTGCGTGCGTGTGTGTGTGTGTGTGTGTGTGTGTGTGTGTGTGTGTGTGTGAGTGTGTGTGTGTGTGTGTACATGTGTTTCTCTGTGCAGGTGTACAAATCCCCGTGTGTGTATGCAAGCCCAAGGCCAGTGTTGGGGGTCTTCTCTAGTCTCTCTTCACCCTGCATTTGAGGCAGGGCTCTAGCTGAACCTGACGCTTGCCCATGCAGCTGGACTGGCTGGCCTGTGGCTCCCCCACATAGGGTCCTTCATCTCTTCCTTCTAGCACTGGGATTCCAAGTGTGTGCTGTGCCCGGATTATACCCGGATGCTGGGGCTCGAGCTACTGGCCTCATGTTAGAGCACAGGCACTTTACCAAATGACTCCCATCTCCCCAACTCCTCATAAAGGTTAGCAGGGTCCAAAGCCTACTTCTTTCCATTGTCATTTCATACATCGTATTATTCCCCTTTTAGACCTGGACAGTGCCTTAACCACTCTAAGGTGACTTACAATTCCTGTTCTATTTCCCTACGTTCTAGCAACATGCATAAAATCATATAGTCAGTCACCTTTCCTCAGTGGCTCTTTTCAGGAGTTTATCCATTTCACTGACCTCGAAACATCAACCTAGGGTTTCACTGCTTTCCTTTAAGCTTGTTTTGGTTTTCACTGTTTTGGCCCTCACTGTTAGTGCTGGTTTTTTCTCCCTTTCTTTGACCCCATCCCCCCCCTCCTTTTTAGTTTCTTCTTTAAATGTATTTATTATTATTAATACAAGTATCTTCCCATTGTAGCTTTAGCTCCCTCTCTCAGGTTTTACTCTTATCCCCATAGTCCTTCTCTGTAGAACATTTTCTGTTTCACGCTCTGATTTCTCCTTTAACCCCTGTAGATAGCCCATGGGCCTCCGTAAGAGGAGCCTCTTCTTAGAGCAAACAGATGTGAATGCAGAGATGCGTGGCTGGTTCAGGTGCTGAGAGTAAATGACTGTTGGATGCTCAGCCTTGAATGGGACACCCATAGTATCCTCTTCACGGCTTTGGGCACATCGCAGAAGATAGGCGGGAGAGAACATGAGAGTCAGTAACAGGAGGAAAGAACATGAGAGTCAGTAACAGGAGGAGAGAACATGAGAGTCAGTAACGGGAGGAAGGCCCAGGAACACTGTCTTAGAAGCATGGTGTGGCACTGGCACTTATGAACTCATAGCAGCTGAGGTTGCCTAGACAGGACCTGCATAAGACTGAGTCCATCAACAGTCATCAATGGGGGAGCAGCTCCTGAGCCCAGCCCTTCTGAGAGGAGATATGAATAGCTGATAGATGCTGGGGAAGAGGAAGTTATCGGTTATTGTCTTCGGTGATAAAGTCAGGTACATTGCCTGTGATCCAGGGATTAGTCCACACCCGTGCCTACACTGGACACACGCAAAGACATCAAAGTGGGAGGGGGACTTGTAAGGAGAAGGAAGTTGGTGGGGATGTGAGGGGATAAAAGAGGATGGGGAGGAGGGTAACCCAAATATAATATATAAGTGTATGAAAATTTCAAGAATAAATTAATAAATAAAATTTCAAAATCCCCCCCTTTATGTAGACTTCTGTTTTGATTACATAGAAATGGAGGAGAAGTAGACTGTTGGGAGACAGGAGACTCACAGTTTTACTCAGCTTTAAACCCTGTGAGCTGCAGGAAGAACTGGTACGCCATGCTATGCCCACGGGTATAACAGTGGCACAAATATCATGGGGGTAACTAACTACATTCTGGTATTACAAATCTAGCCAATGACCCATGGCCAGGGGGCTTATAGACCAAAGGGGTAAACTTACCCCTACCGTTTTGCTAAACAGACACAGTATGAAACTGCCGTCTAAATTTATATCTCCATATTCATAGTTGAGTGTAGCTCTCAGACCTCATCAGAGAAGTTTCTTTGTGTGGTTAGTGCAGAAACTAATAACTGGTCAGAGTGTAGAGAGTGCGCGGTAGAAGATTGCTCAGCCACAGCTGGAACATCTGTGTCATGACCCGTCCCCCAAAGGCTCAGGGACTGTCCCAGAAGAAGGAGAAGAAAGGTTGGAAGGACCAGAGATACAGAAGGGCAGTAGTGAGACGTGACCCCTGGATTTGATTGGCTGCACTCATAAACCCAGCAGCTGTGATTACCTGCACAACTGCACATGATCTCGCCAGTCAGCACCGTACCACAGAGAGGCTCACATGCGTTCATAGTTGACGAGCTACTACAGTTGATGGCTTGGGGCGAGGGGTCTATTTCTTTTAAAACGTGGCCCCGTTATATCCACCACACTCCGGAGGATCACTCCATACCTCTGAGTATATGGATAGCATAAACCAGACTCCATGGATTATATTTTTGCTCTAAGACACGAAGTTGGGAAGGGGTAGAGGATGGGGAGTGGATCTTCGGGGAGGTGCGTGGAAGACTTGGGGTCAATGTGATCAAAATATTGTGTGCGTGTATGAAATTCTTAAAGAAATAAAAATATATTTCAAAATCATCAGTCTCTTATCATATAGCCATATACCATGACTAACATTTAAGTACCCAGTAGAATCTACAGTGGCTAGTAGTTTCCAGATGAAATATTATAAAGTGACATCACTTTCATTGCCGCAAGCTTTGTTGGCCACCATATCCTGGACAGTTTCATAGTGGGCTGACAACTAATCTTTCATCTGGCTGCTCTGGGATGCAGTGCCCATCCTGGTCTGGCCAGCTCATACCAGCTCTGTTACAAGTATGATGAACAATTCAAACATTACCCCACACAAAGATGCTATTATGTGAACTCCTTAGAAGGGGATTGAGAGGGGCTCACCTTCTGCAGCAGACTGCCTGATCATTCTTCTTCCATTCATCCTGCTACAGCAGAGCACCTGAGACTGGGTCCTCTACAAAGGAGAGAAACGTACTTGCTGGAGATCTGAACGCTGCAAGTCCAAGGTCAAAGGCTGGCTTTACTGCAGTGTCATTTCATCAGAGTGGACAAGAGGTGGGGAGAGACCGATTGAGTCTGAACTCACCCTTTGATCTTGAACCCACTTTCCCTTCCATTAGTCCATTCATGAGAACAGAGCCATCGTGGACCACTCACCTCTTAAGGTTCAATGGCGCTTAAATTTTAACACTAATTTTGCATGTAACAAGCACTAAAGTCATAGTCCCCTTCTAGACCCTGTGCCCACACCACTTCCCATAAAACATCCCACCTAACTGCTTTTAGAGGTCAGTCACACTCCCTCAGGACTCTCAGAGATCTTTTCCGAGTTCTCCTGTCTTGTAGTATGATGGGTACATTGCCCAGTCTGTCACCAGTGAGCTTCATGAAAGCCAGGAAGTATACACCTGCACCATGACTGATCTTAGACATGGGCCTCTGGACACAGATGGCTTAGAGGGAAATTTCTCTGTGAGGCCATGTAATCTGGAGCTAATAACTGGTCCCTGTTTCTTGTGTTCATCAACAAGTCCACCCCTTCCATGTGCCTCAGTTTCTTCTCATTAATCAGTCTGACTCCATTCAAACTGCTGTAACAAAATGGCTGCTCTATGGATTTAAATAATGTTCCAGAACATTAAGAAATGTTCTGGAAACTCGAGCGTGTAAAATCAAGGTCCCTGCAGATTTGGTACCTACAGAAAGCTTGCTTTGCAATTCATAGATGAATTTCTAACTATGTCTTCAAAGAAGGGACAAGAGAGCCCCTGGGTCCCGACTACAAGGCCACTAACCCTATTCATGAGAGCTCCACTCCAGTAATGCAATCCCCACCAAATGGTAAACATTATACATGATAATGGATTAGGCCCCTGAAACCATAAGCAAAGCCCAAATTAAATGCTTTCTTTTATAAGAGTTGCCTTGGTCATGGTATCTCTTCACAGGGATAGAACACTAAGACACTAGTCAGAAATAGAATCTAAAAAAAAAAAATTGTAAAGTGTCCACTATGGCACTCCAAAAATTGGGGTAAAATATGCACAGCATGTAAGACTACCTGACCTGGGCATGGGAGGGTAGGGAGGGTGGAGATCAAGCTTGAGCACTGGATAGTTCATTGTCTGTAGGATCACCCAGTTCATGTTTTAATGATTTCGATGCAGTCTTACTGATGTGGGTCATGGTTTAACTGAGCTCACAGAACCATACACTTAACCTTCCACCCCTTAGTTACCACTCCCCCACTCTCTCCCATTCCCTGCCCTACTCACAAGAAGAAACCGGAACAACTCTACTTAAAATGCTGATCACAGGCACAGGGTACAGGCACGTTTACCTTTGACCTCTAGTAATGAAGTTATATCACTGCCGATCTAAAACAGCAGCAGCTTTGAAAATTGAAACATAAGAAAGAATTATTTAACTTTAATTTGAAATTGATTTTTTTCAGCTCCTCCATGTTTCTTTCATGATATCATGGATGTCGTTGTTTAATATATCACACTGGAGCCATACCAATATGCCAGGCTTTCACACACATGGATTCTTAAAGTGGCAACAGATTATTAATGCTATGTTAATAAGAAAACAATAGTGAGATGTTGCACAGAGTCCTTATTCCATACATTATTAATGAAGGCCTTTTGTGTTTTGGGGGCTCTGACACTTTATGATGTGGTTGCCGAATAGATTAGAAAATGCTTCTGCCTTCTCAGCGAAAAGCCTCCAGATCAGGGTATGCAAAGAGAAAATATTTGCAACAGGTAACAGAAATGGCCACGAGGCCCTGTGAGGGAAGAGGCAGTAAACATTATTTTAATCCTAAATGCCAGGAATAGCCAAAGAGAAAAAGCCAACATGCTCTTCACTGCTTTGGAATAAAAAAGCAAGAGGTCCAGGCATCCCTCCCAGCTGCTCATGGACTGTGGAAAACGGTCACGTGCATCAAAGTCCAGTGTTTTTTGAATGCCCATGTTCTCCTCAGCTTGCCCCAGACTCTGTTGCATTCTGCTGTCTGGTCACAGGAAGGGGCACAGCCATGTCTTGGAGGAATCGAGCTGTTAATGGTAAGGAGCAGGCTGACACTTAGCCTACCTGCCAAGAGTAAAGACCCCTGATCTCTCTGGGCTGGGCTTAGAGAAACACTAAAGACTTATCCTGAAGAGCTTTGAGTATTTCTTGGAATAGAAATATGGATTTTTTTCGAGGTAGTAGTCTTGTAGGAAGATGCCAGTCATGACAGATGGGAAGAATGGTATAGATATGTCTCCCTATGACACCAAACTATGGTCACACACTGCTTGTGATGGTTTGTACATGCTCAGCCCAGAGAGTGGCCTATGTGGAGGTATGGCCTTGCTGGAGTAGGTGTGTCACTGTGGGTGTGGGCTTTAAGATGAGGATCTTAGCTGCCCGGAAGTCAGTAATCTGTAGCAGCCTTCAGATGAAGATGTAGAACTCTGAGCTCCTTGTCTTGCACCAGGCCTGCCTGGATGCTGCCATGTTCTCATCTTGATGATAATGGACTGAACCTCTGAACCTGTAAGCCAGCCCCGATTAAATGTTGTCCTTTATAAGAGTTGCCTTGGTCATGGTGCCCATTCACAGCAGTAGAACCCAAAGACACTGGTCTACAAAGTCACTTTGTTCTACATTAAGTGAGTGCCACCAGGGAAATGAGCCCCGTGAGCACACCCCCTTCCCTAACCACCCTCCAACGTGCCTTCCCCCATCCCAGTGGCCAGCCTGGTACTACCCTCGTGAGAAAGTTTCTTTCTGAACCGTCATAGGAAGCTGACCTCCTCTGTCCTCTTCCTCAGCCTTCACCCTTTCAGAGAGCTTGGGTAGCACGTTTGCCTCCTCAGGATGTCAGTCCATCCCGTAGGGAGGCAAGGGCCACAGGAGAGGAGACCTGTAATGCAGGGGTGCCAAGCTCTAGCAAGGACATGTCGCCTCAGGGCTCCAAACAGCAGACAAGTGGGAAACTTGCAAAGCACAACACCATTTTCTCTGTCTCCTCTGATTCGTCAGATGGAAGAAATGATATGGAGTTGAATTAGCCCGACACGATAACAAAGTCTACTTGACCTGAGCCAGAGTTCACCAGAGCCATGATTCAAATGCCAACGCTATTTCCAGCTTCGGTTTTCAGGAATGTTTTTGTTTGTTTCTCTGTGCAGAAGCAGTCAGGAGGGTGACTAAAAGCTGATTCGTTTTGGGGTTTTCCTTTTGGAAATGATCACGCTGGCACGACTTTAATTGGGTTTTAGCTGTTTGAATCCTCACGGCGATGGCTCTGCTCTGTCTTTGGGGAATGCGGAGGGAAGCTGGCATCTGGTGTTTGAGGATTCTGGGGAGTTACACCATATTTATGTGTAATAACTATACAGTAAATAAACAGAATGAATAATTAAGTGAATAATGAGTTCCTCAGAAATAGGAGTCCTTGGAAGACTTCAAGAGAAACCCTCCCATGCATTCCGGTCTCCCTGGGTGGTGAGCCTGCAGGACGACTCACACGATGTCACTGCACCCACGGAAACCAGCAAGGACACTTTCCAGCCTGAAATCGAGCACACCATTAATTAAATGAGGACGTTTCTCATGCTTGTGGATTCCCTTCCAACTGTGATAATGTTGGATTGATAGATCTAAGGATGATCGCCTCTTAACCCTAGAGATACAAGCTTGCCTCTTTCAAAATAAAATCAGTGAGATTAAATTTTATTGAATTCATTGAAGAACTAAAACTTGAACTTCTAGAAATCTGCAGTATTTAGTGAAATGTCATAAATTCCCTCTAATACCTACACCAGCCGATACAGAGAGAGGGCCCTTGCTTCTAAACACAACCCAGGCCTGAGTCTTCTCCTCAGAGGGGAAATTCACAACGGCTACTTGTTCATCCGTTCACTCGGACGCTTGTACCTGCCGTTCATTCAAGGGATGTCTAATAAGCATCAGCTTTGCATGAGGCACTCACACCAGACTCTGGGAACACCCGGCTGACTGAAGCAAGGCCCGGACACTTGCTGCCCACTCTGAGCTAACCTTCTTACCAGGGATCCAGGCGCTAGAGTGAAGCAGATTGTGACGGTGACCAGTTTCTGTGGAGGAGAGTGTCTGAGTCAGCTCAGGCTGCTGTCAGAAGCACCAGGCACCACCTCACAGAGCCGAGATGGATCTCCAACAGTGCCGGAAACCAGAAGACCCAAAGTAGAGTGTCAGCAGCAGGCTCATCTTCTCCCGGAGTTCTCCCGTTGACTTGCAGACGGCCATCTTCCTAAGGGATCAGCAGGCATGTGGGTGTCTGCAGTGTGGTGGGGCAGGAGCATGCTGCAGACAGCCTGAGTTCAGGAGGCAGTGCAGGAGAAAAAGGAGCGGGCTCTCACGGGCTGTGCCAGCAACTGAGTGCAGTATCGGATATGAGAGTTAGTGATTGGTGTGTTGGGCACCAAACGAGGAAGGAAAGGACAAATTGTTTGGGTTTTGGCTTCCACAACTCAGCAAATGAAACCCTAGTCTGTGGGACAAGAACAGCAGCATATTCTCGTGTGATTTGAGATTTGGTCACATCGACATCAGAAGACACTAAACTTGCTACCTCGTTACCATTAAAATGACATGATTTGGGGAAAAAAGAGATGGTTCAGCAGTTAAGACCACTGGCTGCTCTTCCAGAGGATCCAGGTTCAAGTCCAGTCCCTACAGAACCATCCAACCCCAGTTCCCAGAAGAGGGAATCCATGCCCTCTTCTGTCGTCCAACGGCACTGCACACACAGGGAACACAGATTACATAAAAACGAATCACCGTAAAATACGTGATTTATGATATAATTGTCTAAATTCCATTCCTTCCACTAGCGCATAAAAGTGGTGTAAGTCAAGACCACAGGTAACAAAGAGTACAATATGGCTCATGGCTCTGTAGCCAGACTTACTGGATTCAAACCTTGATTCTTCTACTTGATAGTTCTCATTTTGGGCAGATTTTAGTCTGTCTGTACCTCAGCTGCCTCGGATATAACACTTGGGTTATAACAGTGTTTTCTGGACGCAGGAGAGTATTAATCAGTCAGCATAAAGCATAACAGTGTGAGGTGTACACTACTTTAAAGGTATCCTAGCAGCCACTAGGTGCACCATCCCTATGTCTCTGACAACTGCTTGAGGGGAGATGATCAGATGGTTGGACTCATGGATCTCTGGGCTGGAGAATGGGAGCAGAAGTAAAAGTAACAGAAAATGAAATGCAGTTTTTATGAAGCTAAGTAGTCAGTATGGGGGAATGAGAAAGCCCACTCCGATGGGTGTTGTGAAGAGAAGCGTGGATCATATGTGACAGTGAGTCCTTTAAAATAAACTTCTGTGTGGTTCCTTTGAAGCAGAGCATTTGAACGTATCTGTAAAGGCTTTCATGATTTACCAACCTACATATTTCTCTACTTCAGGAAGGAAAAACATGAGCTCATTATCACCCACCATCCCCTCCTGGATCACGTGGACAAGACCCTCTCCACCCTAACAACTGGGAAGAAAGATGCTATGAAAGAAGCATTAGGTCTGATCCGATTTAAACGATAAGTTCATTCAATCATTCTGTGTCCCACCCTCGAGGATTTATGAAATTACTGTTGTGCATCAAGGATAGACATTGGTCTGCTAAGATACTGTCACTGTCACCAAGGACCTTAAGAATCTAAATATGATAAATACTTATGATAGGTTTGCCTCATCGAAGTAAAAGAGAGGCAGGGCCTAGAGCACAGTCTCCACCTTCAGTCTACACCTGGCACTGCCATTGTCAACGTCGAGCAGAAGCCGGTGGTCCAGCTAAAGGTATTTCTATGGCTGCCAGTCTGCGTATGAAGAACAGCCTAGGTCTAGCATTTCCATTTTGCCCTAAGGATTCTCTTTTGTAATTCATCACAGAATTCCAGGCCATTTCCTTAGAGGGAACTCACCCGATCATTGTTCCAACAAGTCTCCCTATTTTTGTAACTTTTTGAAAGTGACGATCTGAAGGCTATTTTTGGCTTGGTCATGTGAGAGTGTTTCCTGATGGTGAGAAGTTTTTCCTTCGGACTAGTTAACATGAGTTTTATGCTCACTTATGTCACATGCTCCGATTCAATTTATTTTAAAGTGGATTCTTTGGGGAAAACTGTAAAGCTAATTTGAATCGATTCTTCAGAGATTTCATTTTAAATGAAGTGCTATAAAAATTGGCAGACAAAGTGAAAAAACGAAATTGAATTTTCTTCTTTGGCTACACACTGGATTCAGGAATCTTACTTTTTTGACATTGCCAGAGGTTTTTGATATGATGTTTTATGCAATTTTCTTAAACGCCACTGCTTTTGGTTGTGTGGTTCAGCCACAAAATGGTTTCCTGATGTTTTTTCGTTTAAAAAAAAGGGGGGGGCATCCTTGCTACAGGAATAATGCTTGCTTTGATACACACTTTCGACCATCTGTGATGATACCTATCTGTCAGACGTGTCATCTAGAACAGGGGTTGTGTTTCCGGAGAGACTATACTCCGTTCATGGCCAAACTTTTTGGGGGCATACGGAATGACCTCCATATCTGACTTCACACCATTCACACAATTTGTCCTTTTCATATCTGTTGGTTGTACGGCTTGAGGGAAGTGTGGGAATAAAGGTAAGGTGGCCAGAGGCTAATTTCCTGTCCCCCACGAACCCCAAGAAGTACAGGTAGTTCTTCGGGACAGTGGGCTCCTAGCTAATCGGAAGCAGCTGGTGCCAACAGGCACCGGTGCCTGGGCTGGGCACGCCTGCTTCCACAGGTGATTTACATCCCATCATTAGCAATCTAATGGAAAATCCATAGAAACCACATGTCTCCAATTTCATTCCAAGGCACACTCTTTTTCTTTGATGTGTTTCTCAGAGGGAGTTTTATTCCACACTCATCTTTTCCCCTGGCTTCTCTATATAGTAACTGTCTTTGTTCATTTTCTATCACCGTAACAGAATAGCACAGACTGGGAGAGTCATAAACTATGGCAGTTTATTTGACTCTCTGTGCTGGAGGCTGGAAAGTACGAGACGGGGCGGGGGCAGCTGCCGCATCTGGTGTAGGCCTTCTTGCTGAATGACAGCATGGGTTGGGAGGATGGGGGACAAGTATCCTTTGATCAGGGCCCCACTCCTCTGGCAAATAACCAACCATGGTAACAGCATTAATTCATCACCAAGGGCAGAGTCCTCATGACCTGACCACCTTTTAAAGTCTCTCTGCTGTCACAGTTGAGGGTCAATATGACTTTTGGAGGGGACATTCAGGCCGTAGCAGCAGCCTTCATTCCCACTGGCCCAGCTGGCAGGTTGAGAGCAGACTCATGGACGAGAGGTCGTCACTCAGGGAAAGTAGTCCCTCAATGTGTATCTGCTGTCCCTGTGTGTCACACCAGACGCCTGGAGTGATTCCTTTAAACTCATTCTTAAAGGGAGCTGAGAATGATTTCTTACGTTCAGGAACCAGAGGCAGGAGGATATCACAGTAAGTTCCAGGCCAGCCAAGAGTACATGATAGACCCTATTTCTGAAAATACCCAAACCAGAAACAAATACAAAACTCAGGACAACATGATAAAACAAAAACACCCACCACAGAAGAGATGATATGCGTACATGTGCTTTTAGTGAGAGACACCCGAGGTCAGTTCATTCACGAGGCACACAATGTTCATGGTATTTATTCATGCTCACAGAGGCGTCAGTAAGTGTGATGATGGAGACATAAATCCAACTGAAATAATATTTCTCTTTATACACAAACAATTTATTCAGTCATAAATTGCAATTTTAAAATGTTTGATGTCAGAAAAGTCCATGAAGGAAAAGTGTCTTGGCCCACAGAAGCCATAATTCCTTGTGAGTTGCATAGAATGGCCCTTGACTAGGCTTCTGTGATCGTGGAAGCTGGTGAAGAGCCTTCCCAGGGCTGCTGCATCTCTGCATGTGGGGATGCAGAAAGCCAGACAGTAAGGGAGAAGAGAAAAACACTGACTCTGAACTATAGGCAATTTTGTTCCTCTAAAGATTGTCAATTTTTGTAGCCATCTTGGCTACCTGAAGCCATGTTGGATTAGATTTGGGCCCACTGAGATTTGGATGAGGCCATTGCTGGTGTCTCACAGGTTGATGATACAGACGGTGCTGAATATCCTGTCATGCACTGGAAATTCCACCACAAATTGCCAACGCCATCTGGGAGCCCACATCTGTCCCTCAACACCTCCATTGTCTGGAGTGGCGTGGTCTAAAGACGAACTGGCACCCTTTGCTAATTGTACTGGATGGTTTTGTGTGTCAACTTAATACAAATTAAGAGTCGTCAGAGAGAAAGGACCCTCAGTTGAGAAAATGCCTCCAGCTGTAAGGCACTTTCTCAGTTAGTGATCAATGTTGGGGTGACAAGCCCATACGAAATCCCTGGGCTGGCAGTCCTGCGTTCCATAAGAAAACAGGCTAAGCAAGCCATGATGAGCAAGCCAGTAAGCAACACCCCTCTGTGTCCTCTGCATCAGCTCCTGTCTCCAGGTCCCAGCCTTGTTTAAGTTCCTGGCCTGGCTTCCTCCAATGATAGACTATGATCTGGAAGTGTAAGCTAAATAAACCCTTTCTAACCCAACCAGTTTTTTGGTCATGGTGTTTTGCCGCAGCAATAGAAGCCCTAATGAAGACACTATGGAGCTACATCTGCTTCTGGGAAGATCTGGAGACACGGAAGTAGGACACTGGGCGGACGCCAAGGAGAGGTAGACCTGGATGCTACTCACACAAGCAAGGGAGTCAGTGGGTCAGTCTGTGCTCAGGAACAGCAGCAAGATCTCCCCCCGCGCTGAGCCTGAAGGCCACTCTCTGTCTTCTATCCCAAGCTCATCTCTCTCGTGATCAGCCTTCCTTGGAACCTGACAGAGAAAGGGATTCTAACCATCGTAATTCCATCTCTGGCTAGGTAACATGGAAGATGCTGTCTTGCTGGACCACATGTGGCTCTCCTTCCTATTTCATTTCTACCCATGAAGTTGGATTCTTCTTCATCTCCCTCCCGATCTTTGCATATGTTTCAGTCCTGGTGTTTGCCAGTGTGGATAAGTGACCCCCAAGAGGCCCAGGTGTCACCAGCCTGTACTATTACCAGGAGATCTGGAACCTTTAGTACGCATCACGTACCAGAAACTATGCCATGGAGACACGCCTGTGGAGATACCAGACCCCATCTCTCTTCTTTCCGACAGCCATGAGGGAGCAGCTTCTGCCACATGCCCCCAACGTGTTGTTCTAGCTCACCGTAGATCCAAAGGCAACAGGCCCAGTGGCTACAGACTGAGCTTCTAAAATCATAAGCCAAAAAGTCCTGTCTTCTTTACAACTCGATTAGTCTGGGGGTTTTGTCACGATGATGGAATAGTAACCACCACAATATTTTAATATTTCAAGCCACAAACACCTGGTGTGACTCAGGTTGTCTGTTGTGCATCCAAGGCCTACAGATGCCCAGACAAACCACATCCAAGTGCTGGCCTTCCGTGCATTAGACATTCTGTGCCACTGACTGCCTCACACACACATGAGTACAAGCAGATACGCCAGCTCCCTCCAACCCAGTGCCTACTCCTTGAGGACCTTTCTGTCGGCTGGAACCAAAACATGAGGCAACCAAGCTTCAACATATAATGGCCCCAGCATAGTGGCAGCTTAAAGAATCCTAGAGGTATTATAATCCAGGCATCCTTCCCACAGAACACTTTTTTTTTTTTTTGGAGCTGAGGACCAAACCCAGGGCCTTGCGCTTGCTAGGCAAACGCTCTACCACTGAGCCAAATCCCCAACCCCTCCCTGGGGTTCAGATGATAAATAGTGATCAGCAGAAAACAGACTGGGTTTGCTATGATTGGGAAGATTAGGGTAAGAGTCACAGGTGTAGCTGAACTGAGGGCTATGTCATCATGGTTCCCTATTTCAAGACCCACAAGCAGGCAAAAGCTTCTGTTTCCTCACGGTCCTGTTGAGGCCACAGGCTTAGCCCAGGACCAACCACTGTAAACCCTGAAAGGAGTCCAATGGGAGGGCACCTGGAGCATCAGTGGCCATTCTGATCCATCTAGGAGGGTAACCAACACTACAAGGCAGTAAGGACATCTGACAAGGTGATAAAGCCAGGAACAGTAATTAATTAATTAATTAATTAATTAATTAATTAATGGGAGCTCAGGGGGAGGAAAACCGCTCTCAACTGGGAAAGCTGAGGAAACATTTCACACGGAAGTAGTTTTGAGCTCAGGCAATGAAAGAAGTAGAGTTTAAAAGCGACTAAAGAAGAAAATACCCTCCTTTCGGTTTTGAGGGCTCCAGCAAGCTCTGCGGCCATTTTCCTTCCCCGTGCTGTTGCTCCAGGATGACAAGTGTTTCTCAGGGCAGTGAGACTTTCAAGAGGATGGCATAAGCAGGGAGAGAAGACCAGGAGGACCAAAATCTCCGGCTAGGCAAGGAAGACCCATGGCACTTCTTCCTTACCTGGAAGGCTGGCGGGAGTGAGTGGCAGTTCCTCTAATCAGTCCAGAAAGGCTTGTTACGTAAGGAAATGATTCAAATAGGAAGCGACACACCTTAGCTAACATGCATCAGAGCAAGCGTGCATTGGAGCAAGCGCATGTGGTAGCATGTATCACTCTTTCTCCTTTTTATGTTCCTGGAATTGCTTCTTTCAGGTTGGGGGATAGCATTATCTTGCAATTTTAACATATTTCTATTAATTCTAAAACTGTCTAGTTTCAGATTTTAGGACTACATTTTTATGAGATTCAAAAAGTCTGATGGTTTTGCAGCCAGTCAGGCTACTAGAGTCTGAGGCTGATGTATAGGACAGAGACTTCCTGTAGCACAGTGTCCCTTTGGCCAACCAGGCAGCTATTGGCTTGGCCTAAGAGCATGGTTGCTGCCTCAGCCTTTGAAAGTGGTTGAGGTAATGATGGCAGCCATGCTCTTCCTCCTCTCCTCCTCCTCCTCCTCCTCTTCCTCTTCCTCCTCCTGCCTTCAATGATGATGATGATGAAGATGAAGATGAAGATGATGATGATGATGATAATGACAGTGATGGTGATGACTACTAGCACCTACTGGTCTCGTAGGCAACGCAGCTAAGACAGAAAGCCCATCCTTGTTCCAAGAAATTTATTACAGTCACCAAAAGAATTAAGGTTATAGCCTTATGGGTTGTAATTCAGTGGTGGAGCACTTGCCTGCTATACATGTGGCCCTGGCTTTAATCCCTTGCCTCTCCTCCAGCGGGGGTGTGTGTGTGTGTGTGTGTGTGTGTGTGTGTGTGTGTGTGTGTGTGTGTGTGTGTGTTGCTTGATGGCTGGGGTGAAATGTTCTAAGCAGAGTGTCTCTGCCCTCATTTGTTCTTAGGGTACATGGGAGGACATTCAGCCTATCCTGTGTCACACATTCCCTCAGGAGTCAGGGGACATCGCATCCTTCTAAGAACTACAGTGAACCATGAAGGGGGGATCCTGGCTCCAGGGGGGAGATGTGCACAACTTCTTTCTCTCAACTGGGTTGACTTAAACTGGTGGAGAAGATCATCTGTGCTTGAACAAATGACACGCAGTCATTTGTGTCACACTTAAATCCCTGTCCATCCCCAGGTAGGACTTGTAATTATGTGCAGTGTCTCTTCTGGAAAGAATGTACTTCTCTGGGCTGAATTTGGCACCATCATGAGATGTGAGCTAAAGAGACTCTACAGGCAGGAGTGGAGGCTACAGAAAGCCTCTCTCGCTCTTGCTCATACTTTTCTATCTACTGCAGGAATAGCATGTCCTCATAGGCACCCAACTTGGACTGTCACATGTGAGAGAGACATATATACTGGTTTGTATGCCACTGGGGAGTCAGGCTCATTTGTAACAACTGACTGAAACAAATGGTTCCTAATTGCCACGAACAAGGGAAAACCGGCCCAACTCCAGTACATGTGGCTATTGACTGAGCTGGTAAAAACTTAGCAAGGGGGTGGGGGACTAACTGGGGAGAGTTATAATGAGGAAAAAGAGGGAGGAAAGGGTACAATTATATTTTATTTTCAAAAATAAAGAATGTTAAAAACAGAAGCTAATCCTAAATATAAGAAAATCATATTCTTCAGTCAGATTGAACAAATAGTAACAGAAACTGTGTTTGGTACACGAAATTTGCAAGGGCTGTAAGAACCATAGCATCATGGAACACGCACATGAAATGGTTGTTCTCCAACGTTGCTAATGGTGGCCTACAGTAGAAAGAGCGGCTGGGGATTAAGATGATAAAACAGGAGGTCTGCTGGGCACCATAGTGTGCCAGGGACCACGGTTTCAACTTGGCTAACTTTTCTTGTCTTCCTTATGCCAGTCATGTGTTCCAACTCACTGAATGCCCCTAGCAATCTTGGAAGGAAGATGTACTGAATTATCTTTTCAAACCTTAAAAAAAAAATGTGTCTGTGTTCTTTGACCCATATCTTGAAATCTGTCCTAAAGAAAAAATAAAAAGTGGGTGTTCCCGATTGCTTTGTGTCAACTTGACACTAGAGTCATTTTGAGAGAGGACGCTTCCATTGAGAAAAGGTTCCTATCTGAGTGACCTGCAGGCAAGCTTGTGGTAAGTTTTCTTGATCAAGGATTGATGTGGGAGAACCTCTTGGGAACTACAAGACAGCAGGCTGAGCAAAGAATGGGGGGAAACCAGGAAGCAGCACTCGTCCATGGCCTCTGCATCAGCTCCTGCCTCCAGGTTCCTGCCTTGAGCTCCTGCCCAGACCTCTCTGGATGATGGACTGACTACAAGCTCTGAGGGGCATAAACCCTTTCCTTCCCAAGACGCTCTTGGTCTTGTTTATCACGGCAACACAATAAGGTAGGAGATTTACATAAGGATGCTTATAGCCGAATGACTCATCATTATGGGACGGAGGAGCAATATAAGTATCCACCAAGCAGACGTCTTTAAATAAACTGAGCCATTTAAAAGTAATATACAAATATGCAGGGGGCATGGAAAGATTCATTCACACTAAGTGAAAAACTGCTTACGTCATCAACTTAACTATCACTTACACCTGCTGGGAGAGGGAAAACCAGCTTTCTCCAATGAATCAGCCACTCTAGGGCAGGGCTTATGTTCAGGAATAGTTGGCCACCATATAATGGACTCCACGGGTTTTTGGGGTTTTTTTGTACTTTTATTTGGTTCCAGTTGTTGTTGTTGTTGTTTTCATTTTGAGTTGCTGTTTTCTTTTGTTTCCTTGGTTTCAGGGGTTTTGTTTATTGAAACTTAAAGTTCAGTGGGTAGGGAGGGGGCAGGATCTGAAAGGACTTTGAGGAAGAGAAGAATTTGATCAAAATATATTTAAATATATTTAAAATATATTTAAAATATCAAATTATATTTAAATAATATATATAATAAATATATACTATATATATATATATATAGAGAGAGAGAGAGAGAGAGAGAGGGAGGGAGTGTGTGACAGAGAGAGACAGACAGAGAGACAGAGCGACAGAAAGCACTTACAATGTGTTTCTGTCCAATGCCATAGCCATTAGTCACAGGAGAGCGTCACTTGTGGTTAGGCCACATTGAGATGTGCTGAAAATGACAGCCTAACATGGAGAAGACAAAGGAATGTGAAGTAGCTCATTAATAATGTTCATTGATTGCCAGGTAGAAATTATATGTTAGACTTGTTAAAATTAATGTCTCCTGTTTCTTTATGGTTTTTTTTAAATATGTGGATAATTGAATAATTAAACTTTCATTTACTATCGCTTCTCGGCCTTTTGGCTAAGATCAAGTGTAAACTTTCATTTACTGCTCAAATTAATTTTGGCTTTGTGGCAGTGTAGTGTCCCTGCAACTACTCAACTGCTTTATAAGGCAAAGACAACGACAGGCTGTGAGTGCATGAGAAGATGTTGCTGCATTACAATAAAACTTTATTTATAAAGCCAATCGATGGGAATGGGTAGAGGATGGGGAGTGGCTATAATACTCTGGACCCTGGTCTAGTCCAGAACCTCCTAGCCTTGTTTGTTTTGGCATCTAGTGCTAGAAAGGAGTAGGATTGCATAATGGGGGTGAGGCTATCCTGTACCTTGTAGGATGCTTACCACTTTGGTAAGCCACAGTATTTATAAACATTGTTAAATGGCCTCCCGGAAGCCACTGCTTTTACCTTATATACTTTTACTTCCATAAAAACAGAGAGGGAAAGAAGAAAGGAGGCGGGCAGACAGGAGGGAGGGAGGGATGTTCTAGAAGGAGGAACACCAAGATTGAAGACAACATGTTCTTTTGTCAACTCAACTGTTCTGTAAGGCAAAGACAACCACAGGCTGTGGGTAAACGTGTTAAGAGGAATCATGTATAAGAAAAAAAGCCAAATGGGCAAACAGAAAATGAGAAGACAGAAAGGAAAGTTGAAGAACAATGCAGCCCCTCCCCCAAAGGGCAAGTGCTATCTACCTGTTCAAAGCCGGAGAGTCACTCCACAATGCAATGTCAAGTAGACCCTGTAATTGGGTATCAGAGTTGATCTCAGAGTTGATGGGGTTGGGACCATGCATCTGCTACTCTGTGATAGGCAGGCTCTTGCCTGGTATGCAGCCAATACTCAGCACAGGCAGTAGGCTCAAACATATATTTCTTTCAGTTTTGAGATTATTCTATATTACACTCCCCCTCCATTCCCTCCCCTAAGCCCTCCCATGTGCCCTGTCTTTGAAATCCATGAACCCTTTTTCATTAATTTTTTTATTTCCCCACAAGTCCTTCTATGCACATTGTAAGGTCTGTTGGGACCAACACATCTGGACTCAACAGAGGAAAGAATGGAACAAGGAACGACCCAGAATTTCAAAGCAAAAAAAGTGAAAACTGTTTCCACACAACTTCACACAAAACTCAAAAAGTATCCCAGCAGCTAAAAGCCTGTGCCAACTTAAGTTGTATTTTTAAATATAATAATAATAATAATAATAATAATAATAATAATAGGTTCAGTCTTTTGTTGTGTATTGTAATGCTAAATACTGGCCCCCAAGGCCTGGTTACCCCCAGGAATGAGAGAATGCACACATCCAATGTGACCTTCCTCCTTAATTTAAAACTATTGGTTAAATAAAGAGGCCAACAGCCAATAGCTGGGCAGAGACAGAGGTAGGGTTTGGTGTTCCCGGGCATGGGGTCGAAGTAGGGGCTCAAGGAGGGAAAGAAGAAGGTGGAATAAGGAGGTAACTGCCATGGGGCAGGTGAATCATAGAGACGTGGCCCCGAGGGCTGGCCAATCGGAGTTAAGAGCTGCCCAGATGGAGCATGGCAAGTTATAAAATAGAGTTATTGATGGGAAGTGGATTCTAATAGCATAGAGCATAGATATCTGCCCAGCTCTGGTGCTGATTACGGCTTATTATGAATATGAGGTTTTGTGTCTCTTATCTGGGAACTGAATGATCAAAGGTAAAGTAGAAGCCCCTGATTGAGATTAAATATTTTCTATAATATTCATGGTTAATAATTATTTTTGTAAGTATCACTGACCTATCCTTACCATGGTCCGGTCAGTGTGTTTGGGGCTTTTCATGATTGTCTAATATAATCTTTCACAGACTCCCGAAAGCCGGGCAGTATTTGAAGGACAGTTATGTAGATGCGAAAGCCCATGACCGGGGTTGTAAGATGTGTGCTGTGTTGGTCCACTCTTCAATGCTGTGACAAATACCTAAGAAAAACACCTCAAAGGAGCAGACTTACTGCAGCTCACAGTTGGAGAGGTCCCGGTCCTTGGTAGCAGCAAGGTTCCATTCCTTTCAGGCTGTAGTAAGGCAGACCATTGTGGTGGGAGGTGGGGTGGTGAAGAGATAAACGCCTCACCTCATGCTGGTTGGGAAGGAGAGAGAACAATATAGACTGACTTAGAATTCCTTGGACCAAACCCAACTCCCTAAATGATGGTTCAGCTGTGACTGATCAACCCCCTGATAAATTGAGCACCCTTGTGATTCAGTCAGTTCTTATGGGCCTTAACACGGGAACCTCCTAGGAGCACTTCACAGCCCAACCATAAACACTTGCTTAAGAAAGGAAATAAGGCCTGGTGTCCACACTGACGTGGGAGCTTCCACACTTCTCAAATCTACTATTGATCTCCTCTAGAAAGGAAAGTATTTTCAGATGAGATTCAAGTTTTCATTTTGAATAAATAAAAAAAATATATATATAGCATGTAACATTTAATATTTGGGAATTAGTCCTCGTGAGGAAGGAAAAAAAAATTGTTCACCTTCCTCATGGTGGGACACCAAGAAGCATGTTGAATTCAGGCACATTTATGGGAAGGTATAAAGAGCTACCCCAAAAGCCCAGACAGGAAGTAATCCTAAAGGACTCTGGGTATAGCCTCATGACTCATGCCAGTCAGAAGAAGCCCTGGCTGTGTCTGAGAGACTGAGGGAATGGTGGCTAGAGCAGGAGAAGCGAAGACTTCTGAGAAAGACCGCCAGCACCGCCTGAGGCCACCATCATTGACCGGTTGTGTTGAGGGAAAACTGAGTCAGACGCCCGGGTCTCCGACCTGGGGGCACAGAACTTCCAGACAGCAGGCTCTCAGAATGACTTGCGGACAGTGTCCTAATATTCCGGGAATCTCAGTGTCATTGGCTCCTCCGTCAATAAAGAACACGGTTTTTGCTCTTTCCTCAATTCCCAGGCAGCTCCCTAAAACCATGGGGTCTGCAGAGAGACAAGTATTTCCTAGCCTCTGTCCCCTTCGCAGACAGACATTAAGTATTTCCTAGCCTCCGATCCCTTCCCTAAGCTCTTCTATGTATCTCAGCAAGACAGACCAGTAGGAAACTCCTCTGACCCCTCCCACAGCCTCACTCTCGCTTACTTTCGTACTACTGTGATAAAATGCCATAACCAAAATCATCCTGTAGGAGAAACAGTTTATCTCAGTCTCCGTTCCGGGGTCCGGGAGGGGGCGGCGTCCATAATGGCTGAAAAGCTTGCCAGTGGTGGTCAGAGAAGGAACCTGGCTGGTCACAATTTATTTGCCCAGGAGAAGCAGAGAGAGCGAACAGGAAGTGAAGCAAAGCTATAAACCCTCAAAGCCCGCCCCTAGTGACGTAATTCCTCCAGCAAGGTTGTACGTCCCAGAGACCTCAGAATCTCCCCCAAACCGCATCAACAACTGGGGAGCAGGTTTTTAAATACATGAACCACTGGGAGGCATTTCTTACTAAAACCACCGTAGCCACCCACATCCGTCTTTTCTCGCTCAGAGTAGGGAATGGCTTGGTTAAGGGTAGGATTCAGGGAGGGTTCTGTCCTCAGCATCGCCGCAAAGAAACAAACAGAGGGTGGAGGGAATAAGGAGAATACTGCACTCTTTAAAAATGTATCCTTGCTCACCCTCTACCATGGACCAGTTGAACCTACAGGTTTTGACAGTAAAAGAAACGTTCCTGATATGCTTTTAGGGGACAGCTGGAATTGGACGTTGCTGGTCTAACTGCCCCGTGTCTGTCGTTCCTCACAGCATGGAAGCAATGTTTCCTCCAGCACAGTGGCTCTCAACCTCCCTAACACTGGGACCCTTTAATTCACTCTCTCATGTTGTGGTGACCCCCAACCGTAAAATTATTTTTGCTGCTACTTCATAACTGTAATTTTGCTACTGTCGTGAACCATAGTGTAAATATCTGATAAGCAGGATATCTGATGTGCAACCCCTCTGAAAGGGGCCCTTCGACCCTTAAAGGGGTTGCAACACCCAGGTTGAGAACTGCTGTCCGAGGCACTCACACCTCCTCCATTGTGGCAGGCTTTAGGGAGAGGTCAGACCATCACTGCCCATTCACTACCCAAGCCCTGGCCTGGAGTGCTGCTCATACCCCTGGGATCCATCCCTGTGTAGCCGGATGTGTGTGTCCCATGGGTCTTCTAGGCCTTGCCTTCTTGTGGTCTATACTGCATTTGTTCCTGCTGATAACGCCCCCTCTTCACAAGCCCCCTCCCTTTGCCTCTGTGACCCCCACTTCCCTGACTCTCTTCCCTCCTTTTCATTGAAACACCTCAGCCTATTTCATGGGCCCCTTCTCTATGCTGTTCTCCTGAGAGCTTCTTGACCACTACCCTCTTGGCCGAAGATGGCTTCCATGTCTCCTCCTCTACCTCACATCCCCCTCCCAGGCTCCAAAGCCAAATATCCAGTTGATGGTGGGACAGTTCCGTCTTGTTGCCTTGGAGGCACATCAAACAAAACCTCCCCAATGAACGCCAGGCAGCTACTGCCCCAACCCCTTATCCAATCTCCCTTGCTTTATTGAACGGCCCTGGTTAAACAGTTTAAAACGTCAGGTATCTCAGTCACTTCCGTTTTCCTCCTCCCTCCAACAACCAATCTGTCATAGTCACACCCTTTACCGCTTCTCTACCAACAACTTACCGTCAGATGACCTCATTCAACTCCTCCATGGACGGCTGTCATGATCTCATGCCGCCCGCCCTCCCGGCTCAGCCGTGTCCTGTTTCGACACATGCTTTGGCCAAAGGGATCCTTTTGATGCGCAAATATGACCATGTCAATCTGCTTCAAACCCTTGCACCCATCCCCGCGGACTTCCAAGTCTAAACTTAGAAAGGGTCACCAAGCAATAATAACTCGGTCCTGCCTGCCTCTCCAGTTTCAGCACCTGCTGCAGCCAACAGATGTCCCGTGAATCTCCACACACGGCCCACCACCGCACTGTATCCTCCCTGCCTTCCTTGACAGACAACTGTCTGCAGTTCAGAATTCAGACTTGTGCTTAGAGTTTCCCATCTCCAAGCCATCCGCCTCCTCCTCCTCCTCCTCCTCCTCCTCCTCCTCCACCACCACCCTCCTCCTCCTCCTTCTCCTCTCCTCTCCTCCTCTTCCCCCCCCTCCTCCTCCTCAGTGTCTGCTCCAGAGCCTAGAAAACAAGTGTTGGGAGGAGTAGGTCAATAGTAGCATGAATTTTGGAGTCAGGTCTGCTATTGCCACTCGAAGAGTGTGCACAGAAGAATTGCAACTCATTCCTGATCTCATCTGCATGGGCTTTAAGGGTAGGTTTTTAATAGGGAATTACCAAGGGCTTCTTGGCAATTTTAAACAGCGTATTCTTATTTTGCCTGTTTTCAGTGTTGTCCTGAAAGAATAAGATGAGCACAATACCTGAAACCAATCACCCACCCCTGCCCCTCACCACAGAAATCCCCAGCGGCTTCCTCCTAGGCAGATTAGGGATCCCCCCTCCCCCAACACCACTGATTTCCTACCTAAGTGGCGTGCTTGTTTGTTCCATTGGAAGTTTCACCTGCTTGTTCCCCACTCTGCTAGCATGATTCTACTCTTTAAGAAGTGATTGCTTCTGGTGAGTAATATAAGCACGGGCTGAGATGTTAAGATATGTCAAGGACCAGCACACTGTCCCCATCCTCCAGAGGAGACTGGCTCTATGGCTCGCTTCAGCCAATGATTCCAGAGATTTCTATGCAGGAGCCACTGCTCTGGAGGACAGGAAGCACATTCCCTTGAGGGAGACAAGGAAGAATAAGTCTTCTCTTCGTGGCCACTTACAGTTAACCGAGACAGTAGCCTCAGAAGACGTCCGGCCCCGCTAGCCAGTGACTGGAAGAATGTCTTCAGGTCGACTTTTCCAGCATCAGAACCAGGTCTTGGCAGGTACCCGTAGCATGTGCTTGGCTCCTCTCCAAATATCCATTTAGGTCACTTTGCTCACCTAGTTATCGGTGCGTTTTCCTCCTAATACATTGTGGTGATTCACCTCAGAAAATACACCACTTAAAATGAGATGCTCTCGGATGGAGGGGAGGGGCACCGGATTTTATTTTTTTAAAGCCTGAGGTGAGTTGTTGATATTTCAATAAATGTTGGGCCGATTCACCTTCACAAGGAGAAGAAACGGAAGACAATCCCTGCTTTTTCCCATCATAGAATTGAAGATCTAAATGGGGGGAAATATTCCAAACTATTAGAAGAAATGATAAGGCAACAGCTTCATGAATTTTGGGAGAGAAAGGATTTTCTTTAAGATAGCATTTATAAAAGCAAACTATTGATGGGTCCGTGTCTGATTATACCTAATTAAAACCCTTAATGAAGAAGATTAAGAGACACGCTGTAGCCCCAGCAAAGGTATTCACAGAATCTCTAGCAGGCAGGATTATTATCAAGAAAGTACCTAATCCCTACAGATCAGGTAGAAAAAAAAAATCTCTTCAACACAAAGGGAAAATAGACGAAGGCGATGAACCGAAAATTTATCGGATGCAAATAGGATCAGACAAACATTCAAATATTTGACTTCAGACATAATTAGGGAAGTGCAGTTAAAACAATAAGAGGGTTTTTTCCCTCAGTCATGCTGGCAGAAATTTTTAAGTTTGAAAAATATCAAATGTTGGCAAGGTTGTGAGGGAACTGGTGCTTCCTTCCCCTTGCTGTCGAGGTTGGAACTTGCTGTTCGAGAGTGTTTTGTCAGCATCAGGTAAGAAAACCCGAATCCCAATGACAGAGAATTGAGAAGACAGCCCTTGTATGAGCATTCCCCCAGGGATGGTCCCCCACATGTGCACAGATGCGTTTCTGTGCCTAGCTCTCATCTAAATGGGCACTATAGTGAGAAAAACACTCCGGTATTTGACTTCCCTGGATGCAATGGCTGCTTGTACTAGTTTCCCTGTACAGTTTTCCAGGGGTTACTGTAACAAGTTACCACAACCCGAGTGGCTCAAAGAACAGAGAACAGATTCCTCACAGTTCTGAAGTCTAGAATCCTAGGCCAACAGTTAGAAGGGTGGTTTCTTCTGAGGCCTCCTTGGCTTGTGGATGGGCACACTGTTCCTTCACCGTTTTTCTCTGTGCGTGTTCTATCCTAAGCTCTCATTCTTTTACATACACCAGCCAGTTAGGCTCTATCCTGACGACCTTTTAACCAAGTAACCTTTAAAAATCCTATCTCCAGATACTAAGGTACTGGGGCAGTGGTTCTCAACCTGTGGGTCGTGACCCCCTGGCTGACTCCTATCTCCAAAAAGATTTACAGTACGATTCATAACGGTAGCAAAATTACAGTTACAGAAGTGGCAACAAAAATAATTTTATGACTGGGGGTCACCCCCACAGGAGGAACCGTATTAAAAGGTCTCAGCATTAGGAATGTCATTGGATTTAACTGTACCGGAGTTAAGGCTCTACTATGCAAATTGTGTGAGGGACACAATTTAGCTCCTAACACTGCTCTTCCAGGAGCCAGTGGGCTCCGTGGGAAACATTGGCCCCCGTCTCAGGAAGCAAAGCCCTGTGGACTGCACATGACTCCACGTTAAGGTTGTGGCAACCTCATGTGGCATCATGTAACTGAATGGGAAAAGGGGTCAGAAAACGTTACAATGGTAAAGATTTCTGAATGTAAAATGACCAACAATTAGTTTAAAATGAACCATGCAACAAGTCTGAAGTGTGGGGCCACGTGACCTCCCTGTAGCCTTGAGTCCTGGCACATGGCGCATGCGCACACTTTGTACTCTGTATGCCAGTCAGCCGCAAACCAGCCATCACTGTTGGGAACACCTTCGCTTAAACTTGAGACAGCTGTATGTGATGAAATGTATTGGCTATACTGTACAAGGTTTCCAAATTTTACCGAAACAACGTTTTGATCGTGGAAACAATGACATTTAATATCTTTCTACCATCATACTTATCATAGCATGATAGTTTTCGGCATTTTGTTATGTTCGAATGTTTGATTTTTAAAAACACTATTTGAGATGCTGACTCGAGCTTCACTGAAAGTCATCGAATGGACTTGTGCTTGGATAAGAACAGACTTCGCAATAATCCTGCCATGGTAGTGAACCGAGGTCTGCCATTTGAGCTGTGTGTTTATGCAAAATAGCATTCTCAACAGTGACAGTCATAAAATCAAAATATTGCTCTACCCTGAAAAATACTGAAAGTGCTCCTTGACCTGAGGTATCGGATATTCAGTCAAGATTTAATTCTTCATATGAAAATAATCAAGCATGTCTGTCTCACTACTGCACAAGTCTGTCAAATGCCTGCAGAAGTCAGAAAGGCAGAAAGGGGATTTGGGTCCGTGGAACTAGTGGTACAGGCACATGTGAAGACCCAAAGTAAATGTCGGGAACTGAGTTGAGTCCTCTGGAAGAGCAGCAGCCATTCTTAACCTCTGAGCCATCTCTCCTGCTCCCCAGGAGGGTTTTTGGTTTTTGGTTTTTGGGGGTTTTTTTGAGATAAATTTTAAAATAAATTTCTTTATGATTTATATCCAATAGATATTTGATTGCACAACTATTTTACATACTGGTATACCATGGATCCCACAGTTTTTTTCTACATGGAAAGGGTTGTAAGTGAGAAATTTTGGAAGTCTTGATACATGCTATATGATACCACTTACCACATATGGGCACGAAGCACATACACAAGCCTACACCACTATTTTATATATGTACAAAAACATATGAATGTTCTGGAAGGATCAGTTAAAACTGATTAGGGCTTGCCTCTTTGTTTTAAATTGTTTTTTGATTATTTATTTAATGTATATAAGTATACTGTATCACCAGAAGAGGGCATCTGATCCCATTGCAAATGGTTGTGAGCCATCATGTGGTTGCTGGGAATTGAACTCAGGACCTCTGGAAGAGCAGACAGTGCTCTTAACTGCTGAGCCATCTCTCCAGCCCAGGGCTTGCCTCTTTGTAGTCAACAAGACTAACAGTGTTTTGTTTATTTTTACAAATACTGGAGAGTTGAGGTTGTATCTCTGTGGGGTACTTGACTAGAATGTCTGATGTCCTAGGTTCCGTCATCAGCAAGAGGCCCTGGATTCAATCCTCAGTTTAAACTATCTTTAAAAATGTTGACACAGCACCTCATGGAACTTTCTTGAAAACTGAAGACATACTTGGACACAAAGTAAATCTCTATACATACAAGAAGATTGAAGTAACACCCTGCATCATCCTATCCGATAACCCCAAATTAAAATTAGATCTCAAGAAACAACAGAAAGCTTGCAAACTCATGGACACTAAACAACTCACTGTTGGGTGAAAAATGGGTCAAGTCAGAAAACAATAAGGACATTAAAGACTTTCTAAAGTTGGATGAAAATGAAGGCACGGCACACCCAGACTCATGGGACACGATGAAAGCAGCACTGAGAAGTAAGATCACGTTGCGCTAAGTGCCCATATTAAAAACAAAGTGGAGACATCATGGACTCATAACTTAGCAGCACACCTAAAAGCTCTAGAACAAAGAAGAAATCACACCCAAAAGGCGTAGAGAGCAAGAAATAATCAAACTCAGGTCTGAGATCAATAAAATGGACACAAAAGTTTTTAAAAAGAAAACACAAAGGATCAAAGAAACAGAGTTAGTTCCATAAAACCAGTAAGTTTTTACAAACTCTTATCTAAATTAATTAAAAGGCAGAGAAAAAAAAATACCCAAATTGAAGTTAAAGGGGAAAGGAGACATAACAACAGACACCATAACAGATACCAAGGACATGCAAAGGGCCATAAAGACATACTTTTAAAGCTGTACTCCACAAAACTAGAGAATCTAAAACAGAGTCAACAACCTGGACCCTTAGGGGGCCCAGAGACTGAACCACCAACCAAAGAGCATGCGTGGCCTCGGCCTCCCTGCAGGTTTGTAGCAGATGTGCAGCTCAGTCTTCATTGGATCCCTGAAGCTGTGCCTGTCTGTGGAATCTGCTCCCCTAACTTGGCTGTCTTCTGGTGAGAAAAGAAGCACCTAGCCTTCCAGAGACTTGATGTGCCAGGGTGGGGGGATACCCAAGAGGGGCCTCTGCTCTCTCAGAGGAGAAGGGGAAGGAGCATGGACAGAGGGTTGTAGAAGTAGGGACAGTGATCTGGATGTAAAGTGAATAAAAATTATATATATTATTTTGGGAAGAAACACTTTTAAAACCAGTCTACAGTATCTGCCCTCTATAGTTACACAACAGCAAGTTGGCTTTGTTGTAAAATGAATTTTTCTTCCAGTTTTTAATAATAAATACATTGTATTTTGTTATATATTATTATGTACACTAGTATCGATAAAATGTGATCATGTAGAAAAATCTTAAAATAAGGTAATTGTCGGCTACTATGGGTTAAATAAATTCTGCATGCTACGCAACTTAAAAAAAAGTTTTCCAACCCCCATCCCCCTCCCCAAAAGGTCCAGGGGCAGATGATTTTAGCACAAAATTCAAAGACTTTCGAAGAAGAATGAATGTCAGTCAATACTCCCCAAATTATCCCACAAAACAGAAGAAACATTTTATGAGGCCACAGTCACCCTGACACCCAAACCACATAAATACCAAACGAAGAAAGAGAATTATGAACCAGTCTCCCTTATGAACATAGATACAAAACTTGTCATTAAAATACTTGCAATCCAAATCCAAGAACACATCAAAAAGATCATCCATCATGATCAGGGAAGGCTGTTCCCACAGATGCAGCGACGGGTCAACATGTGTAAATTAATGAATGTAATCTACCACATAAACAGACTGAAAGACAGACACTACATGATCATCTCGTCAGATGCAGAAAGGGCTGCTGATGAAACCAACACCCATGGATGTTAAAAGTCCTGAAGAGAATGGGAATACAAGGAATATAACCTCAGCAGAATACAGTTTACAGGAAACTCAAAGTCAGTATCAACTTAAATGGAGAGAAACCCAAAACAATTTCACTACAGTCAGGAACAAGACAAGGTTGTCCACTCTCCATACTACTCAATATAGTCTTGAAGGAGATCACAGAGATAAAGTTGGAAAGGAAGAAGACAAAGTATCTTTATTTGCAGATGATATGATAGTATACATACGTGACCCTAAAAACTTCACAGGGGAACTCCTAAAGCTAATAAATTCTTTCAGCAAGGTAGCTGGATACAGAATTAACTGACTGAAATTAGACTGGGAAAGAATAGAATACCACCTTTCGCAATAGCCTCAAATCATAGACACTATCTTGGTGTAACTCTAACCAAACAAGTAAAATTTGTATGATAAAAACTTCAAGGTACTGAAGAAGATATCAGAAGAAAGAAAAATCTCCCATGCTCATGGATCAGTAGGAATAATATAGTAGAAATGTCTATCCTACCAAAAGCAATCTATAGATTTAACGAAATGCTTATCAAAATTCCAATATAGTTCTTCACAGATCTTGAAAGGACGAGTTTCAGCTTCATATGGAAAATAAATCGGAAAAGCAAAACCGATCCTGAATAATAAAGGAGTTGCTGTAGTTATCTCCGCCCTGTTTCACGCTGGGCCACAGAGCTACAGTAATCAACATGACATGGTGTTGGCACAAAAATGGCATGACCAGTGGAATCAAACCGAAGATCCAGGCCAGATCCATGTGCCTATGAAAATCTCATTTTTTTATAAAGATGCTAGAAATACACACTGGAAAAAACAAACTGGGTGCTGGATGGTAAATAGATCTATGCTTATTACTGCAAAAAAAAAAAAAAAAAAAAAAAAAAACCTCAACTCCAGATGAATCTAAGACATTAATATAAAACAAGATACATTGAACCCAACAGAGGAGAAAATAGGGAATAGCCCTGAACTCATTGCCACAGGGAAAGACGTTGTGAACAGGACACTATTAACACATGCACTAAGATAGTAAGTGGGACCTCATGAAACTGGAAAGAAACTGGGTTTGTGCCGCTGTAAGATGCTTGATGTCTTCAGGATCAAACCTATGAACAAAATTTTGACAGCAGATCTTACTATGTAGCCATGGCTGGCATAGAACTCAATATGTAGATCAGGCTAGCCCTCAGACTCACAGAGATCCAGCTGCCTCCACCTCCCTGTGCCTAGCCTGTGAACACTTTCGTGTTTGCAATGGAAAGGTAGCCAGTGGGGGTTGGGGATTTAGCTCGGTGGTAGATTACTTGCCCAGCAAGTGCAAGGCCAGATCCTCAGCTCCAGGCAGGGGTGGGGGGAGGAGTGGGGGGGGTGGGAGGGGTGGGGGGTTGGGCGTAGCCAGTGTTTTTTTTTTCTACTGCTTACCACATTTCTTCCATACCAGCTCTTGTTCTCCTGGAAACATTTTTATGAGCTGCCTACAATCCTTTCAGAAGAAGAGGAAGCACAAATACAGAAAGAGATCTAACCTCCGAAGCAATCGACATTTCCCGCAAGCAAAGAGCAAGCTCCTCCATCAGAAGGTTGAAAACAGCTTGTTCTGACCACTGGTGCTTGGGTCCTCTGCCAGGGTCCAGACAGCTGTCCCTCAAGTTTTCATTTTCACAGCCTCAGGAGACAGGTTATAGGGACTCTAAGTTACTCATTAGAAGTTACATAGTGAATGACTAAGGTGAACTAACTTTAAAGTAGTATAAAACGTTGAGGGGAGAGAATACTTGGGAGCCATTGGATTTTATAAGTGTACAGGGAAGGGAAGAGAAAGAACAAAGTTTGTAGGAATTTATCTCAGAATCCACATCTAGTGCAACAATATCATGGACCAAATGTTCTCTGCCTCAGGTCAGAAATGTGGCGATCAAAGCCCAGGAAAATTAAATCTGTATGTGTGTAGTATGTATGCATATATATGGCCAAAAGGGCATAATGGCTGAACCTGTTGAGCAGGTCAACACCTAGAAGAGGGATATCTGTAGATAATGCATACATAGGTACTCTATCTTTTACCCTAAAAATTAGTTTGCTAAGGCTCCCACGGAAAAACAAGTCACTTAAACAACAAAACTACATTTCCTTACACTTCTATAGGCTGGAAGTCTGAATCCCAACTGTCAACAGAATTAATTTCTTCGAAGGCCTTGCTCCTTGGCTTGAATATGGCCACTTTCTCTTGTGTTTTCATGTGGTTTTCCAATACATATAACTGTCTCAGTTTTTTTTTCTGTTAGAACCCCATCTATCTTAGTTTCAAGCCCATATAGACTTCATTCTCACCTCCTCAAACATCCCACTTCCAAACTCAGCAGCGTCTGAAGGCCTGGGAAGGTTGGGACTTCAACTCACCTATCTGTGCTCAACACACTACTGAAGACCTAGCCTGTCTTTATGAGTCTTCTATGGACCGGAAAGGTCAAACCCAAAATCAATCCCCGGTCAGTCTCTGTGACACTGGTTCTCAACCTTCCTAATCCTGTGACCTTTTAATAGTTCTTCATGCTGTGGTGACCCCAACCATAAAATTAGTTCATTATTACTTCATAACTGTAATTTTGCTACTGTATGAATTCTAATGCAAAGATCTGAGATACAGGGTACCTCATACCTGACCCCCTAAGGGGTCACCACCCACGAGTTGAGAACTGCAGCTCTAAATGAGGGAGTATGTCAAAAGTTCTCTCTCCATCGTAAATCCCTCACAGGCCAGTCTCTGTTTTGGGAGACTCAAGCTGCATCTATGTTACCCCACTGTGTATGTATTCACACATGCTTAGAACTTAGGTAGTTTTTCCTTGTGCGGAGACTGGAGCCGTGCAGCACTCGGGTAAGGGTCGCCTGGGCTTCCTCCCAGATTTAACTACCGCTTAGAGAAGGACAGGCCAATGTCAACTTGGAATGGTGGTTCTCTTAGCATTGTTTACTGAAACAATCTCTCTACAGGAAAAAGTCATCCTCAAACTAAAGGCAGTAGCATCCCAGTTCCTCGGAATATAAATCTTACTGAAAAGCCTTCTATTTTGCTCAACATTCAGACAATTAAGGCAGTGTCTCCAGACAGCTCTGGGCTCCTTGAAAATCATCCGTGTCTGGTTTAGAAGTCATTCAACAGGAAAGAAAATCTTGCCTCTACCAACTTTAAAAAAAAAAAAAAAATCTCTTTCAGAAGTAACACGTGGCCAGGGACACTGTTGTTCTGCGTTTCTATTGACTTTCTCTCTTGGCACGTATTGAGTCTCACGGCTTTAATTATCACTTATATACAGATGATATTCAAATTTACACTTCATTTCCAGCCCTTTCAGATGATGTCACCCTTTGCCTTGCCCCAAATTTGGCTCCCGTCTCGTCTTGGGTGAGCCACAATTTTCTCTGATTGAATATGGATGAGGTTGAAGCTTTGCATTTCAGTTGTAAATAAACTCCAAAAGCACGGGGTGGGGGCCGGGGGGCGTTCATTCACCCCATTGATATTCTGGGCCGACAGTGAAGGGTAGTGGTGCCCAGTGACTCTGAATTATTCCCTACCATCCCCGCTTAGCCAAGGGATTAATCTCCACAAAACATCCAAAGACACTCAACAGTTGTATCACTCCCAATTTTGGCCAGAACTCTGGATATCTTGTATCTGAAATTCTGCCACAGTCCTTGGAAGATTCCCAGGAAGCCCCGTGTTTGCGGTACACTAGGCGTACGGCTGCCCTTTGACCTCGCACTGTGTCTACAGTCTCAGGACACATCCGCTGTGCTAGCTTTGTATGCACCGAATAAAACGGAGTTTGTAACAGACTCTTGGCTAGGTTCTCTACCGTCACATAAACTAGCTTTTCAAACGGCTTAAAAATGACATTGTCTCCCTTTGAAAATACCCTTTCCGTTCTCTTTCATGACACCGTTGGAGGACACAATTGGAGATGTGTTCTGCATAGCTCCTTCCACACGCACAGAACATGTGATCTTACACAACAACGTATATCTGAAACCCCTGGGGTGATCTCATCCCAGGCATTCGTCCACGAGAGCCTGGCCCTTAATAATCAACAAGCACTCTGTAAATACCCATTGAGATAAAGCCTGAGAGAATGAATTCGTAATCCTTTGACCCACTTGTGGGTTTTGCCGCTGTTGTTATTTATATATTTTTATCTACCTCTCAGATTATTATGTAACCGTGTTTGTGTAATTATTATTTCAACCAGAACATATTGGAAAGCTCCATTAACATAACTGAAGGGTATAAAATGGAGTGTTTGGAGTTGTCAATTAGCCGATTTGTCTTCTGTTGCTTGTCTTCATTATTTCCGAACAGCTAATGGTTCATTCAGCACATTTTAATTAAAAACAAACATATGTGGGTCTGCTAAGAACTCCAGTATCTAGTGGCGCAGTCAGACCGGGATGGCAAGTGTTTCTAGCAGTGGCCATCTGATATCTTCCATCCATCTCGGCAATAATCCCCCAGATCTAATTATGGGGGGATAGCAGCTGCACTCGGTTAGGCTTTTCTTGATTTTTTACAGAGATGTAGTTTTTCAGCCCATTATGTTGGAGAAAATCGGCTGCTGCAGGGTCCTTTCCGAGTCGGAATCTCAGCCTCCCGGGAGCTTTCTCCCAGTTATTTTCCACTGAGCCCCTCCCATTTGTTCTAACCATGTGCTTCCGGCCTGGGGATGTTCGGAGGAAGCGTCTAATCCTTAGCGTCGCAGTGTCTGCTATTACAAGCACGTTCGGCATATTATTGTGGTTTGAAGGTGTGCCCACTGAGTCGGTGTTCTAAGGAACTGCGTTATCTACCTGCTTGGGTCACCTACCGCAGCAGGGTCTACTCCAGCCCTGTGGACTCCCATCAGGGTCAGAAGAGGGGGCGTGTCTTGGTGTCCTACCAAGGACACAGAAAAGGATGATCTTGTAAATGAGCTTGTTTAAATCATAACTATTAAAAAGTATTCATTTACATGGAAGAGGCTATCCAGACTACAGTAACTGAGGAAGGACCCGGAACCAGATCCCTGGGGTCGAGTCCTGTTTGTCCTGCTCTCAGCGGTGCGAGCAGCGTGCTGCTTGATTTCACGGTGTGGCAGGTGGACTGGAAGGGAGGCCCGCAGACGCCCCAGCTGTTAGGTTAGAGGAGAGAGGGAGAAGCCCAGCGATCACTCCGGTCGAAGCTCTGTCCTGACATTCAAGGCCTTTAACAATCGGGTTCCACATTTGTCTTCAAACTCCTCTTTTGTTAGCTACATCAAACCTGCCAGTCAGGTTGATTGATTAGTTTTTAAAAAACAAAACAAAACAAAACAAAACAAAACAAAAAAACCAAAAAAAAAGCAAAACAAAACAAAAAGACCACACCTAGTTCTTTCTCTGTTTAGGCCTTGTTAATTTAAGGAATTTGAAATAAAATGAAGGAAAAATGAGAAACTTTTCACATAAACACAACAGGAGTAATTTCAGAGTAATACAATCTAAACTGCTTGCCCCTCACACATGCGCGCACGCACGCACGCGCGCACGCACACACACACACACACACACACACACACAGGCACAGGACACACACCTGGATTCCTTAGTCTAACTGAATCTGTGAGCTCTGGGTACAGTAAGTGACCCTGTCTCAAAAATATAATTTGGAGAATATTGGAGAAACATATCCAACATCCAATGGCTTTCACTTGTATGCACACATATGTGCTTGTATGACCCTTACCTCTACACAAACATATCATGCATGTACACAAACACTCATGGACTAAAGCTTCTTGTGCATAATCCAACATGCTCCTTTGCTTTCTGGGGCTGGGTGGCTATATCGCAGGCCAGCCCATCGGTAGTCTCTGTGTGAGCTTCGTGTGGAAGTGGGTAGGAACTGGGTTCCTGAATGAGTGTAGGGGGAGGCTGCCTGGTAAGCAGGATTACCCAGTCATACATGCATGTGAAAGACCTAAACTTCCCATAGGGTTAGCCTTTGACCTTTGGGTTCATTTGTTAGAGAAGCTGTTGTATTTTGTCTACCTTTACCAATATGATCAATTAATATAAAGAAATAGGAAAAGTATTGGCCTCAGACTGGTCATAACCTCCTTCCCTGAAAAAGATAGAATGGCGCACATCAAAAGTATGAATTCTTGCACCACTATACAAGATTTTAAACAGATTCTACTGTTTAGAATCTTAGATAAGTATTATCACGAAGGATGTATTTATTCATATACAGAAATATATGCATATATAAATTAAATCCCTGTAAACCATGTACATGTTAAATAAACACTATGCATATATTTTAAGTGTAATGTAGGTATATATCACCTATCTGCCTGTCAAGGGAGAGGTTGTTTTAAGATAGCATAGTTGGAAAAAGCATGTGTCGTCAAGCCTGAGTTTGATCCCTGGGACCCACTTGGTAGCAGGAAAGAATGACTTCCATTAGTTCTTCTCCAATCTCTACAATCATGCCATGTCATGCACATGTGTGTGCATGAACATACCTACACACACACACACACACACACACACACACACACACACACCTTTTCAGGAACATTCAAAAACATCCTCAGAAATATCTGACAGTTGGGCCAACCAAGTGGACATCTAAAAGTTCCCATCCTATGTTGTTTCTCCGTCCCCAGCCCAGTGTTCCTTACCCCTAAAATGGAAGGAATGTGAGAACATGTAGGATTGATGAGTCCATGTCTATGGAAGAGCTGCTAGGGAGCTCGTCAGTGTTTCTCGTTATTATTATTATTGTCACAGGCTTCGGCCATGTTTTTTTCTTTTATGAAACTACTAGGAGCAGCTTCAAGCAGGACCACAAAGAATAGCGAGTGTGTGGTTGGCAATGCCACTGATCTGACGAGAAACTTCATACATTAGAATTCTAAATGCAGCAAATGGAGAGCCGTGTACTAGTGTTTGCAGACCACACTGGCCAGTGCTCCATTCATCTGTGGCTATTTTTCCCTTGTTATCCCATGAATAAATTTTAATATATTCCATTTTCCCCATAAACTCTTTATTTACTGCTCATATTAATGCAATATGGCAAGGCCATTTGCGTGGCTGGAATCTTCTGCAACGGACCAGCACATTTCTTTGGCTTTGCTTTCTCTTCATTTCGTGTGATAAAAATCATTTTGCTGTACATGTTTTTGAATTAACTGGCACTCCTCAGGAATATAACATCAGCATGAACCTAGCGGCTGATAGAGTTGAGTCAAGTGATTAAGAGTCCACCCAGCTCCTTCACTGCTTGAGGAACTGCCACCGTCACGAACCACACAGTAACGATGTGTGGCCTACTTCGGAGGAAGGGGGAGGCAACAGAGCCTACGATAGGTATTTGGGGGGAAAGTAGCCAAGATGTACAAGACCATACCAGATGTCATCTTGAATTTGGTTTTAGGACACTCTCTGCTGGTAGCAAGACAACTGGATTTAGCACCGTTTTTGAAACACAGACTTGCAAGGTAAGAGCTTTATGAGAAGCACAAGAAATCAGTGGAGGGAGCCAAGAGCAGAGTGAGGAAGGTCAGGGAGCTGCAAAGCCTTTGGTGCTGACACAAGCAGGATCCTGTGGTGACATCATCTGTGGAGATAGGACACATGGCTGCAGAGAGGACTGGTAAACTGCCATTCCAGTTTCGTTTCCGTTGCTAGGATGAAAACAGTCAGACCAAAAACCAAAAGTTTATTTCATCTTACAAATCTATGAGTTCAAGACCACGCTGTGCTACATGGTGAGTTCCAGGCCAGCCTAGGCTACGAGGTGAGACCTTGCCTCAAAAACAAAGATATGTTAATTAACTGAAGGAACAAGTTTATAATCCTAATGGCTTTGTAGCTTGGAGGTCTGACATGCTCGTCACCAGGCTGTGATCGGGATGGTAGCGAGGCAGACTCCTTTTGGGGAGATCTACAATGAATCCATTTCGTTGCCATGTTTCATCTGAGTCAGAACACTTTACATAGCCCTTACTCTGCCTGGGCCATCTTCTCCACTAGCCTTGCGCTATCTCACCCCCAGGATCGCTCTACCTCTACCTTCAGTTTCAAAGATGGCAGGTCCACCTGGATAGCTCAGGACCAGCTCCAGTCCTAAGGTGAACAGTTGAACGTCATTCACTCCGACCACAGCTTAACTCCTTTCTGCCGAGATATCTGCCGTATCCCATATTTTTAGGATTAGGATGTGGCTCTCTTTGGGGGAAGGCACCATTTGCTTCCTAAAACCACAGAAGCATATGTTAGAACTCCAGAACAGACAAACTAATCCCATGCCCAGCTACCCTGGGCTCAACCTAGCAAAGCTTAAATACAAATTCAGTTCACAAGTGAAGTGAATTAATGCTTGAAAAATAAACCCAAGGCTACATACACACGCATTTGCACGTGTGTGCGCCCACACACACACACACACACACTCTCATACACACACTCACACACACGCACTCTCTCTCTCACACACACACACTCACACACTCACATACATGCTCTCTCTCTCTCTCTCTCTCTCTCTCACACACACACACACACACACACACACACACACACACACACGGGGGTGGGAAGGAGGTTGGGAAAGAAGTTTTAGACATAAAAAAATATGACGTTTGAAATCTTGACCAAAAGTTCTAGACATTCAAATAAATGGTAAAATATGAGGCATAATCAGGAGGGAAAAAATGAGCAAAAGAAGCCTAAACTGACAGCAATAGCATAATTATCAAATAAAGAATGCAAAATAGTTCTTACAGGGTCACCCAGATGACTCAGTGTGTAAGGACACTATCCACCAAGGCCGATGACCCAAACTTTACCCCAGAACCCACAGAGTGAAGAAGTAGTCTAGGACCCGTGTGTTCACTGTGTGTGTGTGTGTGTGTGTGTGTGTGTGTGTGTGTGTGTACACTAAATATAATGTAAATTTCTCAAATACCTCTTACAGAATGCTCATATTTTTGATGGAAACATTAACAATGATGAAGAAATACAAAGTTATGAAAAGAAACACATGGAATCAAATAAAAAAATTCCTTGGAAAACTAGACTAAGGGATTGGACACAAATTAAGGGAGAGGTCTACAGACATGTAAGAAACCATTGAGAATAATAGACAAAATGCACGGAGGAAAGCGTAAGGAAGAAAAAGAAAGCGACGCCCAGTGATCTCTGTGGCAGCATCCGGCGGTATGAGTTCTATAAGACAAAACTCTCAGAGCAGCTCTGAGAGAACAGAAAGCCTTTTGAAGAGCCCATAGTGTCACCAAATGTAACGAAAATGATAAACACAGACCAGCAAGAGAATCACGGAGCACCGCGCAGAGTCTACACGAGCAAAGTGCATCAGAGCGCAACAGAATTAGACCGCACAGAAACAGCGGTTTAAAAAAAGAAAGACATTATTTAAAGCAACAAAGGAAGATGCCAAGAATAGCCACGGACTTGGTTCTCAGGAACGATGCAAGCAGGAAGATGATGGAAATGTGCGCAGCGCTGGGACATCTTTTTAAAGTCCGTGTTGACAGGGCTGGAGGGATGGCTCGGTGGTTAGCAGCCTTTGCTGCTCTTGCAGAGGACCTGAGTTCAGTCCCCGACACCCACATCAGACAGCTCACTAATGTCTGTAACTCCAGCTCCAAAGACTCCACGCCCCGCCCCCTTTCTGAGCTCTGTGAACTCCTGTAAACGTATGGCATACATGCATATATATTAAAACAACGTGTTGAGTTCAGTTTCTGTTGCTGTGGCTTGGATACACTTGAGAGTCTCCCTCTGGTTCACGTTGGATTCTTGGTCTTTAGTGTGCCCATGTTGAGCTGTGGCGTGATTCTGTAGCGGGGGTGGGGGGTGGGAGTGGGGGGACATGGTGGGAAGAACCTTAAGCCGCTGTACAAACTCTCTCAGAAGAGGTGAAGCAGCTCCAGGAGGAAGGTTGGGAGAACACTTGTCATGTAAAATTGACTCTGGTCTCTGACTTACTCTCCAACTCCCTCCCTGGCGATGCGGTGTCTGTGTCTCCATGACACTCTGCTCCTTAGATCCCCCAGAGAGGTCAAATGCATGGGGCCACTTAGTGTTGGGCATCAGGCTCACAACATCTTGAGCTAAATAAGGCTCTTTTCTTTATCAAGTTCACCCACCTAGTGTTTTTCACTGTAGTGATGATAAATGGGCTAAGATACACACAGCAAAGATAACCTTCAAAACTAAAAACAGGACCACTTTCATGCAGGAAACCTCTCCTGTAAGAAGCTTTTGGGGCTGAAGGAAAGTGTCGCCACGTTGAAACATGGATCTTCACAGAGGAAAGAATAAAACTGGGAAATGGTGGCGATAAGTCAAAACGAAATATGCTGAAATCTTGGCTAACTTGAAATTTTGTTTAATGAGGTAGAGATAGTGGGATCAGAAATTCAAAGTCATCCTTGGCTACATAAGAGATTCAGAGGTATCCTGGACTACATGATGCCCTGCCTCAACAAGCAAGCAAACTAGGGCCATTAAATAATTATTTAGAGGAAGAAGTAGCAGTGGATTATGGAGTTTGTTATATATGAGGAAATAAACTGTGACAATGGCATAAAGGACTGGTACAGAGAAATGCAAGGACACTATTGTAAGATTAAGTTCTGGCTGGAGACACAGTTCAGTTGGTGCAGTGCTAGACTGATCCACATGAAGGCCCTAGGCTCAAGCCCCAGCACCACATAAGCCAGATGTGGCCCACACATCTGTCAAACAGAACCTGGGTATTCTTGGCTACATAGTGAGTTTGAGGCCAAACTTGAGGCCAGCCTCAGCTACCTGAGGCCGTGTTTCAGAAAAGAGGGACCTTTGACCTCTCCAGCTCCTACAATCCACCCTGCCCCTCTTCCACAAGATTCCCTGAGCACTGCCCACTATTTGGCTGTGGGTCTCGGCGTCAGTTTCCATCAGCTGCTGGGTGAAGCCTCTCTGATGACAGTTATGCTAGGCTCCTGTCTGCAAGGATAGAAGAATATCGATTAATAGTGTCAGGGGTTGGCTCTCTCTCATGGGATGGGTCTCAAGTTGGGCCAGTCATTTGTTAGCCATTCCCTCAATTTCTGCTCCCTCTTTATGCCTGCACATCCTGTAGGCAGGAAAAATTGTGGGTCAAAGGTTGTGTGGCCAGCTTGGTGTCCCCATTCCTTCACTGGAAGTCTTGCCTGGCTACAGGAGTTGGACGGTTCAGGGTCCATGTTTTCTACTACTAGGAGTCATAGTTAAGGTCACCCTCATAGATTCCTGGGAAGTTCCATTGTCCTAGGTTTCAAGCTAGTAACAGAGATGATCCCCAGCCACTGATTCCAGTTCTCTCTCCTGACATCCTCCCTACATTTGATCCCTCTTGTTTCCCTCCCTACCCTCTCCCCCAGTTCCTTCCTCCATCTACCTCCATTTCTACCTTGTTTCCCCTTCTCAGTGAGATTCAAGCATCCTCCCTTTGGCTCCCTGTTATTTTTAGTTTCTTTGGGTCTGTGGATTATAGCATGGTTATCCTGTACTTCATGGCTAATCGTCACTTATAAGAGAGTACATACCATGTGAAAACATACAGAATTAACTAACCTGCGCATGCTGAGACGGAATCACCAACCAGAGAGTATACATGGGGCAGACCTAGGACCCCTACACGTATGTAACAAGTGTGCAGCTTGGTCTTCACTGGGACCCCCTAACAACAGGAGCAAGAGCTGTCTCTGACTCTGTTGCCTGCCGTCGGATCCCTTTCCCCTAACTGGGCTGCCTTGTCTAGCCTCAATAGAAGATGCGCCTAGTCTTGCTACAACTTGATATGCTAAGGCAGGTTGATACTCTTGGGAGGCTCCCCCTTCTCTAAGGAGAAAAGGAAAGGGAGGGAGTATGGGAGAGGGGAGGTAAGAGGGAAGACTGGGAGGAGGGGAGAGAAGGGAACCTCCTATCGAAGTGTTAAGTAAATTAACTAATTAATAAAAAACAAAAATAAAATTGCAATTAAAAAGAGGGACCTTGGGGCTGGGGATTTAGCTCAGTGGTAGAGCGCTTGCCTAGGAAGCGCAAGGCCCTGGGTTCGGTCCCCAGCTCCAGAAAAAAGAAAAAAAAATAAAAAAATAAAAAAATAGAAAATAAAAAGAGGGACCTATGGGATATCCTATGACTACACACACACAGCATGTGTGCCTACACACACACATAAAAACCAACAACAACAAAAAACGAGAGAGCAGAAAAGGAGGGAAACATAAAAAATAATAGCAGATAACTAAGAAGAAAACAGAGCAGAGGACTCGAAACCAAGCGCATCAGTAGCCACACTGTATAATTAACAGCCAGAGAGAGCCTGGATAAGAAAGCAAGATTCAATTAGATCTCATTGATGAGAAACTCAGTATCACAAGCAGGTAATAGAAAGAAGGTAATGAAAAATGTGGAAATGAAAAAAAGATTATCCAAATACTAATAATGATAAGAAAGTTGAAGAGGCTGCATTATACCAAAGGGCACTTTAGAATAAAGAATAGCAGTATGGATAAATAGGGTCAATTCTCAGCGATGAAAAGATTGATTTGTTAAAACAAACAACCAGCGCAGGACTCCCACCAGGAAGCAGGTGGACTAACTGCAGATATTCACTTCTCCACCTCTGCTCCAAATCCAATCCCCCAGTCTCAACTCCAGCTCTGTAGTGGAGGACCTGCTGTGGCCACCCATCCTTCTCTGCCCCAGTCCCTTAGCCTCTGGTGTATCACACAGATCTTCCCCTCCACACTTCCTTCTCCTCACTCATCACTTTATCTCAGTCCCCAACTCCAGCAGGAATTCCCTGGCAACCCACAGGCCACTGCAGCCAGGGAGGCAGATAGGCTAGCTACAGATCTTCACCTCTCCCTCCTCTCCAATCTGATCCCCAAGTCTCATCCCCAGCTCTGCTGAAAAAAAAAAAAAGGCACAGAATTCTACCAGACTTTCAAAGAAGATTTAATGCCAATACTCTTCAAATTATTCCACAAAGTAGAAATAGAAGGAACATTGCCCAGTTTGTTTCTGAGGCCTTGGTTACTCTGATACCCAAACTACCTAAAGACCCAATAAAGAAAGAGAATTATGGGCCAGTTTCCTTTATGAGCATAAATGCAAAACTTCTCAATAAAATATTTGCAATCCAAATCCAAGAACATACCAAAAAGACCATCCATCATGATCAAGTAAGATTGTTCCCAGTAATTCAGGGATGTTTCAACACTTACCTATTTTTTTCTTCTCTCTTTTGCAAAGACACTACAGGTCCTTTGCATATGTATTATGGCTTCCACTTTAGTGCTTTCATGGGATTCCTGAGTGTGTAATGAGTGGGTCTCTGTTTCTGCATCTATTCCTTGTGCCTTCTGTTTGTTTTGTCCTATCCAATGTGTTAGTTTCTGTTATAGATAGATAGATAGATAGATAGATAGATAGACAGACAGACAGATATAGATAGATAGATAGATAGATAGATAGATAGATAGATAGATAGATAGATTTAATTATTCCTTAGTTGCCAGTTTCTGATGAGAGACAGGAAGGTGGTGGATACAGATGGGAGGTGAGGGGAGTGAGAACTGGGAGACGCAGAGGAAGAAGAAGATGTAATCAGGATATATTGTGTGAGGAAAAGGGTCTCCTTTCAATAAGCAGAAGGGAGAAAGAAAGAGAAAATAGCACAGTCCTGAGTGTGTGGACCTAGTCACTGGTTCGCAGCGCACACAAAGCAAACCCTGAATTAGAAAGAAAGATTTTAGGTCTACAGTTGCAGGTGGAGTTCCCTCCCTGACCCTTGCAAACAGCACTTGGAAAACTGTATGTTTTAGTTAGCGTTTTATTGCTCTGAACAAATATACCATGACCAAGGGAACTCTTATAAAAGACATTTAATTGGGGCTGGCTTACAGGTTCAGAGGCAGGAGCATGACATCGTCTAGGCAGAAGTGGGCCTGGAGGAGCTCAGAGTTCTACATCTTCATCCAAAGGCAGACAGGAGAAGACTAGCTTCCCCGCAGCTAGGAGGAGGGTCTCCAAGCTCACTCCTACAGTGACACGCTTCCTCCGACAAGGCCACACCTACTCCAACAAGCCACACCTTCTAATAGTGCAGCTCCCTGGGCCAAGCGTATTTAAACCACCACACTGTATATCCAAATATGAAACAAGTTGGATCCTTATGTTACTTTATAGGTAAAATTAACTCGGAATGGACCAATGATCTAAGCAAAAAGAGCTAAAATTACATATGTCTTAGAAGAAAACAAAGAAGGCTTCATGATGTTGCAACAAAAGAAAATAATGGGCAATTGGACCACATCAGAATTGAAAACTTTTCTCAGGCATTGTGGGTCACTTCTGTCTTCCCAACATTTGAGAAGTGGAAAACGGAGAATCAGGAGTTGAAGCCAGCCTTGTCTTAGAGAAAAAATACAGGTTGGAGAGATGGCTCAGCAGCGAAGAGCATTGTTGCTCTTGCACAAGACTCAGGTTCAACTCCCACAAGGTGGCTCACAATCACCTCCACTCTAGTTCCAGGGGCTCTGGTACCCTCTTCCGTCCTCAGAGAGTACCAAGTATGCATGTGACACTACCACACACACACAGGCCACACGCACTTAGAGTGAATACATCTAATCAAAACTTCCTACAGTTAATGAATTAATTACTACCCAACAACTCGACGAGACACTGGACAGTTCATGAAAAGAGCAAAAGGTTGCAGAGATGGATCTGCAGCTCCACGCAAGCACCACGCTGGAGGAGGACCTGAGTTCAGTTCCCAGCACTGGTGTCAGGCTCACAACTGCTTGTAATGCCAGCTCCATGGGAGGCCTAGTGCCCCCTTATGGTCCTCACATGTGCACACACACCAAAACATGGGGGGGAGGGGGGGAGGAGAAGGGGGGGGGAGGGGGGGAGGGGCGGGGGGCAGGGTTTACTCACATCATCATTGATCCATTCCCAAAGGTTCTACCAACTCCCATCACACCACCATACAGACAGAGCCTTTGTCCATAGGGACACTCAAACAACTCTTAAAAACCCCTGTCATCTAGGCTTCTGTCCACAGATAAACGGACCAATGAAAGGTTTTGGTACACACGGCAGAGTGTTATTTGGCATAGAAAGGAAGGAACTGGTCTGGAGAGATAGCTCAGGGGTTAAGAGCACTGACTGCTCTTCCAGAGGTCCTGAGTTCAAATCCCAGCAACCATCTGTAATGGGACCTGGTGCCCTCTTCTGGTGTATCTGAAGACAGCGACAGTGTACTTATAGATAATAAATAAATAAATCTTTTAAAAAAAGAAAAGAAAGGAAGGAACTGTTTGCTGAACTTGGAAGACTCCTTCTGGCTATGAAACAAGTCAGGCATAGCAAGTGCCGTGGAATTCCTTCCCTCTCAGTTTCCTAGACCCACCAAATTCACAGAGAGGGAGAACAAAATGGTTGTCATTAACAGGTTGTTTTTACAGGCACAGTGTTGCAAGTGGAGACAATGGAAAACTCCCAGGGACGTTGTTGGTGGCAACAATGGATATTCGGGACCATTCACATATGTGGGTAAACATGATTGCTGTAGCAAATTCTAAGTCAGACTTCAGCACAAGGGAAAATGGGGTGGAGGAGGAGGAAGGGGAAAGGCTCAATGTGCGGCTGAAGTAAGTTAAGCTTATTTCCCACCCCTGGCTTTTGCACACCAGGAGATTCTTATATTGCAGATTGGCCCAGTTCCCCAGCTCCCCTGTCAGAAAACTCTCCTGTGCTGAAAGATCCGGCCAAGTGGGCCTGTGCATCTGACTCTGGCCTGTGAACTAGGTTTCTCTACTTCCCTGCTTAATTTAGGGGTAGGCACTTCACTGAAGTGCTTAAACAGGAAGGAGAAATTACCAAGGCTGCTATTTTCTCTCAGCAGCCTTAAGATTTGAGCTAAAGCCACCATTATCCCTTTCCTTCAATTCTCTCAAAATATTCATCTACCGAAGGGAACTTTGGCTGGATTCACCAGCGCAGAAAGAAGCATGGGGCCATGTCCGCTCTCTGTAGGAAAAGGACCCTGTCCCAGGAGCCTCTGGTTAATCTACCATTGCTGCTGCCTAGAATTCAGCTGTCAGACCCCATCTGACTCTGGGCCATGAGTTTTCCCTTTTTAAATTCAGAGTAAAGGATCAGTTTATCCGGTAACGAACAGGACTCGGGGATAATCATTTCAACTGGGTTCCACTACGAAGCTGGCGCTTCCATCATGCCGTCATGTAGAGCGCTGGCATTGGTGCCAGTCTGCTGCCGTGGCCTTGTAAGCCCGGTGTTGAGGAAGCAGCGGCACGCTAGTCTGGGCTTGGTGAGCTTCAGGCCAGCGAGAAAGCCTATCTTAAAAACTAGTTGGGGGTTGGGGATTTAGCTCAGTGGTAGAGCGCTTGCCTAGGGGAAGCGCAAGGCCCCTAGGTTCAGTCCCCAGCTCCAAAAAAAAAAAAAAGAACAAAAAAAAAAAAAAAAAAACTAGTTGGATGGCGACTGAAGAATGACACCTGAGGTTGTCCCCAGGCCTCAGCACTCAAGTACATATCGTGCAGGCAAACCCACGTACAGACCAGCACGCATACAGCGCACTCCCGGCATTCCCAGGCACAAAAAGAACTCTGGCACCGACATAACTTTTTCAATAGATGTAAGGAGGCAAGGCAACTTTTCTGGTTCCAGGGCTGTTCATGAATCTCTACCACTTTTATTAACAACTATTTTCATCGTCTACTGAGACGCGAACTGAAGAGAAGCTCGCTCTATGTTCTGTTGTTCAGATCATTCTGAGGAAGCTGTGACAGGTCAGCTGACATCGGCTGTGGCCAGTGTGGGATGACGATGTGACCGAGAGAAGCAAGAGGCTCTGGCTCCAGGCACAGCTGTCCCCAAGAGACAAAATGGTGTGTCTCCTCATTTTCACACACATGCACATGCACACCCCACCCTCCAGTTTGGCTTAGATCTCTGCCGACATAGTTAGTTGACTAGCATGAGGCCTGTGGCTTAGAGTTTAAAACATCTGTACAAAAGAGAAGGCTTCCCACAGCAAGTCTCAGTCCCTGTCTACGATCAGTCACTGTGGTCAAATGGAGAGGCCCCTCAGATTTCCCCAGCCTGTACTGTTTGTCCCTCTTCATGCTTGGGGCTGGGAGGGGGTTTGGTTCCACTTTACCTATGTGATCCAAGAGTGAAGGAAAGAAAATTGAGGCGCTATTACCTAAAGGAGAGGGAAGCATGCGCCTGCCGGGAAGAAAAAGATAACAGACATCCAGCTCGCTGCTAGGAGAGCAGTCAAGGGCCGCACTGTAGGCACCGGGTGCTCTCTGCCCTCGGGGTAGAATGTGGGGCATCTCTGAATTGTTAGGTTGGATGTCTATAAGCCAGGTCCTCCAACGCCATCCGGCAAAGCTTGCTGCTCAGAGCCCTCTTAAGGATTTTAACAGCTTCGAAGTTATCGCTCCTAGACCACTGAAGAAATGGAGTGGTTGGTGCTAGCCTTCTGGAAAGCTGCTATAGCGTTACTTGGATTTGATATTCATTTCTTCACTCAACAAGGATGAACGGGACACTAACTGCATGGAAGGATCTTACAACAAGTGTTCAGTGAAGGTCACAGCCCCAGCTCGGGCTCCAGTGGGAGGGGCTTGCTTGACTGGGTAAATCACAAGTACCTTTTGCACATAATGCTTGACTTTTATGTAATAGATAGTAGCAGTCCGTCGACACACATTCACCAGTTTAGTCCCTGACGGAGGTACTCCACCCTACAGCACTCTAGTTCACTCTATTGTTTATCTGCTGGGTGACAAGTCAGACCGTGAGTGATAGAATCTACCAGGTATATTTGTAAGACAGTGACTTCAGTGTCCATAACACACACACACTCACACACACACACACACACACACACACACACACTCACGCACGCACACACACACATGGATTCTTTTGCCTGCTAGTCGTTTGCACGGTGTGTGGGAACGATAAATCGCACAATGGCCGGGTTTTTTTGTTTTTTGTTTGTTTGTTTTTTCTCACTCTCTTATAATTTTGGTACCTTGGAAATTCTAATCTTATTTGGTTAAATCCTCGCTAGTGAGGTGCCCAAAGACTTTCGAGTGTCTCTGCTTTTTTAACATTAACTTTTCTTGTTGTGTTGGGTTTTTTTTTTCTATAATTATTCTAAATTTAATATAATGACCATGGAAGCAGAGAGGAGAAACATACATTTTCTCTTCTTAAATTTGATCTCATATTCAGAGCTCCCACTTACTTAGTGCCTCTCTAGTCACTGGGTTCCTTTGAACGTGTTTTATGACAGGATTCCCAACATTTCCGGATCTTACTGTTTATCTGGGGAAAGAGCTGGTTTATTTGATTTTAACACAGAACCTAAATATCTGTGTGTATATATATGCTTCTCAAAGTGCCTGCCCCCTGCAGAGACTTAAGAACGGAGCTACGGGGTATCATTTCCTACAGGACAGCCATTTCTATTTAGTTAATCAGGGACTTCCTGAGCACCTATTATGTACTTAGGATTTGTAGAGGAGAAACAAGGTCATGTGGATTGAAATAAATGGGCCCATGCTATCACGCACTGTGAAAGACAGAGCAGAGTGTGCGGCGAGGTCAGGGAGGGACTGTTGGATTGGTGGGGAGGAAGTGTTTGTTAGAGATGCCATCACAATACCACAGACTGTGAAGCTTAGCCACAGAAACCTATTGCTTCACAGGTCTGGAGACTGCGAGTCCAAGAGGGAAGTGTCTGGTTTGGTTCCTCCAGAGGCCCATCTCGTTGCAACACAGCTGTGTTCGGTGGGTCCCATTTGACATTTGCATATCTGTGTGTGTGTGTGTGTGTTTGTGCAAGTATACATCTGTGTGTATGTTCATGTGTGTATGTGTATATCTCTGTGTATGTGTATCTGTGTGTGCATGTGTGTGTGTATCTGTGTGTGTGCACGTATATATCTGTGTATATGTGCATGTGTATATGTGTATCTGTGTATATGTTCATGTGTGTATGTGTATATCTCTGTGTATGTGTATCTGTGTGTGCATGTGTGTGTATCTGTGTGTGTGCATGTGTATGTTAAGTATGTGTGATGTGTCTATGTGTGTGTGCAAGTATATATCTGTGTGTATGTGTGTATCTCTGTGTGTGTGCAAATGTGTATGTGTGTGTGACATGTCTGTGGGGTGTGTGTGTGTGTGTGTGTGTGTGTGTGTGTGTTTGCATGTTCCCATTCTAAAGGACTCTAGTGAGAAACCTCTCTAAATAACCAATCTCCAAATATCACAATGTAAGGTACAGAGATTAAGACCTCAGCATTGTGAGTGGCAAAGTTCAGCTTCTAATGGGGGTCAGGGAGGACTTCCTTGTGAAAAGAGCACGTGAGCAGAGTCCTAGAAAGGGGAGTGGTCACAGATTGGGGAGAGTTGGTTGGGGAAAGAGTGTTCCCTGCAGGGGGCGATGGATACCAGGGGACAGAGACTAGCAAGGGTGGACAAGGATGCCTCAGCACGGCCTACCTAAGGAAGAACATCATCCTCCCCAGAATGTGAGGACTGCACTTCAGAATGCCACTGGACGTCACTGTCGTGTTTCCTGCCTGACAGAGACATGATCTCATGTATTTTTAATTTTTAAATTGACAACACATTTTTTTTCTCAGACTCAGTATTCCTTGGGTGAGATCATAGCCAACCTCAGCAAAGTGGCTAATTAAGATGCAAACCCCACTTGTCGACCAGTTGGTTTGGGGAAGAAATCCTTTCCTGGGGCGGGGGTAGGGTGTAAAGATGTCAATCAAGAAGCGTCTGGAAGGCTGGGCCAAAGCTCCCGTGCTGTAGTCAATGGTGCTCAGTTTCCAATAAGAGGAATACGCCATCCCATTTGCATATTGAAAAGGCAACCCCTTTCCTTGAAAAAGCCCGTGGCTCTGATAAGGCTGGCCTATAGTTATCTGTAAAGCGAAATTAAGTTGACAGAACTTGGGACAATGGGGTGAAGCAAACCAAGACTCTCTCCATCTTTGGCAAATACCATCTCCAGACTTACCTGAGGTAATGAGAGCGCAGACAGCAATCACGCCGGCTATTCTGAGGAGACACGTTTCAAAAACAGCAATCAGTCAAGCTTTCATCTCACTTCTTTTTTGAAATACAATGTCTGTTTTTATGGAGAAGAGATGCTGGGGAGACAACAAATTTCAAGTAGACATCACTAAGATGTTGTCAGAAGCAACTCTGAGATCTCTATCAGGCCCTTTTCAAGTGTCTGCTCCAGACTCATTCTCAATTAACAAGAGGGGCTCACCCCTCGGAAGCTGGCCTGACACTGGATCATAGCACAAATCCAAACCACTGACGTGTGTGTGTGTGTGTGCATGTATATATGTATTTATGTGTGTGTTTGTGTGTATTGTGTGTATGTGTGTATATATGTATATATTTGTATATATGTGTCTGTCTGTATGTGTATATGTATATGTATATGTATATGTACATGTATTTATGTGTTTATTTGTGTGTATGTATTTGTGTATATGTGTTTGTATGATGTATACATGATGTATTTGTATATTCGTATGTGCATATATATGTGTGTGTATGTATTTATGTGTGTGTGTATGTGTGAGTGTGTGTGTGTGTGTGTGTGTTTTATTAGAGATAGAATTTAGGGCCTCACATATGCTAGGCAAGCACTCTAACACTGGGCTATATTCCCAGCCCCACACAATATGAGAAACAGGGTCTCGTGTAACCCAAGCTGGGCTTGAACTTGTTCCATTAGTAAAGATGGCCTTGAACTTCTGATCTCCTGCCTCTACTCCCCAAAGGCTAGGCTTACAAGCCTGGTTTCTGCATGCTGCATATACTGTCATGTTGTATGTGATAGGTAAACACTCTACTGGCTGAGTTATAGCACTTGTCCCCCACTAATGGATTTTTAGATTAAAGTATTTACGTCTACTGAGGATTTATGCCGTGTTCGGAGGGAAAGCATAACACCCAACAAGACAACACTTTGCTGATAGACTGGAGGCATTTTCATGGAGACTGTAACACAAGCTGTCAACGTTCTCCTCTGTGTTTCTATTTGATTTTGTTAGTGAGGGTTGCCTTCTAAAAAACCTGTAAAGTTTCACCGCTGACAGGGGGTGATTACACACACAGTGGTGGGGACACTGAGCCCTCTGCCCTCATGAGTCAAAGCGAAATCTTCCTTCTCTTAAAAAAATCCTCTAATCCGAGTTGGTAAAATTTTAAAGGTGATCACTCACAAGTTTCCCAAATTAACAATTGGCCATTTTTCCTTTTCTTTTTTTAAAACACAGACAAGTGTTTGTTTTTTCTTGAAGAGGAAATTGTCAATTGAAAATGAATTCAACTCATGCTTGCCCCTGGAATCACTTCAACATCATTAGAAGCAACTTTAATATGAGTATTAAAAGCCCTTTTTACCTCCATGGGGAACATACAAGTGCTACATAATATTGAACCTGGCTGAATAACTAGAATTATACCTGTGCTTCCATGAATAAAGTCATAAAAACCAAGTAATCAAGTATGAGTTTTAGAATCCACATACCTGGAGTGTGCAGAATGTTCCTCTAAACACAGTCCCCACAGTCCTGAAGTGTCAGATGCCCAAGAAAGGACAGAACACACAGGTTAGGGGCAGAAGGCCTCGGTGGAGGTTCTTGGGCAGTTTGAGGAGTAACCTTGGTGACTGTATCCAAAGGGTAGCACACTCTTGAAGTGATCATGTGACATCTGCTTTAATGACAAAGCTAGAGAGACCTAAATCACTGGTGGAATGTGCCCCTATGCATTTAGAAGGCCTCGTTTCTAGTCTTCCCATGAAGTCCTTGCTGTGAAGAGTGTCGAGGGTTCTTAAGTTGTTAGATTGGCCAGCTTCTACCGTGTTTTTTCCCCCTTTAAGCCAACGTATTTTCACAGCTGAGCTGTAATGTTCTGGGGAAAAAAATTGCTTACATAACAAGGTCCAGACTCAGGGTTGAATCCCAAATGGTAAACTGCCAACAGCATTTAGATACTAATACTTCTGCAGCCACAGCGAGTCAGCTCAGAAGAGGCCGTGTGAAAGCCCAAACTCAGAGAGGATGCCACTGCTGAAAAACTGTGGCTCAAAATAAGGAAGTATTTCCACAGGGGAACGTCGTCCCTTCTCTGTAGGATACTAGCATGGACTCGGACCCTTTCTTAAGATGATCCTATGGAGCCGGCATGGCAGCACTGGCTTTCACTCCCAGAACTCTGGAGGTGGGGTCGGGAGCATCTCTGTGAGTTCAAGGCCAGCCTTGTCTACAAAGCAAGTTCTAGAACAGCCAGGATTGTTTTAAAGAGAAACACTGTCTGAGAGAGAGAGAGAGAGAGAGAGAGAGAGACAGAGACAGAGACAGAGAGACAGAGAGAGAGAGAGAGAGACAGAGAGACAGAGAGACAGAGAGACAGAGAGAGAGTGTGTGTGTTTAATTTACCCTGCTGGCCAGCTGGAACCCGCTGTATACATTTGAGTAAACACAAGGTTTCCTAATAAACTGCCTTTAAAAAAGTCTGCAGTGCAAAACCCTTGAACTCAAGAAAAGTCCAAGTTCTCAGAGAGACAGGAAAAGGGATTGAGTTACAAACAATAGAGCTAGGAAGAGAACTCAAATGAACCTAGGGCAGGTAGCTAAAGCAATCTGGGAAATTACATTTCAGTTGCCAATTTGGACTCTTGTTTGCAAAGGTACCTGGACCTGTGAATGAAGTGAATCTCGTACAAAATCTATTTGCCTGGCTTGACTCAAAGGCTTTCATTTCCCCCTGCAGTGGGGGGATTTGATAGAAGGATCCCAACTCCGTTCTGAGCACAGTGTACAAATGAAACCCACGATCTGGCCTCTGCCTTGGGGTGAAGAGGCTGGGAAAACACACACACACACACACACACACACACACACACACACACACACACACACACACACCAAGCAGCAACAGCAGAAAGGTATGTCAGGAGAGGTGAATGAAGCAGGTGGAGGAAGTGGTTTATGGCCTGAGTAGGAAGGCAAGGCGCTTTGCTTGGGTTACTAAAGGAAACCTGTCAGAAGGAGTTGGAGGGTCACAGAGCAGAAGCATCCTTGACCTACAATATCAAGCATGCAGGCCCTAGACAGATGGCCGAAACCTCCTGGTGACGAGGTTGGCAATTATCAGTGCTTGGGTGGAGCACAAAGGAAGACATTTAACTTGCAATCTCTGGGGATTAGAGAGACAACGAGTTTGAGTCCCAGCCTCCATACTGGACAGTTAATAACCAAATTTAACTTCAGCTCCAGGGGAAAAATGATGCCTTAGGCCTTGGAGAGAGAAGTTACACAGACACATACCCTCACACAGATACACACACGGGCACATAATTAAAGTAGACCTTAAAAAATACATTTCTGACTGTGTATCTGTTATCGCAATTGCCTGATGATTATCTGGTGGATTTCGACTAGATAGATAGTATACACGCTTGGACTTAAATATGAACTTTAGGTTGCAGAGATGGCACAGTAGTTAAGAGCTTGTCACATAGGCAAGAAGACACTGGTGAGTGGGGATGTCCAGATTCCACATAAATCATGACGCCCCACCTGTAACTCCAGCTTAGAATGATGAGATGGACTCTCCCAGCAAGGCTGTCTGTATCTGTGCGCTCTGGGTTTGATTGAGAGACCCTGCCTCAAAAGAAAAGGAAGGAAAGGGGCAAGGACGATTCCTGACATCAGCCACACATAAAACATGTGCCCACACACATGTACATGTATTTACACACACAACCTACACACACACACACACACACACACACACACACACACACAGAAGAAGAAAGAAACTACATAGACTTTTCAATGGGTCTAAAGTAGGAGCTCTTACCGATGAAGAGGTACTCTGCCGCTATGATACATCACGTTCCCCAGAACAGGGCCAGTGGGTGGGGATGCTTGCAAGGAGTTCTTAAGGACATGCTCTAGGGAGACCAGGAAATCAGTCTGGAATGAGGGAGAGAGAGGAGGAGGAAGGCTGGATGGAAGAAAAATCCCCGAGCAAGAGAGCCATTTCCGGCCCAGTCTGTGGAAAGTACTGCTTGGGGTTCATGTTACATCTCGGGCTGTATTTTAAGGAGAGCTGGGTTTACCTATTTTGGACCACTTAATCCCGGAACATAAAACCCCAGGGAGAACTAACATTCCTAGGTGCTTCTGGCATCAATGTCCGGAAGCCAGCCACAGGCATCAGTCACTGGAAGCAAACCGAAGCCAAGAAAGGACACCTAAGAGTAGAAAGAGAGCTTTCGGGGACGGCAGGGTTCAGTGCTGTATCAAGAGGAACCTCTACGCATGGGCTAGGAGATTCCGGGTCTCCAGAAGTACACGAGGACCTGAGCTGGGTCCCACGTTGAAAGAGAAAAGTTAGGTGCTGTGGTTTGTACTTGTAATCCTGGCACTGGGGAAGCAGGGACATCGGAACCCTGAGTTTACTGGCTGGGCAACCTAGCCTAGTTAGTGAGTTTCAGACCAATGATGGACTTGTTGATTCATACTATTGACTGTCTACCTAAAATACCTATGGTACATATGAGGCATGCACACACACACACACACACACACACACACACACAGAGGGAGAGACAGAGACAGAGAGAGTTTAAATGAAATTTTCCAATGTGGGCTGATGCTTCCCACAAGAGCCATGGAGCACCTAACAAAACTCCACCACCAGTCCTAGAAGCCTTCTTTGAGTTTTGGAGTTGTGGGGCAGAGTGGCCCATGGTACTCCAAAACATTATAGGATGTTGCTATTGTCCATTCTTGCCCTCTGGTTTGGAAGGTAAGTCCCCGTGGCTGGAAAACCATGCATTTCACACTAGGAACCAAATGCCCCCTTGGGTGGGGCTGACCCCAAACTTCCTCCTAAGGACTTTCGCGGTACGGAAAGGCGCCATACAAAGCTTCCAATTGGGGCGACCAGCACCCTGCCCAGCTGTGATGCCTGTGGACCACAACAGTGACCAGTATGGGGGCAACTCTCAGGGTGTCCCATGGCATGTGTGTCCTGGTGGTAACCAATGGCTCTAACTGGACTTAAAGAAAGCCACTAGCAGAGGAACCCCATGCCTGATCCTAGGGAAGCCCAGCATGGGGCTAGTGAAGTCGTGATAGCCAACCATATCTAACCACACTCTAAATGTTTGTCCTCTACCCACAGATAAACGGTCGTCCTCACCCTTCGAGAAACTTCTTTCTGCAACAGATAAAACCATGCAAACCACAACTAATCAAAATGGCAGTTATGGAGCTGAGCCCCGCGGGAAATATCTAAGGCTTACAAAGCATTCACCCTAGACAAAGAACTACAAAGAAGCAAGGCGGGCGTAGGAGAAGCAGGAGATTGATTGGTTCTTCAATGCCTAATGGTCAGCCCCAAAAGCATAGGCATTCAAGAAACATTATACAGACTGAGCAGGTTCTATTTAGGGTGTTACATACGTGTGTGTGTGTGTGTGTGTGTGTGTGTGTGTGTGTGTGTGTGTGTGTGTGTTTGTGTGTGTACAGTTAACAAAGGACAAGAATTTGAAAGAGCAAGGAGGAGATTATGGGAGAGTTTTGAAAGAGGGGAAAGCAATGTGATTATGTTACAATCTCTTATTTAAATTTAAATCTCTTTACATAAATCTCTTAAAAATTTAAAGAAGTGACAGTACACAGAAATAACATCTCTGCCCTACACACCCACACACACACAGAGAAAGAGAGAGAGAGAGAGAGAGAGAGAGAGAGAGAGAGAGAGAGGCGCCTATGGGGCTAGAATAAAAATAGACATCTCAGTCACAAATCCAAACTTCTGAGGAGAGACTTTGCGTTGACGCTCAGTTTTAGCGTGCGTAGCACAGTCCACCCAAGCAATGCCGTGTGGTGGCCGCAGAAAGTGTGCACCCAGGAGCCTTTCCATCTTGGCTGGGGCCTCCGGGTGTCAGGAGACAGCTGCTGGGTAGTAAGGCAGAAGTAAGTGGTACTTGCTGTTCACAGTAACGAAAAGAGGATGTGATGCTGCTTTAACTCAAAAGCGTCAACAGGGCTCCTTACCCCCCTCCGTGTCTGCACCCTTTTTCCCCTTTGACTAGAAAAACCATCAGAGGTTTTAATTGGGACAGGGAGCCCTGGAAAGTTCGGAGGAGGAAGGAAACTTCAGTTTTGACCTTGAATACCAGCAGATGTCAGCTAGGTGGAAGGGAGTGAACCGCCCCAGGGGGTCAGGTGAGTAACAAAGGACTTTAAAAGACACAGGGTAAACAGTGATGCCTACTTTAGGGACTAAGAACCACATCCCCAGCAGCTGGCTGTTGGTCACCCTAGCTCTCAAATTGGACCACGGTCTTCAGCTTCGCCCCCACGCTGCAGCCGTCAGCTCCCTGAGTCTCTGCAGTTCCTCGCTGAGACACTCTCCCATCACACTGTGTCGTGCTCCAGACCGTCCCTCCCTAATGAATACGTGCCCAGGTCCGGGGAGCTGACAAGCTTTCAATACAAAGAAACAAATAATCCCGCCAGGGGTAAAGGCAAGAACAAAATAAAGATCGTAGGGGGGTGTTTTGAGTGAACGGCGTGATGGAACAGGCACATTCAAGACATTTTGGAAGGAAACCTGATGTGTTAATTAGGAAGTCTATTTCCATAATAAGACTGCGCAGGGAAAGGTAATAAAAGGAAACAAGGGCAGTGGAGGGGACGCGAGCTGGGTGGGTATTCTGTAGCCGAGAGGGAGGTTGGTTATTCTCCGTTGTTTCACGTGTGCCTGTGGTCTGTATTGGCTCCATAAGACAGGGGACTGCCCTTTTTGTGTTTTGTAAGCACCATGAATAGAGCTTTGGGTATAAATAACACTGTGGTTTTCTGCCTTTAACAGGAATACAGCTTGGCCTACCAGCTCCAGCTGCTGGGTGGGATTTGACTTTTCAGAGCAACCTCAATGTAAAGAACTGTCTCCTGTGGAGAGGGGCCCCCATGGAGCAGGAAGTGCCGCCCAGAGCTGTGGTGCTTAGCATAGGGTGCCCATCAGGGAAGAACAGGGAGCTTGCAGGGGGTGGGGGTGGGGTCAGGGTGGGCAAGGTCTTTCCTCAGCTTTAGGGGGTCTGAGCAGGGGACTTGGGCCCCAGACACAGTGATCTGAGACAGAGCCCCCCATCCCTCTGCCACTTGCTGGGGTCCTTAATCAGGCTAGCCACAGCAGGTACTGTTGGGCTGAAAAGACAGCCTATCTTCAGACTGCAGCCAGATTAATTTTTAAAAGCGCAACTTTAGACATGCTGCCTTTCTGCTGTTCGAACTGGCAATGGCCCCCCAACTGCCTGGCAGAGCAGTTGCTGTGGGGTTAGTGGCTCAGGGCTTTGCGGGCTTCAAGTAAGTCTGTTGAGACAGCCTCGAACCCACATTTCATCTACGCGGAGGAAGGGTGAGATTAGGTCACTGTATTTGCTGGGCTGCCAGAATGTCCAGGAGTCACTTGGACACAGCTCTGGACCACCGATTTTCAGACTATTAAAAAAGCTGGTTGTCAGCAGCTCTCTCCTTAATGCCTGCCCGTGCAGAGCACATTTCTTAATTTTTTGGTTTAGATGGTCACCTGTAACACAGAGCGTTGTTGTATCTGCAGCATCTTGATCAATATTTGCTGCCTTGTAATTTTTAAATTTTATATTATGATATTTACTATCATCTACTTAAATCTAGGGAGAAAATAAATTAATTTGAAAATATTAGCACTTTGAATACCAAATATGGCTCTGGAGTCTAAATTTGGAGGCATTCACACTACACCCACCTATACACACTCCACACACACACACTCACGCCTACACACACTCCACACACACCTCACCTACACTCACTCCCCACTACACTCCCACTACACACACAGACACACCACACACACACACACACACACACACACACACACACACACACACACACACAGCTCAACTTTCTCTCCAGTTTCTGCCCTGAACAGATGGGACATGAGTAGTGGGGGCTTCCTAGTCCCTGAGAGAACTTGTGGTGACCGTTGCTTCCTCTGAACCAGTGTTTCTCAACTGCTGACTCAGTGTTTAATTACCCCTTTCACAGGGTCACCTAAGGCTATAAATACAAGATTTATGTTACCTGGTTCATAACAGTAGCAAATTACAGTTGCTGAAGTAGCAGCAAAATAATTTTATGATTGGGTGCCACAGTGTGGCTTCTAGCATTAGGGTGCTGGCGATGAGAATGTTGGAAAGCACTGTCTTAGACCAAACAGACCATGGTGTGAGGTCAGTGTGGAGAATTTGTGCTCTCCTTGATGTCAGTGGCAGGGGACAGGAGAGCGACATAGTTCCACCCTGCTGCTCATAGCAAGCCTGAATCCTTTCAGAGATCTTTCTCTGGATGAAGCAGAACATATATATATATATATATATATATATTCATTCCAATTTATATATACATATAAGGGTATACGTATATAACATGCCTGTGCCTATTTGTACCATCACAGCCTGATTATAGGGAGGCCAGAAGAGGCCTCAGATCTTCTGGAACTAGAATTACAGATGGTTGCTTGCTTCTTTGTGGGTGCTGGGAATCAAACCTGATCCCCCACCCCAAAGAGCCCCAAGTGCTGGTAACTCCTGAGCCATTCTCCAGCCCAGAGCTGAGATTCTTGACGTGCTGCAGTGAGAACTTCACAATGAGTTTATTGTTATGAGGAAATTGAGGTTCCCTTTGGGATCTGAGGCACTCAGAGAGGAAATCTCAGGTCGAAGTGTCTTGGGGTTCTAGGAGAGCTTGATCATGCAGGTGACTTTATGGTCTGGGCGCTTCTCGAGAATGAGACAGAGGAGAAGGAGGAGAAGTTATGTCTGTCAAGAACGTGGTGTGGTCAGCAGTGGAGGTCGCTGCGATCTGGGGTTGAGGCAAACCTGACCCATTTGTCTCTATTTAGGGCCAGGCCTGATGTCAGAAAGAAGCCCAGCAGTCAGGAGCTGGGCCACAAGCCTGACCCAAGGAACAGATTCGTAAATTCAGGAACCAGTACTTGGTGACCAGCTCCAAGACAGACCATAAGATTCAGAAATAAGGTCTCAAAACCCCCTCCTTAAGACAGCCTGGGGATAACCAAAGGATGGGAGAAAATATCTTATCTCAGGATGGGTCATCTTGCTGGACAGGTGCTATCCATGATTCCAAAGCAGTCATAGCATGCAGACCATGACCACCTGGCTTTCAACCAATCAGGGCAGCCCTGTGACCTCCCTACACCCACCAATGAAATTCTAGATGACTTAACCCACTCTTCAATATCAAAGAACTAATAATAGCAGCCAATCAAAGTTGTCTCAACTTCTGCACACTCTACCAGACGCATTAGAGAATTAGCTAATCCTTCTAGAGAGTTCCCTAGTTCTAGAAGAAAGCCTGTGAGCCTTTGTCTGCAAATTCACCATTGGAAGAACAGTTGACTGCTGTGTGCTGGTTGTCTCTGTTCTTTTTGTCTTTGTATCCTAACTGACTCTGAACGATTTTTCAAACCCTTACAGGCTTCAAAACCGTGAGACACAAGACCCAAGGTGACCAACATCACTGTAAGACTACTAAAGACCCAAACCAGAGCTGTAATACCAAAAGGGATGGCAGTGTCTGGACTGGAGTTTGGGTCACACCCTCAGCTACAATTTCAGGGAAGGCGATCATTCAGGAAGAGGAGAAAACACAGGAAGGCAGAGCTCCTCTCACAGCCAGTCTGGCCTCTAGTCAGGAACAGAGCCAAGGACATTTTCTGATCACTTCCTAAGGACTTTCAAGCTACTCAAGCATGTTGGATCACTAAGCAATACCATAGGACTGGCTTACTCATGAGGAGGTGGGCCTTGGAACAGACAGTAGGACTCCTGGTGGACCAGTGGTGAGACACTAAACAACAGCAAACATCTGCAGTGATGGAAAGTGCCCACCTTGTAAAGGCGACGTCTTAAGTCAGATCCGCCTCTAATGAGTGAAAATGCTACACTTCTTAGTGTCCTCCTTTCCAGTTGTAAAAAAAAGAGAGGTTACCAGATCAGGTTCTCAACTGTGGGTCACAGCCCCTTTGCGGGGTTAAATAATCCCCTCTCACAGGGGTCACCTGAAACCATCAAAACACAGAATTTTACATTACGATTCCCACAAACCTCGTAAAATAATAGTATGAAACAACAACAAAATAATTTTAGTTGGAAGTCATCACAACATGAGGACTGTATTAAGGTCCCAACATCAGGACGGCAAAGAACAACTGAATGATATACGTTTCCTTCCAGAACTCACCTTAAACTCGGTCCAGATCATCCAACTAACGACCTGCGCCAGCTGTATAGACTTAGTAGTGATGGAGGCCCTGCATGCTTGCACCTACCAAATTCGTTGTTCAAACCTAACCACCGTGTTATGGCAGAAGAGACTCGAAATACAGGCGGTGAATGGAGAGTTGCCTTATAAGAGTCCCAGAAACCATGTCTGTCCCTTTCGGCCTTGTGAGAACACAGTGAGCGGTGGCATCTGTGAACTAGAGAGAGAGCCCTGCTATCCTCTGGGACCTAAGGAATGGAAAAGCTTCCAGTCCTCAAGCATGGTGCTTCATAACACTGGCACATGGTATGTGATCTGCCTTGGTGTGCGTGAGCAAGATGTCAGCAAGAAAGAAGAAAAGACGCGGAAGAAAATGAAGTCAGGGATTAGAGAGATGGCTCAGCAGTTAAGGTATGTTGCTCTTGCAGGGACCTGAGCTCAGTTCAACGCTCTGGAGCCCTCTTTCTCTCCCCTGCAGGCCTCTGCATGTACATATGCACACACACACCACACACACAGAGGGATGTCCGAAAATGTCAGGTAAACAACAAAAGGCAAAGAAGAAAAAAGAAGCTGGGTTATACCCTGTCTTCTTAGGGAGACCAGTATAGTCTAGAACATGAGTTCACTTTCGTTAAAGGGTGACTGGCCTGGTCACTCATTAGTGGGACTTAAGACCAGACGCGATGGCACACATCTTTAAGGCAAAGGCAGTAGGATCTCTGTGAGTTTGAGGCTAGCCTGGTCTTTGTAGGGGATTTCATTCCATGGCTACATAGTGAGATCCTCTCTCAAAAGTAGAACAGAGTCAAGGTGGCTCAGTGGGTAAAACATTTGGCACGCAAACCCGGTAACAGGAGCTCAATTCCCAGAACCCATGAAAAGTTAAGAAAAGACCTGTGTCCACGGTGGTCCCTTGGCCTCCATAAAATCACATATTAACCTCCATACATCGTAGATCACATGTCTGTATTAACACATCATGCTCACACACATACACATATCACACACACAAAAACAGTAAAAAAAAGTCCCCACCAAAGCCATTCACAAATCAAATCAGTATCCTGACTCTGGCTGGAAATATGGTCAGAATGAGGAGACCAGCTCAATCCCCTTCCACTGAACTTAACTGAACTGTGACGTAGCTGAAAGTACTTGGCACTCAGGCCTGGGAGAAGCCATCCTTCATCGCATGTACAGGCAGGCCGAGTGAGGGACAAGGTCCCCACACTTGACACCGAATTCCCTCGACTTATGTCGTTGAGCAACTTGTTGTTTTAAAGCGGTTTAGACGGCCATTTGCATACACAAGCAAGCGCATTCTTTGACCTGAAGCCCATTCTACGACCCCTCTTATCCCTGTAGGTGACAAACAGTGACAAATGGAACTGGATACATGGAGGTTCCAGTGTGCGCTTGGATATAGAGACCAATAAGAAAAGACGCACTTGTTAATGGTAATAGCTGCTTTGCACTGGCCTGCCTCTTGTGAATTATTTCGGCTCTCAGCTCTAAGAAAGAGGTCATATTCCTGACTCATGCTATCAGGCAAGTACCAGAGAGCATTTACAATACCCATCCTGACTAACACCTGTGGGCGGAACCAAGGCGTGTGGCTCTGCTGCAGTGAGGCGAGAAACAGGAGATTCTATTTGTTTTTTTTTGTTCCACACCTGCTAGTTGCATTTCATTCATTCAACCAACCAGTCAGTCATTAAGTCTTTGGGAGTGTGTGTGAACGTGTGATGTATGCAATTGTGTGTATTCAAGTGTGTTCACCTACGTGCTTATGGAGGTCAGAGGGGGGCCATCAAGTGTCTTGCTCTCAAGTCCTCATTTCATTGCCTTGAGACAGGGTTTCTCACGGGACTGGAGTTAGGCTAGCAGTCAGCAAACTCCAGTCATCCTCCTGCCTCTGTCTACTGCAGCTCCTAGGGTTACAAGTGCAAGTGCATCCGCCATGGCTTTTTACCTGAGTGCTTGAAATCTGAACTCGGGTCTCACCTGTACAGCAAGTCCTCTTACCCACTGAGCCTTCTCTCCAGCCCTTGACCAACCTTTTCTTTTCTTTTCTGTTCTTTTTTTTTTTTGGAGCTGGGGACCGAACCCAGGGCCTTGTGCTTGCTAGGCAAGTGCTCTACCCCTGAGCTAAATCCCCAACCCCCCCCTTGACCAACCTTTTAAGGCTCTGTCCATACCTATGTTTTTAATATCAACAGTGGGGTTTAGTGTCAAGTATATATAATTTTATCTCCCAACCGCTCACAAGTAGCTAAAAGGTTGGACTTCTTAATGATGCTTCAAAAAAAGAGGGGAGGTCCTCACGTGTGTTGTACTAATCTCCATCTCTTTTCGGTTCTAAGGGACTGCACTGGCTCCAAAGCCAAGATGTGCAGGGCTTGAACACTAGCTGGGCCATGACGAATGTCGACCCTTGGCAGGACTTATGTGACTACAAGAAGCCCCAAGTCTCTTGTTGAAAGTAAAGTCCCCAAAGAAGCCACCGGATGTCATGGTAATGAATGGTAAATAAGGTTTGTAAAGGGCCCAGATTAAACTCTGTTGATGTAAAGAGCATCGTCAGTTTTTATGGCTGTTCTTGTCCTAAGAGCCAGGTTGTTAAGCCTGGAGTCCCTGCTTAGGGACCATTTTTTTTCTCCGTGCTGGCATAAGAAGGGCAACACCCTTGGTGACACAGGGAGACTCCCAGATGGATATTATAGTCTACAGGGTGGTAAGAGCTAAACACAGCTAAACCATATAGGAGGGCCTGGGCTCATGTCTGAGGGCCAGCAGCAGAACGCCTTCCTTCTGTCAGCAGCAGAACGTCTATCGGCCACCTTCTGCCACATAACACAGTTCCACCCACAGGCAGGAACAACATGCACCTGGTACTTGGAGCTCGAGTGGAGTAGAGGTCTGAGGGCGCTTAGCTACAGCCTGTGCCGCAGGTTGCCCACAGACCACGATGGTAAGTCTTTTTGAAATAGTAGCCAAGGAGACCACATGGGCTATTTTCGTTTCTTATTCTGTTTTTCCTGTCCCCTTACCAGTTTCTCCTAAATGGCTTGATAATCATAAGAACACAACAATTCTCACAGTCTGTCTCAGGGGTCCTGCCCACAAGAGATGGTGCCATGCGGTACTAGGAATTTGTCTTAGAAGGATCAAGATTTGGCTTTTTATTTACAAATAAAATGAGAACAGGTCAGTCCCGTGGTAGGTAACATTTAGTAGCTTTAAAAAAAAATTGGTTAGAGGTTGGGGATTTAGCTCAGTGGTAGAGCGCTTGCCTAGCAAGCGCAAGGCCCTGGGTTCGGTCCCCAGCTCCGAAAAAAAAGAACCAAAAAAAAAAAAAAAATGGTTAGAAGTACGTCTTATCTTCATATAAAAGTTTTACGTAACAATCTAATTTACCTAAATGTTAAAACATATATGAAAATATTTAATTATTACTGTAAGATAAAACATCAATAAAGAAGAATTCTTTATGTATCTAACTGGCATTCTCTTTCTGTCTCTAAAACATTCATTTGCCTTGGAAAATCCTGTTAGAAGGGACTGGAGGATGGCTCAGCAGTGAAGATCACTCACTGCTCTCACACAGGGAGGAACTGGCTTCCTATCACACCCACATCTGGCGCCCACAGCTGTCTGTAACTCCAGTTCCACAGAATCTGATGTCCTCCTCTGACCTCTTTGGTACTGTGTGCCTGTGATGTGATGTATATGTACACTCATGCAGGTATAAATATGTACATACATGCATATCTACATACATATATATCTTGCATATACATGATATGCATAAATAAAAAGAATGAATAAATCTCTAAAATATCGTTTCGGGCATAAGTGAGAACACACTGGCTTTTGGAAATACAGAGGAAATAAACAGTAAATATAAAGACTGTCATTGAGAAGCCGTGCAGGTCTAGAGCATCCGTGTAGGCTGCATGAAGAGCTGTTACCTCCCTACTCTATATCCTCACCCAACACTGCTATGGCCTCACAGGGAATTCCAAGAGCAGCCGACAAGAAATGCATCTCAGGCTAGGTTCAGAAATCAGCTCCTGTATCGGGTGCAAGCGAAAATGGATTACTTCCGGATGGACCCCCTGAGAGGTATCTCTGAGACCAATGAAAATAAATCATTTTAATAGAGCTTCAGTCTTGCTGGCCATCCCATCGTATGGAGAAGGAAGTGGTGTAGGTAAGAATGTATAGAGACTCAGAGGGAGTGGTAGACTGCATTGGTTTGTCACGGGACCAGAAGGAACACATTGGAAGACAGAGAATGGAGGTTCATAGGGAAAACTACCTACAGGAGTGAGCACAGTAGACGTGGTAGAAATCGCACATTAATCCTGGTATTCACTGCACAGGAGGCGCTCAGCAATTGGTAGGATGACTCCTCTAGGAAGTATTGGCTAGCCTTTCTCCTCAGCGACTCCCTGACCCACAATGGTAATACCTACAGTGATAGAAACGTACACAGTGCTTAAATACACAAAGTCAACTTAGGTACTGCCCTGCCGAATGTCAGTGCCCAAACGGTTAACAACAGAAACTGACTCTGAGTCTGTAGTATTGTACCATTCCTTGAGAAAGTAAACAAACAGAAACTTGGTGGCAGGTTGACTGTATGGGGCCCCTTTCGCTCTGGAAAGGGTAGCATTTTTCTCTGACTGGATGAACCAACTCTAGAGTCCCTTAACAACAGGACTCCACATGTCTAACAGACAGCATCTCATCACCTTTAGCCCATTTTTCTTGAGAAAGGAGTGAACGGGTGACGTGAGTCTCTGAAATCCACTGTTCACATCATATACCAAACTGCTTAGCGGCTTCTAGACTAATAGGTTGTGGACGCTTTTTTAGAGGTTCAGATGCTAAGTTACAAACGATACCCAATAAGAGTGGGGCATATTGAAATTTGGACTTCTAGCTAGAGGAGACATAGAATCTGTAAGAAGGACTTAGTGGAGCATGCTGGTAAGAGTTCGGAGGACCACAGTGACAAGCGAAATGCAGGTAGTTGGTGTAAGCTCCTGAGGTTTCAGAGGCAACAAGGACTATATTGGGAACTGAGCTAGAGGCGTTTCAGGTTACATTCTGACAAGAGACCTGTGGCCTGAAAACTTGACAGAAACTGAATTCAAAAGCAGTAGAGAAAGAAAATTTAAGACCGCAAAGCTTAAGACTGTGGCATGACTACTGGTCTCAGCACTTAGCCATATTTTCAAGAACAGAGAGCAGACAAATAAAACAGATAGTTTTTTTAAATGTGCCATTTGGCGCGGAAAGGAGTGTGAAAAGTTTAGAGGTATGGTCAAGGAGACCTCAGCGAAAGCAGATGTAATTAAGAGAAGCCCTCAGTTTATAGGATAACAAGAAAAGTACACCGAAGACCAGACCCCATCCACAGAAAGTGCCAACGTTTGGCAATGCAGATTTACTTGAAAAGCGAGTGTGAAATGAGAACGCACTGAAGTAGCTTCCTGCTTGGAACAATTGCCTAAGCAGATGTTTCCCCAGATCAACTTCCAAGCTGCTGTAGGCCACTTTAACTGTGGGAGAAGGGGGCTAGGCTGTAGGTGGTGGGACCTAGACGCTTGTATCAAGGTTTCACACAGCTGCTAAGGCAAGGTAATATATGTCAGGGTTGGGTTTTCTACAAAAACCAAACAAAACCCCGAGAGACCGATGCATGGAGTTGTGAAGGTGAAACCTACGTTACAGTGGAGGCTCCAGTTAGAGATGTCAGGATTCTCAGAAGTCTGCACAGGAAGATTGCAGACATGGGGTGTAACTGACCTGAGGAGGCCATGTGTTCTGCAGATGGCACAGATGAAGGAATGAGCTGCTCAAGCCTTTAGTACCCAGATGAGGCTACCTAGAGTTCCAGACGCTGAACATGGAGTTGCAGGATCTGCTGTTTGCTTCGCTGGTTTTCAGTCTTGCTTTGGGCTGATCTTTGCTTACTTACTTCCTTTTGAAATGAGGACATTTATTCTGTGACATTGTATATCAAAAGAATGGAACTTTTCTTTTTGGTTTTTGGAGGCAAGAATGGAACTTTTAAAAACTAATTTATTTTGTGATCTCATGGTTAAGATTGTTTTGTGTCTAAGAAGAAAACTCTTGACTGTTTTTTTTTTTTTTTTTTTTTTGGAGAAAGGGTCTCACTTCACCCCTGACTGGTCTGAAACTATCTATGTAGACCAGGCTGACCTGGAACTCCCACAGATCTACATGCCTCTGCCTCCCAAGTAGACAACACTACTCAAACTGTTAAGACCATAGGGACTCTGAACTTGGAATTACTGAATTTTGCATTTTGAGATGACCATAAATCTACAGGATTGGAGGGTGGGTGGAATGCTGTGGTTAAGATTAATGTGTTTGGGTGTTGACAGGGCTGGGATGGTGATATTTAACCTTGACTGTCATTCTGATTGTATTTAGACTCACCTAGAAGACACATGTCTGGGTGTGGGTGCAAGTGCGTGCTTCCAGAGCTGTTTAACCGAGGAAGACCCACTCTGAATGTGGGCGGCACAGGAACTGAGGATCTCAGACTGAATGAGGAGGAGGGAAGGTGGACCCTGGAATCTAGCTCCCGCCACCCCCACCCTGCTGCTCCCTGAAACAAAGGTAATGTGGCTGCCTCTTTACTGCTATGCCTTCCCCACAATGACCAACAGAACCGCCAAACCACAAGTTTAGTTTCGTCAGGGGCGTTTTGTCCTGGCAGTGAGACTAACACAGGACACCATCCTTCAGGATGCAGTGTACTCTAAAACCCTTCACTCCTATTCAGTGTTTCCACTGAGTTCGATAGCTGGGCCTTAAGTGCAAGGGGCAACCTCCCTCTCTGTCACTCCAGTGGTCCTCCAGGAGGGCGTATGCTCCCCACCCTTACAAGGTTCTAGTTCATTGGGGAGGTGCTTTTTACTAAGTGATATAAGGAAACCCAATCAAGAGCTACAGCCCAGTTTGTACTCTGAAAGCAGAGAAATCGGTCACCACACTGCGCGGGGCAACTGACCCTTAGCCTCATGAGGAGGCAGGACTACAGATGCACGAAGGGGCAGGAAGGCATATGTTGATACTGGCTAAACCACCACAGTGACACTAGCTGCCTCCACTCCCAGACTGAACTAAGAATAAGCCGGTTCTGGCAACCATTGTGTAGTGAAGACATGGTCGCAAAGAGCTCTGATCGCTCAAGGAATCAGCGGTGGCTCACTTCGTGACTGAGCTCGGTGTTGGCTCAGTCAGCTGAGCCTCCTGGCCAACAGAACGGCTCATAGAAGACGATAGTAGTTGGATCGATTGAGACTAGTTATTGTTTTGGACCAGCTGTAGCATCGATGGCTATGGTTTATCTCAGTAAATCTGTCACCAGTTAGGACCTTGAATAATGTGTGGCAATGTGGAACAGACTTACCTTGAGAAGCACGTGGAGTGGGGTGGAGTGGGATGGAGGGATGGGGGTGCGGGATAGACTGTAATGGGTGTTGTTGGTCCTCTGTTCCCACAGTGTCAGGTCCCCAGCTCCCAAGTGTTTAGATGCCTTCCTTCTCACGACTCAGACTTCCAACTTCCGATAGAGAACTTCCTTTATTTTACAGTAGTTAATTTATCCTGGCCCAGCCAAGGTCCCAGAGTGGTAAGTGTTTATACTCACAACCTTCGCCAGGTACGCAGAGACGGAGGTGAGGACCGGGTCCGGGAGAGATAAAACTAACAATTTGTACATCAAGGGATACCCTCGTTGGGAAAGGTATGCTGTGGGTCACGCTGTGGCTGGATCTTCACTTTAAATTATTACTCTTTAGCTTGGCTTCTTGTACCCCTCTGTTGTGGTAAAAAATTTAAAGAGCCGCTTTCCTATCAGTTCTGGAGAGTCAGCATCCGTCACTCTCTTTGGCTGCTACTTTGCCACCGGTCTTCAAGACGCCTGGATTGTCTCCCTTTATCCACCTCTGGCGCCCATCCCCTATTTGGCACGCCACACACACACACACACACACACACACACACACACACACAATCTTGTTCTGCCTGTTCTTGCGGTTCTCACAAAAATAACCAAATACATAAATAGGTAAACTCAGGACATAGTTGAGAGAAAACAGTTTTACACCTCCCTAAATATCTACTCCCCAACGTGGGATAAACCACAGCAAGCAAAAGTCGGTCTTGGGTTACCATTTTTCTCTTTTACCAAGAATTGAGGAGCGTTTCACAGCCAGTAGTATTTACAGACAGGGACATCTGCAAATTATCAGGGATACATCACAGTGTAAACCGTTTGTCCAAAGGTATTTTGGACGTCTCTGATTTCAAGTTCTCAATCCTCTTGTCAGACCTTGTTCCAGACAGCATGTCCCAGGTGGTGTGGGGTATGCGTGCTTGGACGGCAGAGAGAATGGGGGTCTAGCCAAGAGGCAGCCTAGCGAGGAAATTTGAGCAATATAAAAGGACTGAACCTCATGAGTATCCTGTCCCATCCCGCCCAGCTGTTTGACCTTGGCTACACTTTATGGTAGATGAATTAACTAACCTCTATATCACAGGATTAAAAAAAAATTAGATGACATACAGAAAGTGCTTTGCACGACTCCTGGTTGAAGTCAAGACATGGATCCGGCTAGAGAGGAAAGAACGGTGGGTTAGGGAGCCTTCCAGGGGCTTTGGGGACTTTTAGATCAAGTGAGGACAGAGGAGGAGGGAGGCGAGAGGAAACAATGCAGAGGTGTTTCCTCCTGGGTCAAGCGCAGTGCTCCTGGGTGAAGGAGTGTGGACCTCACATGGGCCAGAAGGGGCGACTCTCGAAAGAGAGAAGGATCCCTGAGACACTGGGCCACCACGTGGCCATCAAACCCAACCCCCACGTCAGTCTCCGCCAGGCAGAAGTAGGTGAAGGGTGGAAGCCCGGAGACCGCGCCGCGGAGGCGGACGCCCGCTGCAGGTCTCCTAGCAACGCCAGCCCCGCCCCGCCCGGCCTGGAGCGCCGGCGCCCGAAAGCGGGGACCGGCAGGCCACGGCGTTATGGCAGCGCAGCTGCCGCGCCTGATGCTGGCGGGCTTCTGTGGGAAGCCTTTGGCCCTGAGCCCTGCGTGGGCGGCCTGGCGGCGTCCCCAGATCTCCCCTGAAAGGCGCAGCCACCGAGTCGCTCCTCCGGCGTAACCGGATCCCCTGCTTCGGGTCCACGCCGACGGGGAAGGGTCACGGCTTGAGACTTTTTCAGTTCGAAGGACCGAGTTGATCGTCCCGGCATGGTCTAAACTCGGCAGAAACGTGCATGCTCGTCCCCTCTCGCGCACACACCAGCGGCTTTGAGGCCGTGCGTCTTTTCCGCATATGTTTTCTCCTGAAAGATTTGGTTTTTTTAAGTCTAAGAAAGAGTATGTGCAGAAATCAGACAGGCTTCCAAATTCTGTCCTTGAAAACAACGTCGAAATAAATGCTGCATTTCTTAAGGGCCATTTTTAGATCGTAAATGTCTGAATCCGGACTGGCAATCTGCAGTGGGCTTCACTCGGAGAATCCGGTTAGAGGTTTTAAAATTTAAACCGTTTACGCCACCCCACTCCACTCCCTGCTAGGGCAATAGTCTCGCTAGGGCAGAAGAAGCCACTTGCAAATACAAAGCTCATTCTCTGGCTTGAGAGTATTTTTAACTGAGGCGGAGTCAGTCACGTGTTTGTGATTTTAATCAAATTGACAAGGGCTCGGAACAGGAAAAGCTCGCCATCTAATTCGAACACAACATTAGGGACATCGTGAAGCAGCCTCTTTGGTCTTGTTCGAATCAGAGCTTTTCACATCTTAATGTTCTGCATATAATTTCCTCGATCCACTGCAACTGGAAAATTTAAATGAAACCCTATTTCTTAGATTCATTTTTATGGTAAATGTCTCTGGGCTGAGATTATGCATATTTCTCGATCAACAAGAAACCGGAGCAGCAATCACCGTGAATTGAGCACCTCGCTGATTGAGCAACACTTGAACCTGGAGGCACGAACAGCCCTAATCTCAGAGTGAAAATCCTTCACGGTGTATTTCAAAAGAGTATTTACAGCTAACCTTTTCCACTCCGAAGGATCATTCACTTGCAACTTTCCTATCCTTCGCTTTGTCAGAGTAATCGCTTTTAAAAAACTACTTTTACCTACTTTTTAGTTTGTAGCTGGAGAGATGATCATATAAAAAAGTATTTATGGGGAGGCAGATGAAATGACTCAGCAGGTAAAGGCGCTTGCCCTGCAAGCCTGACAGGTTAGCAGGATCCCTGGAAGCCACATAAAGATGGCAGGAGAGGACGCAGAGCCTGGCACACCTGTACCCACACACAGTGGTGACTGATGTCGGTGACTTGAGTTTTTAAAGTATAGCCAGATGTGGTGGAACACACCTGCTATCGCAGGCAGAAGCAGGAAGACCACTGCAGGTTGGAGGCCAGCCTGGTCCACATCTAAAACAATAACAATAACACAAAAGAGCATAGTTTTAAAGTAATAACCGCTGTTTTTGTGCGGGGAGGGGAGAGAGAGAGAGAGAGAGAGAGAGAGAGAGAGAGAGAGAGAGAGAGAGAGAGAGAGAGAGAGAGAACATCCCTCATGTAGCCTAGGCAGGTTTTGAAATTGCTCTGAAATAGCCAAGGCTAGCCTTGAATTCGGCTCTCCTACTCCACAGGAACGCACCATCATGTCTAGCTATGAATCCAGGTGTGTGGAGACACGACAGCCATTCTTATTCGTCTTCTCCTCCCGGTATCAAAACAAAACCTTATAATTTATATGGTGGGAGAGGAGAGGATTAATTCTGAAAGCAAAATCAAGTATCTGAAAGTAACAACCTCCTGTTTAGCTGGTTCTGGGGGAGAAACACAAAGAATCTACACTACTATGTATACTCGATACATTTTTCATGGAAAGGGCAAATCGGTGAATTGGCTTAGGATTTGCTGGTTTAAGTGTGAGGATAGTAGAAACCACGGTGAATTTTATCATTAAATTAGCCCTTGTGGATGTTTTTTAATTTGGTAATTCTCACCATCTCTCTGATTGTTTCTTCACTGTCCTATGGGTCTTCCTCACAAAGGCTGTATCTTGGTAGGAGCCCGGAACAACTCGACTGCAGGATATTGGAAAGGGTCCACAAGCGTTTGGCAAATCGCATTGCTCAGATCAACTCTTTCACGGCCAGGTTGGATTTGTTGTTTTGGGGTTGTGTATGTGTGTGGGGGGTTGTTTGTTTTTGTGTCTCGGATGAAAGCTGAGTTAGGCACGTGACTTAGCCCAACTGTCAGTTCTAGGGAGCCCACAGGATTTACGCGTGTCCTACTTTATTAATAATCCACAGCTCGGAGGCCCCGACAAGCTGTGGAAGTTGGCCTCGGGATGGCGAGGTTTCTGTCTCACCGTTCATGGCTAGTGCTTCCTCAGGAACCTAATATTTATCAAACGCTAGATCCTTTCTCGCGTTCTCCTTCCCTTTGCAAACCAGCAGCAACCTTAGGTGCTAAGTATCTTATCGTCGCTCGAGCCTACTGGCCTCTTATCTAATCCCGTTCTAAACTCCGCTAGACGCCTTATCTACACAGCTTTCATCTTTTAGCGGATAAGCCGCTAATATGAACTGCTTAACCTTTCCCCGTTTTTCCAGATTTCTCGACTCTCACTCATTTGCTTATACACCTTTACGCTTCCCGTTCCGTCCCTTCTATAGTGCGACAAAATAAAGCAAAACCCGCATCTTGTCACCTCAGAAATGTTCCCACAAAATGTGTGGCATTCTCGTTGAGCTCACACTTACTTCTCTTGACCGTGGCACCGTGCAGATGTTTCTGGCATTGGAAGATGCTCCCACCCTGGACTATTCCTTCTTGTCAAACTATAAGACCACACGGAGTCCTCAACTCACCCCCTGCCCTTGGAGGAGGTGTTTAGGGAGTTAGTTAATCGATTAGACTCTGGACACAGACATGATTTTAACACCTAGTACCTGTGTGCATTTGTATTTCTAGCTGTCTTTTCATTGTTGTGACAATGACACCCGACACAGGCAACATGAAAGAAGGAACCAGGTTTATGGTTTCAGAGGTGCGGGGTGTAGTCTGCAGCTCCATGATTTTTGCACTTAAGGTGCAACAGGGCAGCATGGTTTCAGGACAGGGTTAGGACAAAGCTGCTTAATTCTTGGAAACTAGGAAGAGTCGGAAAGAACGCACCCCTCAGTGAGCCACTTCCTCTGCCCGGGTCCCATCTTCCGACAATGCCATCAGATTATCACCCCATCAATGGATCAACTCACTGACTTAGTCAGAACCTTTCTGTCCTAATCACTGTCCTTAGCCCCCAAACTCTGAGGCAGTGTGTAACCAGGCTCAGCACATGAGTCTAGCAGTGGTGCCTCGTGCCTTCATTACAACAGGTCTCTAGGCCTCGAGTTACCCATCTGCTCGTTAACTGGGGAACTTTGAAGGATGAAGTGAGATCAGCCTTGTGAGGCAGATGGCATTGTGGTCAGTGTATCAGCCCCAACTGGCAAAAACATCATCACTAATATCAACATTAAAACATTGGCTATGATGATGCATGAAATCCCAGAGTTGGGAGGTGCTGAAGCAGGAGGATCACCACAAGTTTCAGCCCCGCACACAGTGAGAACATATCTCAAAATAAAACCAAACCACCATTTATTATTATTATTATTATTATTATTATTATTATTATTATTATTGTTGTTGTTGTTATTTGTTATTGCTAGTATTATTATTCCACCACCATTGTTCCCAACTGACCTCACCTGACTTTGTGCTAGACTGTCCACCAACAAATGCAAGACACAAGACAGACACTTTGATGAAAAGGACTGGTGGGGGGGGGTGGGGTTACAAGGAAAAAGGGAAAATCCTGTGCTCATGGGCATTGTACACAGATATCTTGGAAGTCAAGAAACGATGTGGGTAACAAGATGCTTAAGATGGAGAGCGGAATGAAAGGACAGCCCATCAGAGAATGGCTTTCATGAAATTAGCAATAGCATAATCGGATGAAACCTGGAAAAAGTGCTCTCTAAACTACTCCTGAGATGGTGAGGCGGGGAAAATATGGGAAAAGAGGAGACTCCTGACCACACATGAGGACTCAACCAGAACAGGGCTCCCTGCCAGGGCTTGGAATCCACCGTAGGGGAGTTTAAGCAAAAAAGTGTGTAGCTCCATGCTTGTTCAGTCTGAGGAAAAGCTCTGGCCTAAGGAATGACCGTCCACACTGCAGTCGCCACAGGAACCCCACAAGTGTTCTTGTAGCTGCTAGCTGGGGGAGCCCCACCTTGACAGCCACAGTCAGAAATCGCTGCCCTGTTAGGAAAAACACTGACATCAGACAGGGAGCATCATGGTCAGGGAATCTCTCTGCACCGGGGCCAGCTGCAGAACCATGACATCCTTATGGAATCTCACCAGCCAAACGGATGGCCCACCCTCACTTGACACCTACAAAGCTGGTGATTACACACTGGGGCCTCTGTTAACCGGGTGGAAGAAATGGTCAATGACTCTGAGCAAGCTTGCCAACAGAAACAGCAGAAGTCAATGCTGGAAGCAGGCAAGCACACCCGAGAAGCTGGTTTATATTTAGAACCTCCTTCAAGGAACTCTGAGAAATGAGTTTGTGGTATTCCTCTCTTCAGCAGAGGAACACATAGGGAAGAGGTAGGGACGACTCACATGCACAAATCTTCTCTGCCCACTCAGAGTCCCAGCCTTAGTTGTGAAATGCATACACCCCCCCCCCCAAAGGGAGCTTCTGATGAGTCAGAAAGAGAAAATACAAGTCCTCATAAACACGATGCCAGCTTTCCAGGGGGAAACCAACACTTCTCATATCTGTAACCTATTCACCTCATGTCCTATCACCAACCAGCAGTTCTTAACCGTGGGTTGTAACTCCCTTGATATCAGATACCCTGTTAACAGATTTACATTATGATTCATAACAGTAGCAAAATTACAGTTATGAAGAGGCAATTAAATAATTATGTGGTTGGGGATCACCACAACGTGAGGAACTGTATTAAAGGATCACTGGATTAGGAAGGCTGAGAACCAGCGCTCTAGACTGAAGGACAGTCAGTCACAACCAACACTCTCTTTATGGACCCTTAGGGACAAGGGGGAAAGAATAGAAGGGAAGTTGTTTGTATGTGTAAGAGATACAATTAGAGTAAGGCAAAAGACAAGTAGCTATCATGTCCTTCTTGTTGGCTATTTGACTTGAGTTCTAGTTGGAATTTATGTCTTCCTTCCCTTGTTTCCCATTCCATATAATCTGTGGTCCCAGTTTTTCCCAGACTTCTTGTCCTAGTGGGGTATTGGCCTAAGCCTTCATTACTGTGGGCTCCAAGTTCTAGGGTTGTGGAAGCCTTCCCTGGTCTTTGCCTCCGCCTTTTGCAGTAGCAAGGGGCAGTTCAGAGAACAGACTGGCCCTCAGCGAACCTAATCGCTGTCCATTTTCAAGGGCCACCACAAGCATCCTGGAACCTCAGACCAGTCTCCAATCTAACCCAATGACACTGAGTGTTTCCCCCTGATAAAAATGTCTCTCTTGAGTCTGCAACCTCTAAGTCAACCCAAATCCCAAAGTCAACACGGTTTAGACTTTAAGCATTGTGGTGGTTTTGAATGAGAATGGTTGACTACTTGGTTTGCAGTTGGTGGAACTGTTTGGGAAGGGTTAGGAGGCATGGCCTTGACAGAGGAGATATGTTAATGGTAGGCTTGATGTTTCAAAAGACTGCCATTCCATGTTCTCTCTCCCATTTCCTACTTTCAGATTAGATGTTCCTGCCACCATGCCTTTGATCTTCCGTCCTGGACTAATTGAACCATAGGCCCAACTGAACACTTCCTTTCACGTTGTCATGGACACAGTGTTTTGTTATAACAAAACAGAAAATGAACTAATACAGACATCAAACGATTTAAGAAGATTAGTTGTGTAACTTTTATGTTTTATGTCCAGAAGAACTCTTCATGTTTTTAATGTTTTATTTGAGAATGAAGCATTTTGCTCAAATGCTTAAACAGACTGACTAGTTTTGTGTTTCTAAATAAGAATGATAATTGATTCAGGCTTTTGATTACTAGATTGAAATATTCCCACATTTGTAACAAAGTATCGGAACACTTAAGCACACTTAAAGCAGCAGACTTATAAAATTGTGTCATTATAAATCAGACATTCATATCGTTATAAGATTCAACAAGGCTTATTAGATTTACAAGAGTGATACAGATGCTTGGGAACTTTTCGGTTAAAATAGGCATGAGTTATTGTTAAAAGGAAGTCTAATACACCAAATACATCAATCTACTTTAAAATATTTAAAGGCATTTTAACTTGAGTGAAACAAGTTTTACTCGCTTTACAAAACGTAAGATGTATAAATTGAATGTGAGGTAGATGTTGACAAGCCTTTTCAATCGATGGCCAGAGAGTAAATGTCTAAGGCTTTGTGGGTTCTGTTACAGCTATGCTACTCAGTTTGAACAACACAAAACAACTGTAGACACTAAGTAAAAGTAAATGTGGCTGTGTTCCAACAAAACTTTGCTTATACAAGAGGGGGCGGACTCAGCCCCCACATGCTAGAATTGGACAGCCTCAAAGCTAAAAGACTGAGACGTTTTCAATGTATGTTTTCAGTTTATACTTTACTATGTCAAATGTTAACTATTTTTTTAAAAAGCCAAATGGAACCATCGAATGACTTTTGCAGTCCACACAAGTCACCCTCAAAAGTATCCAAACATCAAAAATTAAATGTGCTCTCTGACTTTGCAGATGATGATGTGAATCCTAACAAAGTAGATTTTGGAGTCTGAGGCCAGGCTTCCATGCCTATGTCACCTACTCAAGTAGCTCAGCTACTGTGGGGGGAGGAGGAGGCGGGGGTGTGAGTGTTCATTATTTAACTTTGATGGTTGTAAATCAAAATCTGTAACTGAAGCTATCTCATAGATTCTTAAAATATTAAAAAGAGACATTATGTGTAAGAATGGACATTGAGAGTCTCTTTAAGAATAGAGTGCTACCATCCCAACTACAATATAAATGCACTTGCAGTCCATCCCCAGAAATGACACGTGTTTGGGGTAAGGTTTTGTTTTGTTTTTGAAAAACCATGTTTACACTCAAATATTCAATATCTTGGTGGTCACTCATCTATAAAGTCCTGCCGGTCAGATTTTAAACTAATGCAACACTCAAAAATCTGTGTCTTTAAGGTACAAATTTAACCTAGGCATCTTATCATTTCAACAGGTACAACAAGTACTTTGTCTGGAAAATCAAATTGGTAAAGATTCCTTTTTGCTCTGCTCTTCTGACTAATGTAAAATGGGGAGCAGAAATGAAGGCAAAGAATAGGCAAAAGTAACGTGACCATGAAAGTGTGCACAACTTAATTAGATCCCAAAAGAAAGTTGAGGGCAGTTATGATGAACCCCCTTTGTATCCGTAGATCTGCTTGGTCTGTATATTGCAAAGCTCACACAATGTACACTGAGGAAGGTTCCAAACGTGATTTACAGTTCAGAATGCAGCCTCTGGTCGTCTCCAAGTCTCTCGATGTGAACAGTTTGGAATCATGTTTGGAAAAAAATGATCATGCCTTCTGGTTTCTGCCTGCACCAAGAGCTGAGAGCCAGTCGCCAGGAACGCTGACACACCTGAGAGGAGAGGTAAGACAGCTCTTCCTGCTCGAGCAACCTACCTGGAGCCCCTCAGGACACACGAACCCAGGAGCAGTCTGGAACAGGACCCTTCTGGTTTCTGCCTTTGCCTGGAGCTGAGCTGGTCCCACAGATCTCTGTACCCAAATCCCGTGGAGAAGAGAGCTGGACTCTCAGAAGTGTGGACAATCCTGAGAGCTCAGGGGAGACCACTACTTCTGCTCACATTCCTGGCCCAAGTGGAACCCACCTAGTGGCCCTCTGGGCACAGGTACCTAGGAGCAGTCAGGGGCAGATCCTTCCAATTTCTGCCTGCACCTGGAGCTGACCCTGTGCAACAGCTCTCTGTACCAAGATTTGGCCAAAAGAAAACAGGTCTACAGGAGTGCTGACACACAGGCTTACAGGAGGGTCAAGCCACTGTCACAGACAACAAGACAAGCTAATACCAGAGACAACTTGATGGCATGAGAGGCAAGCAGAGGAATCTAAGCAACAGAAACCAAGACTACTTGGCATCATCAGAGCTCAGTTCTTCCACCAAAGCAAATACTGGATATCCCAACACACCAGAAAAGCATGATTTGGATTTAAAATCATATCTCATGATGATGATAGAGGACTTTAAGAAGGACATAAATAACCCCTTAAAGAAATACAGGACAACAGAAGGAAACAAGTAGAAGCCCTTAAAGAGGAAATACAAAAAATCCTTTAAAGAATTACAGGAAAACACAGGTGAAGGAATTGAACAAAACAATTCATGATTATAAATGCAAATAGAAACAATAAAGAAATCACAAAGGAGACAACCCTGGAGATAGAAAATACAGGGAAGAGATCAGGAGTCATAGAGGCAAGCATCACCAACAGAATACAAGAGATAGAAGAGAGAATCTCAGGGGCAGAAGATACCATAGAAAACATTGACACAACCATCAAAGAAAATATAAAATGCAAAAAACTCCAACCCAAAACATCCAGGAAATTCAGCACACAGTGAAAATGTTAAATCTAAGGATTATAGGTATAGAAGAGCAAAGACTCCCAACATAAAGAGCCAGTAAATATCTTCAACAAAATTATAGAAGAAAACTTCCCTAACCTAAGGAAAGAGATGCCTGGAAACATATAAGAAGCCTACAGAACTCCAAATAGATTGGACCAGAAAAGAAAATTCCTCCTGTCACATAATAGTCAAAACACCAAATATACAAAACAAAGAATATTAAAAGCAGTAAGGGCAAATGATCAAGAAACATATAAAGGCAGACCTATCAGAATCACACCAGGCTTCTCACCAGAGACTATGAAAGCCAGATGTCATACAGACCCTAACAGATCACAAATGCCAGCCCAGGCTACTATATCCTGCAAAACTCTCAATTAACATAGATGGAGAAACCAAGATATTCCATGACAAAACCAACATTACACAATATCTTTCAAAACATGAAACCCTACAAAGGATAATAGGTGGAAAACTCAACACAACGAAGGAAACTACACTCTAGGAAAAAAAAAAAAAAACAAGAAACTAATCTTTTTGCAACCCAAAAGAAGAGAGACACACAAACATGATTCCACCTCTAACAACAAAAATAACAGGAAACAGAGTTGGGAATTTAGCTCAGTGGTAGAGTGCTTGCCTAACAAGCACAAGGCCCTGGGTTTGATCCTCAGCTCTGAAAAAAAAACAAAAAAAACAAAAAAAAAAACAACAACAACAACAACAAAAACCAGGAAACAACAATCACTATTCTGTAATATCTCTTACCATAAATGGACTTAATTCCCCAATAAAAAGGCATAGATTAACAGACTGGATACATAAAGAGGACCCAGCATTTTGCTGCATACAGGAAACACATCTCAGTGACAAAGACAGACACTGCATCAGAATAAAAGGCTCGGAAACAACTTTTCCAAGCAAATGGCCCGAAGAAACAAGCTGGAGTTACCATTCCTAATATCAAATAAAATCAACTTTTGACCAAAAGTTATCAAAAATATAAAGAAGGAGACCTCATATTCATCAAAGGAAAAAATCTACCAAGATGAACTCTTAATCCTGAATATCTATGCTCCAAATGCAAAAGCACGTACATCCATAAAAGAAATCTTATTAAGCTCAAAGGACACATTGCACCTCATACAATAATAATGGGAGATTTCAACACCCCACTCTCATCAATGGACAAAACAAGGAAACAGAAACTAAACAAAAACATGGAGAAACTAACAGAAGTTATGAACCAAATGGATTTAAAAGATATTTATAGAACATTTCATCCTAAAACAAAAAAATATATCTTCTTCTCTGCACCTCATGGTACCTGCTCCAAAATTGACCATATAATTGGTCACAAAACAGGCCTCAACAGATACAAGAAGATTGAAATAATCCCATGCATTCTATCAGATCAACACAGACAAAGGCTGGTCTTCAATAACAACAATAATGACAGAAAGCCCACATACACATGGAAGCTGAATAATGCCTTACTCAATGATAACTTGGTCAAGGAAGAAATAAAGAAATTAAAGACATTTTATAATTTAATGACAATGAAGGTACAACATACCCAAACTTAAAGGACACAATGAAAGCAATGCTGAGAGGAACACTCATGGCTTTGAGTGCCTCCAAAAAGAGACTGGAGAGAGCATATATTAGCAGCTTGACAGCACACCTAAAAGCTCTAGAACAAAAAGAAGCAAATACACCCAAAATGATCAAACTCAGGGCTTAAATCCCCCAAGTAGAAACAAAAAGAACTATACAAAGAATCAACAAAGCCAGAAGCTGGTTCTTTGAAAAAAATCATCAAGATAGATAAACCCCTAGCCTACTAATCAGAGGGCAGAGAGAGAGAGAGAGAGAGAGAGAGAGAGAGAGAGAGAGAGAGAGAGTATTCAAATTAACAAAAACAGAAATGAAAAGGGAGGCATAACAACTGAATCTGAGGAAATTCAAAAATCATCAGATACTACTACAAAAGTCTATATTCAACAAAACTAAAAAATCTGGAGGAAATGGACAATTTTCTGGACAGATACCAGGTACCAAAGTTAAATCAGCATCAGATCCACTCATTAAAGAGTCCCATAACTCCTAACAAAATAGAGCAAAAGTCTCCCAACCAAAAAAAGCCCAGGACCAGATGAGTTTAGTGCAGAATTCTATCAGACCTTCATACAAGACCAAGTACCAATACTTTCCAAAGTATCCCACAAAATAGAAACAGAAGGAACACTACCCAGTTCCTTCTAAGAAGCCACAATTACGCGTATACCTAAACCACACAAAGACCCAACAAAGAAAGAGAACTTCAGACCAATTCACCTTATGAATATTGATGCAAAAATACTCAATAGAATTCTTGAAAACCAAATCCAAGAACACATCAAAACAATCATCCATCATGATCAAGTAGGCTTCATCCTAGGTATGCAGGGATGGTTCATTGTACGGAAATCCATCAATGTAATCCACTATGTAAACACACTCTAAGAAAAAAAAAACCACATGATCATCTCATTAGATGCTGAGAAAGCATTTGACAAAATTCAACATCCCTTCATGATAAAAGTCTTGGGAAGATCAGGAATTCAAGGCCCATACCTAAACATAGTAAAAGCCATATACAGCAAACCAGTAGCCAAACATAAAACTAAATGGAGAGAAACTTGAAGTAATCCCACTAAAATCAGGGACTAGACAAGGCTGCGAATTCTCTCCCTACTTCTCTCCCTACTTATTCAAAATAGTTCTCAAAGTCCTAGCCAGAGCAATCAGACAACAAAAGGAGGTCGAAGGGATACAAATTGGAAGGGAAATTAAAATATCACTATTTGCAGATGATATGATAGTATACTTAAGTGACCCCAGAAGTTCCACTAGAGAACTACTAAACCTGATAACTTAAGCAAAGTGGCTGGGTATAAAAAATTGGGGAAATGACAGCCTTCACAATAGTCACCAATAACATAAAATACCTTGGTGTGACTCTAACCAAGCAAGTAAAAGATCTGTATGACAAGAACTTAAGTCTCTGAAGAAAGGAATTGAAGATCTCAGAAGATGGAAAGATCTCCCATGCTCATAGATGGGCAGGATTAATATATTAAAAAATAACCATTTTGCCAAAAGTAATCTACAGAATTCAATGCCATCACCACCAATATTCCTACATAATTCTTTATAAAGGTAGAAAGTGCAATTTGGCGTCATTTGGTATAACATAAAACCCAGGATAGCAAAAACTATTCTCAACAATAAAATATCTTCTGGGGGAATCCCTCACCTCAGGCTATATTACAGAGCTATAGTGATAAAAACTGTATGGTATTGGTACAGAGACAGGCAGGTAGATCAGTGGAATAGAATTGAAGACCCAGAAATGAAGCCACACACTTATGATCACTTGATCTTTGACAAAGCAGCTAAAATCTAAAATCATCCAGTGTAAAAAACAAAAACAAAACAGAACATAGCTTTTTCAACAAATGATTCTGGTTCAATTGAAGGTCAGCATGTAGAAGAATGCAAATCGATCCATTCTTATCACCCTGTACAAAGCTTAAGTCCAAGTGTATCAAGGACCTCCAGCTGAAACCATATACACTCAAACTAATAGAAGAAAAAGTGGGGAAGAGCCTCGAACACATGGGCACTGGGGAAAATTTCCTGAACTGAACACCAATGGCTTAAGCTCTAAGATCAAGAATTGACAAATGGGACTTCATAAAACTGCAAAGCTTCTGTATGGCAAAGGACACTGTCATTAGGACAAAACAGCAACCAACAGATTGGGAAAAAATCTTTACCAATCTTACATCTGATAGAGGGCTAATATCCAATATATACAAAGAACTCAAGAAGTTAGACTCCAGAGAGCTAAATAACCCTATCAAAAAGTGGGGTACAGTGATAAATAAAGAATTCTTAGCTGAGGAATATCGAATGGCTGAGAAGGACTAAAGACTTAGTCATAAGGGAAATGCAAATCAAAACAACTCTGAGATTTCACCTCACACCAGTCAGAATGGCTAAGATCAAAAACTCAAGTGACAACAGATGCTGGTGAGGATGTATGGAAAGAGGAACACTCCTCCATTGTTGGTGGGATTGCAAGTTGGTACTTGCACCACTCTGGAAATCAGTCTGGTGATTCATCAGAAAATTGGCCATAGTACTACCTGAAGATCCAGCTATACCACTCTTGGGCATATACTGAAATGATGCTCCAACATATAACAAGGACACATGCTCCACTATGTTCATAACAGCCTTATTTATAATAGCCAGAAGATGGAAAGAACCCAGATGCCCTTCAACAGAGGAATGGATACAGAAAATGTGGTACATCCACACAATGGAATACTACTCAGCTATCAAAAACAATGACTTCATGAAATCCATAGGCAAATGAATGGAACTAGAAAATATCATCTTGAGTGAGGTAACCCAATCACAAACACACTCACATGGTTTGCACTCACTGATAAGTGGATATTAGCCCAAAAGCTCAAATTACCCAAGATACAATCCTCAGACCACATGAAGCTCAAGAAGAAGGACGACCAAAGTGCAGATGCTTTAGTCCTTCTTAAAAGGGGAAACAAAAATATTCGTAGGAGCAGATATGGAGACAAAGTTTGGAGCAGAGACTGAAGGTATGGCCATTCAGAGCCTACCCCACCTGGGAATCCAGCCAATATATATACAGCCACCAAATTTAGACAATATTGATGAAGCCAAGAAGTGCATGCTGACAGGAGCCTGATACACCTGTCTCCTGAAAGGCTCAGCCAGAGCATGACAAATACAGAGGTGAATGCTAGCAGCAAACCATTGAACTGAGAACAGGGTCCCCATTGGAGTAGTTAGAGAAAGGATTTAAGGAGCTGAAGGGGTTTGCAACCCCATAAGAACAACAACATCAACCAACCAGAGCTCCACCATCCAAAGAGTACACATGGACAGACCCATGGCTCCAGCTGCAGAAGTAGCAGAGGATGGCCTTGTTGGACACCAATGGGAGGAGAAGCCCTTGGTCCTGCCAAGGCTGGACCCCCGCAGTGTAGGGAAATGTTAAGGTGGGGGAGGCGGGAATGAGTGGGGGAACACCCTCATAGAAGTAGGGGGAGGGATGATGGGGTACAGGGTTTATGGTTGGGAAACCAGGAGAGGGAATAACATTTGAAAATTAAATAAAAAGTATCCAATAAAAAAAAAAAAGAAAGAAAGAAGAAAATAATCATGTGATTCTTTGGGTTCTAGATTTTTTTTTTTGTTTGTACTGTAATTTATCTGCAGAGTTCCTGGGGTATATTGAGAGAATGCAGGAAACAAATCAACATTCACATTCTCTTCTCAGCATTTGTCTATCAACGGTTTGCCTCTTTAGTCTGCTGGTTCATTTTATTTAGTCTAATCGTCTCCCTGTAAGAAACACTGTGGAGGAAGAGTGTCTAAGATATATGTTTTCACACTGGCATTGAAAAGCAGACATAGAAATTAAATATGGAAATCCCAACATGCTGAGATAAATTTACGACTACAAAGATGTAATTTCCGGTTGGGTCCTTTCATACCTGGAGGGCTGAGAGTGGCTGGTTAAACACAAATATTTATGTAGTTTTGATAGTATCAGAAAAACAAACCTATTTCCATTCTTCCTGTTCCTCTTAATCTTGTTTCAGAGTTTACAACATAAACCACCGAACTCCGGGCTCTCTCTATTGAAGAAGAACTAATGTTCCACATGCTTGCAACAGAAGCATGGGATTGTATGGCGTTCTTCCCTCCCTGATTGGCCTCCGTGAGGTGTTTTCCAGGTCTGTAGAACGGTTGCACGTATGTGTTTCACTACAAAGCCGACATTGCCCTTATACATTGGTGACCTGCTTTGTCAGTTACGACGGACGTTTCCCCAATGACTGAGCATTCATTGCGACATAGTACTTAAATCCACATGCTGTTTCCGCAGCTCGATGAACCACCAGTTATTTACCCATTCAGCTGCTGGAAATCTGTGTTGCCGACTTTTCAGTACTGTCAATAACGTTTTGGCGGTTGCATACACAAACAGCTTTTGGGCCTAGTTTTGATCATTCCTGCGCAATTAATCTCTGAACCTGAAATTGAAGGGACAACACGTGTGGGTATTTGTAGAATGTCTTAATGATCCTGCTAACACCATTTACCGGACCCTATGCATTTGACCGTCCTCATCCCTAGGTTAACCACTTGCGTGGCACCATCTCCCAAGCCAAACAGCTGCCATCTTCAGGAGTTAAGCTGTGCCTGTGTATTATCAATCATCCCAGTCACTCTTGTGGACTACTGATGCTCCTTCACAGGAACAGAGGGTGGGTTGGGTCATGTGATCCTCATCTCAGTAGTCAACCACCACCTCCCCCCTCCAACCAGTGGTACACAAGTGGCCGGGATCTCTGTGATAGACCACGGTGTATAGGCTGAAAGGGACGCTGGAAGGAGCTCATCTATGTGTTTGTGGGGAAACTGTCATCCATGCTGGAGTGAGCGCTTTCTGCCAAGCCGTTTTAATGTCATCCACCGCTCTCCTGTTGGAAACCACTCGTTCAACTCTGTAAGTCCGCTCAATACACTCCTTGGTTTGGTTTCTCAAGAGGAACTTGGGCAGAATCAAACTTTGGGTTGTCATTAAGGCCTAGTGTCCAACACACACACACACACACACACACACACACACACACACACACACACAGTGCCTGTGCATGCATGATTTGAAGTCCATTCGCTCCTTCTATCCCTATGTGGGTTCTGGGATTCAAATCCAGTGAGGCCTGTGTGACAAGTAAGTCATTTACCCAATGAGCCATCCCACCTGTGGAAAGCCTGAGATTTTTTTTTTTAATCCCTATGCTCTGATTACCATTAAAGTCCTCCCCGCAATGCAGGAATGTGTTGTTTCTCCGTAAGATTGAGGATTGTTTGGTCACCCACGGAGTTGAACAGATTTGTCTTCCCTGCTGTTGGCCACTGGTACCTCCTTTGCAGATTCTCTCTTCATGCCCTTGCATAGAATTCGTGTCTGAAATATTTCCTTCTGAGATAGAGTCAGATGATCTGAATTCTAATCACAGCCCAGGCCCTAATTAGCCCTACACCAGGGCAGGGAAAAACAAAAAACAAATAAACAAGCCAACACTGAGAATCCTGTTCTTCAGTTCCTATTATGGAAAATAAGATGGTTAAATTAAATCATCCCATCTCTGAGATAATGTCACTCATCCAGTCTGCTCATTCCCAACCCTTGTCACCGGCAAAGGTCACCTATACATCTGTCTTCATTTAAGAATTTAGACAGAGGCGCTGGGAGATGCTTCATCAGTCACACGCCATGTGCCTACCATGCAAACACGAGGGGTCTGAGTTTGATCCGTGGCACCCACAACAAAGCCAGGTGTGGAATGCATGTCTGTGCTTCTGATGTAGGATAGACAGACAGAACCGATAGATTCCTGGGGACTGGACCCACTGAGGGTCTCCAGATTCAGCGGGAATTCCTGTCTCAAACAGGTGAAGAGATTGTGGAAGATACTGGACCCTGATTCTTCCCTCTCTCTCTCTCTCTCTCTCTCTCTCTCTCTCTCTCTCTCTCTCTCTCATTCGAGCATGCATGTACACACACACACACACACACACACACGAGAGAGAGAGAGAGAGAGAGAGAGAGAGAGAGAATGAAGAATGAATAAGAATTTAATGAGAATTTAAAGAGAGGCTTCTGTTTAAAAACATCTCTCAGTCCATGGGATTTCTGTGCTGAGTCCCAGCATGCTGTGGGCTTTGGGGGTGTCATTCTCCTCTCCCCCAAGTTTCTCATTCCTGCTGGAAGGGTGTCATCCCTTCCTTGGCTTTGCTCCTGCTCAAATCACGTCTCCAGCTCCTCTCTTTCCCTGTGTTCCAAATGTTGAGGCTCTCCAGAATGAGGCACACCGTTCTTTGAATCTGATCACTTAGGAGGTAGAACCTTCTCTGCAGAATGCCTTGCACCTCCCATGATTCTGTTGTCCCTAATCCCTCATGTGCGTTAAACCCTCTCCTCTGCTGACCTGAGTTCAGGTGTTTTCTCCTCTGAATCTAGGAAAGAAACCAGGTTGAAAGCTGGCATGTGGGTTCAGAATCAGGCAAGCCAGAGGTTCAAACCCAACTTCTGTGTTCGCCACAGAGCCTTGGGGGAGGGAGCAATTAGCATCTATTTTTCTTCCTGTAATGGGAGAACAGGCTCGGGGGAGGGTGTGGGGGAGTGGGGGATGTCATTGTGTAGCTCAGGAATGTGTAAGAGGATAAGACCATGCTCACAAGGGACCGTAGAGATGATGACACTTTAATTTTGATTGTTACCGTCCATCCCTCATTCATATATTTCCTTTAGCATTGTCGTGCTGCAGCCAGAGTATTAAAGGTGACATCATGGGATCCAGAAGCCCCCACCCTCACCCAAAAGCTATACTCAGTGGCCAATCCCAGGACACTAATTGGAAGTGAGAACTGGTGAAAAGCAGAAACAGGTTTACTCAGTGACCACTTGGGGAAGAGGAAGAAGAGATAGAAGGGTTCAGTGACCCCCCCACACCCTACTCACAGTCTGTCTGTGGGGTGCTGACATGGACTTTCCGTGTGTGTGAGGTTTTATTTTTCCTGAGATTGAGAGTGACTTTAAGTCAATGGTTTATCTTTATGCCTCCAGCCTTGAAGAGGGAGACAGAAGTTAAACAGATGCCACGTGAGTGCCCATCTTCCTGACTTGTAGACAGAGGCAAAGGAGACAGGAAACGTAGACAGAGATGCCAGGCTTTTATACTGGTCCTAGTTAGCTTGTGGGTCCAGAAAGGAGTACCATTTTAGCAAACGCATCTTCTATATATGCCTGTTTCAACACAAACATCCTGGGCATTCACTGCTTTGTCTGAGTCAATTAACAAGGGGTCTGGGACATGACTGACTCTCTCGGCAGCACTGGCCCAGGGAATGCGTAAGTCACACTGCTGACCCTGTTGGAGGTGTTCATGGTAGTTGCTTCTGTTTGCTCTTCCCACCACACTTTCTTGTTTTTATTCTGTTTGTTCTGTTTGTTCGTTGCCTGCCTTTGTTGGTGGTGATACTGTTGGCTTCACTAACCCCATCAGGAATTGCTTTCCTACCACCTCTAGGACACAAAGTTAGTTATGTTAAGGAATTAGATGTTGAAGCTGAGTGTGGTGGCTCAGGAGGCTGAGACAGGAGGATTGTGGAGAGTTCAAGGCCAACCTGGGTTCACTAGTGAATTCCAGGAAAACCTGGGCATGAAGTGAGACACTGTCTTCAGAGATTCCAAACAGACAAAACAGAAAGCCAAAACAACAACAAAAACAAGGGCCAGGGTGTAGCTCGGCTGGCAGAGTGCTTTCCTGGTGTGCATGAAGCCCAGGTTCCAATGCCACACAAAACCAGGTGCAACGCTGCAAGCCTCTGATTCTAGAACGAGTGTAATCCCAGCAGTCAGAAGATGTCGAGTGGAGAATCACAAGTTCAAGGCCGTCTTTGGTTACATAGTATATTTGGAACTAGCCTGGGCTACCTGTCTTCCAAGGCAGGGGGCTTAGAGGTTTGGGTAACACACACAACACAGGGACGCCTATCCAAAAGAAGTAGAATGTCATCAAAAGAGAGGGGAGACTGGGGCACGGGCAAGTTTCTCTCAGTGCTTTCTGTCAGATACTCTTACTGACACCCTGACCCTCAGATGTCTCCCGCTAGTTCCAGCAGTACCCTTGGCTGGTTAGTTAATCCCCACAGTCAGGTCTTTGCATAAGTGATACCCAAGGTGGCTTTCTTCCTCACCCCAACATGTCCCCCAGCCAACCTCTAAGAGCACCTGAGCCATGCAGTATCTCAAAGATGCCATCGCTGAAATCAAAACAGAGCAGACAGGTTTGGAAAATGGACTTCCTCGGAAGGTGGCAGGAAGCCAGCGCCAAAGTGAGTGAGGGAAAAATGGTATGGGAAGAGGGAGGCCTCAGGCATATTGAAAATTGAGACGTCTTTGGGGGAAGAAAAATCAATACAGGCTATGAATCTTTTAGTACGGGCTGACAGCAAAAAGCATCGTAGCAGGGCTGTTGGTTTGGTTTTTTTTTTTTATTTTTTTTGTTTTTTTTTTTTGTTTTGGTTTTAAAAATAATTAGCCCCGTGCATTAGCTGGTGTTTCTTTAAAGAAAAACAAAACCCACATAAGTACTGTATTTCAGAAAGATTTTTAGAATACTGAAGTTGCCTCGTGCAGTAAATCGATGCCTGGCCACTCCCGAAAAGTGCTTCTGCATTTAGCATCAGCTCCCAAAGCCTGAGACGCAGGGCTCTTTCTCATTAAGATCAATTCTGCTTCTCTCTAACAGTAAGTGCCTAGTCAGATGGACAAAAATATCGTGCTCCTCCCCCCTCCCCCCCCAATCGTGGTGTGAACTTTTGTTACTGGGGAAAAGGGTTCTTTTTGAGGGGTTCTTGGTCTCATTAATAAAAAGAGTCTAAAAACAAACTCAGAAGGAAGCTCTCGTGTGTAGTTGTTATTGTTTCGGAGTTTTAGAGAGAAACGATGGTTGGGGTGGCTGAAAATCCTGGCAGCTTCCAGGAAGAAGAGAGATAGAAGGAAAAGCCTTTTAAGTTAGCCACGGAGACAGCAGGAGGCCCAGGTGCTAGGGAAAGCGTGTTTAGAGAGTGCCGAGCTGAGGCTCTGAGTTCAGAAGTCACCCAGTTCCAGAATCTTTTGCCCCAGGAGAAAGGACTGCACAGGGACACAGAAATAGAAATAGAAAGGGGGGGGAGGGGAGGGCAGCTTACAGAAGAAAAAGCGCCCCCATGGCGGAGGTTGGTTAGGGAGCTGAAGAATGAGTCCCAAAGCACCCAGTCATGTGGTATCTGGCTTTTCATAGGTTCTTTATGGTCCCCAACTGTAGTTTATAGTTTTAGGGCAAGCCCCGCCCCCACTTGGCATACTTTGTTACATGTCGCCCCATAAGAAGAGACATCCAATATTCTTCTGCAAAGTGGCTTCTTTCAAACTTGAAGCTTCAATTCAGTTCTGTCTTGATTTCTCAGGGGGAGATAGCAGCATGCACTCGGCTCCCTGCCCCACCCACACGCCATAGGCTATCATGATAATAGATCCAAGAATGTTATCCAGCCCAAGTTCAACTTGAATCTATTAGTTTTATTTACAGAGCGTGGTGACGGTGAAGGGTTACTTCAAGGCATGTGGGTAACCCCAAAGTCGTCATATCACTCCAGCACAGAGGCATAGGTGAAATCTTCCCTTCCACTAACCTTCCTCACATACTCTAGCCCCTCCCACGATTGGGAGGGTTCATGCAAATTAGGGCAGAGGTTCGTACTTCCGGAATTGGGGTGCCTGTAAACACCCATGGGATCCTGTAAGAGCCTCATGCACCTCCACACTAGTTCCTTCTCTGAGGGGATGTCAGATTCATTCTCCATGAGGTCACAACTTCTGATGAAGAAAGTAATGACTCCCATGTTTAGTGGGCAGTGTTCTGCAACCCTTTTCATTTCCGGAAACTAGTAACCCGGGCTAGCCTCAAACTTGAATCCTCCTGCTTCTGCCACCTGAGTGCTGGGATTACAAGCATGTGCAGCCATACTCGGCCCAACCAATCTTTATCGTCATCGTCATCGTCAACGTCAACATCAATCATTCCATTTGTTTACATCGCAAATGATATCCCACTTCCCGGTCCCCACCCCCCCGCCCAATCCCACATCCGCCCTCTCCTTCTCCCCTTTTCCTCTGTGAAGGTGCTCCCGCACCCACCCACCTTCTCCCGCCCCACCGCTCCAGCCTTCCCCTACACTGGGGTATCAAACCTTCACAGGACCAAGGGCCTCCCCTCCCATTGATGTCAGACAAGTCCATCCTCTGCCACCTATGTATCTGGAGCCATGGAGCCCTCCCTGTATACTCCTTGGTTGGTGGTCTAGTCCCTGGGTGCACTGGGTGTTCCGGTCAGCTGATGTAGTTCTTCCTCTGCGATTACAATGCCCCTCTGCTCCTCCAGCTACCAGCTCCCTGACTGAGGTCCCTGAGCTCAGTCTGATGCCGACCAACCTTTTCGGGAATGCCTTCAGAGAGTACATATCATTGAACTGTGCTGGACAAAGGTATCTTTACTTCTCTGTGTCTTCAGCGATAGTGACCTTCACCCACCACATGTCTGGCATCAGTTCATGGCAAAGAAATAAACAGAAGAAATCTGCTGATGGGTAGGCCCGTATCGATGGTGATGCAGCTAATAACATTCCTTATGAAGGAGCAGAGTGAGTCACACCAGCCCACCCAAGATTCCAGTCACCACTCCCCCCTCTCCCAGATATACATGGCGGGGGCTAGAGTGCATACTGAGCTGGTTTCGATGTCAATAGGTACCTTCTGATGTTCCTGTGATAGGAAGGAATTTAGGATGCTTTTGATTGTGGCGGGACCTTTCTTGGCCTTTGGTGATCGTAGCTGGAGGGAGTCTAGAGTCTCAGAGAACTTGATGGTCACGAAATCTGTCTTGAGTCATTGGCTCTCCAGTCCCTGTCTCAGGAATTCAAAGGATGAAATTTGCAGACCAAAAGGTGAGTTTTAGGGAACTTATTACTCGGGAACTTGAGTGGGTGAGGGGAGGGTTTCTGTGTAGCACATGAGCGGGCCCCAGGAAATAGGGTACCGTTGAGTTGCTAGTCTGGGACCTTTTCATAAGTGCCATGACAGAAACCGGGGTGAGGCATGGGTTGGGGGGCAAGCTGGTCCCTCCTCTGTTTTAGTCATGTCCTCGAGTATAGTTTCCTGGCACGGGTGACAGATGACAACAATCAGGACCCTGAGTTCTCTTTCGGCATTCCTGCTCCAGCAAGGACATGTTCAAAACCACTGCCTTAGGAGCCCCGTCTCACCTGAGCAGTTTCTAACTCCTGTTCTCATCCGTCGTCCATAAACAAGGAACTGGGCAGAGTCACAACCATAGCAACCAAATCGAGAGATAAGAAAGGATACGCTTTCAAAGGAGGAAATGGGTCTCGGCAGAGAAGGATTTAGACCAGCGCTTCCCCTCCCTCCCTAATGCTGTAACCCATTAATACAGTTCCTCATGCTGTGATGACCTCCAACCATGAAGTTATTTTCATTGCTACTTTGTAACTGTAGTTTTACTGCTGCTATGAATGGTAACGTGAATATCCAATGTGCAGGATGTGCTTTCATTGTTACAAACTGACCCAAGGGGGTTGTGACCCGCAGATCAAGAACAGCTGATTTAGATCAAAGCTCAACAGGCCATGCTGTATAAAGGGTGGGAATTTTTGTGTCACATTTCAGGAGCTTTGAAGGTCATTTGCATAGGGCAGGCTTTCTTACCCATGATCCATCTGTTACATATACTACAATGTCATGCATCCCATATCTCATTAGCATCTTAACTCTCCACCCAGAGGGCTGGGCCTTAGTATTATAATAGCCACAGGACACCTTCAGAGAGTCTGTGACGGTACAAATAGCTCTGAACGATGCCGTTTGGCTTTGATCGGGTCTGGTGGTGAGGGTTCCAGCATTCTGCTTTGATGACAAGTTTTCTCACAAGACACTTTGGCAGCAGTCTTTCAGTGAATAAAACCTTCCGGCCCTCCTCACTGCCTTCCTTCCCTCTAACCTCTTCCACATCAGTTGGAGACTGGGTCTCTTCAACAGACTTTCCTGAGAGTCAGTCATGCTGGAGGTGGGAATTTAAACAATGCAACTGCTTACATTACCCTTGTTAGGACCATAAGTAACCCCAACAAACATTGGTTGGCTCACATGGACAGAGTCCTTTCTTGGGCCTGTCAGTGTCCTCTTCACTGGGGTGCAAGAATGGCTCATTATGCTTTCCCAGGGACAGTCATAGAAGGGCCTTTAAATGATTAACTTATATTCATGGAAGATGAAAGAGAATCTGGTAGCATATATATGAATAAGGGCTGAGGGTGGGGCTGGAGATGGACCAGTCTTTAGTGCGCTCAGCACATGCTCAGCCACTGAGCTGCACCCCTACCTTTGCATTTCTGGATTGGAAATTAAAGCTCCTGGGCAGATCTAGGATCCATTCATGATACAGAAAGACATAATTCAAAGGCAGGTGTGGTAGCACATGCCTTTATTCGAGGATTTGGGAAGATTTGGAATTCGAAGCCATCTTTGGCATGTAGCTAGTTCGAAAGCCAACTTGGCCTTTAGGACCCTGTTTGAAAGAAAGAAGGAAGGAAAGAAAGAAAGAAAGAAAGAAAGAAAGAAAGAAAGAAAGGAAAGGAAAGAAAGGAGGGAGGGAGGGAGGGAGGGAGAAAGGAAGGAAGGAAGGAAAGAAGGAAGGAAGGAAAGAACAAAGAAAGAAAGAAAGAAAGAAAAAAGAAAGAAAGAAAGAAAGAAAGAAAGAAAGCAAGCAAGCAAGCAAGCAAGCATTTGAGAGCGCCAAGAGGAATGGACCTCTTCGCCTCTACCCAGAATCCTCTCTGACTTCTTGAGCGTCTATTTAATGTAAAACCAGATCCTTTGACACCCGTGGCACCCTGAGCTTCTGCAGCTTCCTCTATGCCTTTCCTGAATCCTTTCCTCCTTCCCAGTTCTTGATAGCCAACCTGATGTCTTTTCCGTCCCCACCCTGGGTGCAGCTCTTGGCCTATGGCCCATCTAGCTAATATCTGGTAAATAAACTGAAGGGATAAAAAAATCAAATGTCCAAAGTAAAGGGTGCATCTCCCAGAAACTTACTTCAGAAAAGGTTCCTGGAAAAAAAAATAATATTTCTACTATAATATTTAAGTGTCTATCTTCATGTGCTCACACAGCTTAGGTGGAAGCAAACAGGTCAGAGTAATGGCAGGAAAGGGTCTTGTGCCAAGAGCACAGGCTGACACACCTCGTAGTTACTTAGAGACCAAATGTTCCTCTTCCTAGAAATATTTCTGTCTCTGCTCCCTCTTCTCGAGCTCGGAATATGCTTTCTCACAAAGCCTGTTGTTGGGGATTAATACGTTTCTAGGAAACTATTCGGTTCAGCTGAATTTACTGTCTTAGCTGGTAGGTAGAGGCATTCAAACAGCCATCACGAACGACGCCTGTTTCAAAGTATCTGGTCTTCTGGTTGTTCTTCTTGTTGTTGTTGTTGTTATTGTTGTTATTTGGCTTTAGAGTGTGACACCACCGTACGGAAAAGCAACAGAACAACAACAAAAAACCATAGAGACAGTGAGTGATCCCCGGGAGCCTGCCCTTGCCTGGCCCAGAATCTACAGAACCCACCACAAAACAAGCTCTCTTCGAGGAGGGGCAGGGCAGATTGGGGCCCGCCCCTGCATCCATCTGGTCTTTGGTTTCTTAAACCTCAGTGCATTGCATGCCTGATTAGTGGAGAGCAGGGATGTTTGGGAGAAGTGCTGTGTACAATGGCCGAGCGCTTCCCTCACATTACAGCCGAGGCTCTCCCGGAATGCATAGCTGACTATGCCATACCCCAGGCAGGAGCTTTTTAGAGCTCTTTGTCTCCTGCATAATAAATATTAAATTCTTTGAAGTAGCAAGTATTTACCTGCCTTACCCAGGCTAGGGTGCCTCGCCTACCTCACCTTACCCCAATCCTGTATTTCGAATGCAAATTTTCTCAAGCCTTTTAACTGGGACTAGAGGTTGGAGAACGCACTGGTTGATTGAATTGCTTCTGACATCTGAAGGCGGGGTTGGGGAGGCGGCTTAGTCAATAAAGTGCTTGGTGCACAAACATGAGAACCTGAATTCAGATCCCCAGCACCTTTGTAAAAGCCTGACTTGTCCCCACATGCCCGTAATCCCAACACTGGGAAGACAGACAGATGGATTCTAGAGCTTGCTGGGGCTTGCTGGAGCTTGCTAGATGGCGAGCATAACTAAATCGGGAAGCTTCAGGTTTAGTAAGAGACAAGCTCACCATGTCAAACAGGCGGCAGAAACTGACAGATAAAGGCAGCTGGCATTGACCTTCTATATGAATCAATCTCTCTCACTCTCTCTGTCTCTGTCTCTCTGTCTCTGTCACACACACACAAATACACACACACACACACACACACACACACACACACTAAAAACAGATCAACAATAGGAAGGGCCATGGCTTACCTTTACCCACAATCTCCAACCACTAACTAGAGCGTTAGCGGGTACACGATGGATTAAGGTGTGTTACTGATGTGGTCCATGGATGCTCAACGATGTGCTATTATCAACCCCACCCATCTCTCCCAATTTATACCCACAGCATTCTCAGCCGACATTTGACAGGGTGACTTCCAGGCCTCCTGTTTATAAAATTGTTGACCACGACTCTCGTTCCCTCATGCTGTCTGCACCACAGCTCTGGAAACGTGAGCGTGGCCACAAGAGATCCATCGTCCCTTCAGTGTTAGTGTGTTGAAATGCACCCCTTTGTCAAGAGCTCCCGAAGTGCCTTACTTGTGGTTTCTCAGTCTTTCAGCAGAGGTTTTTCCCACAACTATCACGAATATACTCTCATCCTCTGCTCCTTCTCTTTGTTGTTAGTACTTCAGGACAGACCCCAGGACGCCCTGAGGCTCTGGGTTCTGCCCTGCAGGAACCTGGGACAACGGACTTGCTGGTGCTTTAGAAGTTGGATGTGTATGCGTGTGCCCGTGTTCTTAGAGGGTAGGGGGTCAGTGTCTTCCTCTGCCATTCTCAGACCCCACCCCTCTTTTGAGACAGAGTCGAGTTCACTGATTAGGTGAGACTTGCTGGCCAGCCAGTCCCAGTGGCCTCCTGTCACAGCCTCCCAGGGTGCTGGGGGTTACAAAACACAGCACCACAGCCAGCTTATCCACACGGGAGCTGGGGATCCACCCATGTCCCCATACTTTCCCAGTGATCACTTTAGCTGCCTGAGCCATCTCTTCAGCCTGCCGCCGGATATCTCTAGCCCAGAGTACGCGGGTCACATGTACGTGTTTTTCAAAGCCCACATGTGACACTTGTGGTCATTCCGTCCCAGCTCCGGTCACCTTCCTCTCCCTCCAGCTGCCTTGTGCACCATGATGGCTGTTGCAGTCTTACTGATGTCTAGAGTAACAGCCACGGTTAAAAGTTCATGATGTTCCATCTGCTTTCAGGAAGGTTCCGTGGGCTCCACTTAGACGTGGCTACATTCGAGCTGTATCGCCAAGTACATTGGTGACCTTTAACACGTCTTTCAATGGTTTCGGTTTCACCTTTTAAAGATTCCATTTCCTAACGGAGGAAAATCTATAACTACTTCATGGTATCGGCATACACACTCACGTACCTGTGTTTCGTGTATTGTTCCTTTCTCCTTTTAGAATGCAATTTGCTCTGTCCTCCACTTACCAAAACCCTACCCAGCCCAGGGAAAACACCTTTCTAGAAACCTAACCAAACTTCAAAGGTCTATTTCCCAAAGCTCCTGTTTGTATGTTTTATAACCTAGGTTTTTCAAAGCATGCACACAAGGAACTGTCACAGCCACAGAATAGTCATAACTTCCTTTTGTCCAGTCCTGACCTCATGCCTGATTATAAAGAAGTCTGCATGTGGCTTGCTTTGACCCAACTGCTTCTTAACCCTGGAAAACATTGTCTAAGAACCCCCAACCCCAGACTCCCTTGATAATGTCAACTTCAGCTTCTCGATTTTTCTGTTCTTTTTCCTTCATTCCAGGAATGACCATGTATGTGAACAGTTGCTTTGCCCAAGCAGAACGAAGCCACCTGAGTCTAATTGGTTGATCTTTGTGTTCTTAGCATTTGCTGCAGCGTCCAATACTTAGATGATGTCTGGGAAGCCCGGGTATATAAATGAACACCAAGCCTAGAGAGAACAGAGGTTTGATCGTCAGTCTTAAAGCTCCGTGCTGTACACTCCGTCCTTCCCTGCTGTTTAGCTACTCAGGATGCCCCTACTGCTGCTGCCTACCAAGCAAAGACTTTCTGGGGCTTTCTGCTGAAGCTTCTGAGGGTGCCATTGAGGACTGCAATGACAAGCACATAGTGCCCTCTCGTTTGTTTTCTGTGATCCAACTTCTGTCTGGACCGTCCAGCTGCTTAAAACATTGTTGGTGCCCCGTCACGTGGGCTCCAAAAATAGCCCCACCGGGAGACAAATGATGTGACCTTGGGTGCTGGCTATGCCATGGACATGCTACTGGTGGGACATTTTCCCTTTTGACTCAGGGATGTGGCTGGAGGCCATATTGCCCTCGGCCTGTCTGTCTACTTTTAGGTTGGACAATCTTAGAGCCTCTCCACCGTCTCTTCTTAAGCTTGCATTTTCCAGAACCGCACCTCGACTTCTAGCAGGCAAAGAGTTCAGGCCCTCCAGGCATTCTGATACAGCCCTCATCGGGCATCACTGGCTTTGGATTACACTACTGGAACACTTGTCTCGCTCTGTACTTTATGACAACCTGCCCTTCTACGTCCTGAGTCTATGCCTCCTAAAAGGAGCATTCCCTTCCCCCCTCCTTCCAGCGCAGGCTGTGCCTTGTATCAACTGCTTCTTATTCACACATCAACTGGCTTCGGCGGATGAGCGGTTATCAAGCAAGGAGGCAATTTTTCTGCACAGATCCGAGGGTCTGGTTGAACCTCAGGGGGAGGCATGGGGAGGGTAAGGATCAGAGGAGGCGACCTTTCTTTCTGACAGTTTGTCTGTTTTCTCATTCCCTTTCTTACTGGGGATGGAAAGGAAGGAAGGAAGCGGTAGGCTTGTGCCTTACAGGGCTTCCACAAAAATCCATACTTTCTGTTTATAGATGATTTCCTTTCCATCTTTGTAGAGTTCTTACAAAGGAGGGAGAAAAGAAGAAGTAGAGAGAGACTCACAGCTGGGGAGAAGTCAATGTGAATTAAGTGAATGCGTTGACCGGATTTTTTTTTTCTTTTTTCTTTTTTTGGACTGGCTAACACCATTTATTTTCCCAATATCTCTTTCTTTTTAACTTACTCCTGTGACCACCCACTTTTTGGGCTAAATATGAAAAAAAAATAAGAAGAAGAAGGAGAAAGAGAGAAGAAAGCTCATCCGGAACGTCATCTATTTTTGAGTTGAGTTGTGTGTTTGCACGCGGGCACGTGGCTCTCGGAGATGTAGTTTACCGCCATTATGCAATAAGTCTTTCACTTCTGCAGAAACACGAGGTCTATTTTTGCAGTTCCCACTCTCTGTGCTGAATGTAAAAGCCCCAGAAGGAGTGTGTTAAGAAAGAAAGGATTTCTGCACCAGCCATACTCCCTCCCGGGGCTGTGCCGTGCACTTCCTTCTCCACCGTTCTGCAGGTGGTGTGGGTGACGGAAGCGTCCTGAACGTATGCTGGGCGACCCTAATTAGGACCTGATCTTTGCCTCCTGGACCCAAAGGACATCAAAAAGGGGCGCATTGAGGGCGCAATGGTTTGAATTCCTGTAGAACAGAAAATTTCACTTCTCCCTCCTTTATTTCCTGAAGGTTAAAAACCAAACGTATCTTCTTATTTTCCTACCATTGGCTGCAGTGGTCTTTCTCAATGGGTGTGTGTGTGTGTGTGTGTGTGTGTGTGTGTGTGTGTGTGCGCGCTGTGTGCACTCGTGCACACCTGTAGGCCAGAGCTCAGCATTAGATATCTTCCTCAGTCACTGCTTGCCTTAATATTTGATGCAGATATATCAGTGAAGAGAAAGTTCCATCAATTCAACCGGACTGGCCAGAGTAGACCCCAGGGATCATGGTGACTCTGCTGCCCGAGCACTGGGGTTGCAGGTGTGTGTTGCCACACCCAGCTGTCTACTAGGAACCTTGGGATCCAAACTCTGTTCTTCATGCTCGCAGGAAAGCACTTCACTGAGGTATTTTTCACCCCTTCCCCCTCTTGGGCTGTTTTTGATGATAGCTTCAGAAGCTGAGCTTATTTGTAAAACAAAAGTGGCAAGGAAAGACATTTTTTTGGACCAGTGTTTTTGAATCACGGTGTCGTGTTTCTTTTAACCTCCTTCGGAAATCTGAAGGCCTGAGATTAGAATAATGGAGCCCAGACCCCTCTAAGGCTTCTGCCATTTTTCCCATTTGCTTGGGTGCTTAAACCCTAGGCTATGCCTTATGAATCCCCATCTGAGAAAACAGTGCTCGATTGCAAAGGAGGTATCGGCTGGCAAATCCTCAAGCATGATGCTATTCTTTATCTTCCTGAGGTTAGAAAGTCGACAAAGATACTGGGAATGAAAACCCAACCATGACCCACCATGTTCGTCCATGATACCACTTCCAATTTACAACCCTACTTACAGCAAGAAGCTTCAGATGGGACAGCTCCCAGTTCCAAACGTCCGGGTGGGTTGTTCTTTGCACCCACACAGGACGCTCGCCACTGGCTAGCACTCTAACAGTTCTCAAAGAGGAGGTTGCAGTGCAAAATGTGCCTGTTGGCATCTGCCAAGATATCTAGCTGTGTTTGTCTTTTCTTGTCCCTAGCACCTGTTGACAATGTGAGGTTCTCAGTAACCATGCATGTGCCGTGGATGCCTCTTAAAAGGTGTTGGCTGCTGCAGTCCACATATTAATGAGAAACAGGTTCAAATGAGTTCCATTTGTAGTGATATATCCAGAAGATTTCCATGTTAGTGGGTGATCAATATAAACATATTAGTACAACACGTTGGTTTCCTTCTTCATTCAATGTCTTGGAAATCCGGCCTCTAGCCTAACCTTTGCAGCACATCTCAGGAGCTGCACGCTGTGAGCACCTGCCTTGTGGCAGCAGTGATGCAGCGCGTGTCCATCGCTGTAAGAAAGGTCTGTTGGACAGCGTAGTCCAGTCCAGAGGATTGTTATCTAGAAATTTGATGTTGTGAAGAAGACATCGCCTGTCACCTTCACGTTTCTAAGAGCCTCAGGGGAGTAACAACAAAAGTCTGTTTCTCATATCGGGACCTGTTTTCTCTCAGGCCTCAAACTGTACTAAAGCCTCAGGAAAGCACACATCACAACCACTCTCCCTACCATGCCAGGACCCAGCTGCCCTCGGAGCACATGTCTTGCCCACATTGATCTCTTGGGATGTTGTCTGCTGATATAGCCTTTAAGATATCAATTCTTTATGTCCCTAACTGTGGTGGTTTGAATGTGCTTGGCCCAGGGTGTGGCACTATGAGGAGGTGTGGCCTTGGAGTAGGTGTGGCCTTGTTGGAGGAACTGTGTCACCATAGGAATGAGTTTTGAGACCCTCCTCCTAGCTGGAAGTCAGTCTTCTCCTGCTTACCTTCAGCACTCTCAGCTCCTCCACTACCATGTCTGTCTAGACATTACCATGCTTCCCGCCATAGTGATAATGGACTGAGCCTCAGAACCAGTAAGCCAGCCCCAATTAAATGTTGTCCTTTATAAGAGTTGCCTTGCTCATGATGTCTCTATACAGCAGTAGAAACCCTAAGACACCAAGTCTCTTCTAAAAAAGGACTTTGCATCAACCTTCAGAGGTATGCAAGGGTACAGTGAGCTCAGAGATGGTCAGCAATCTGGGATGAAGCTCTGATCATAGCATTTGCTCATGTCTGGGGTATAAACATTCCTACCATGGCCAGTGTGAAGTCTCTTAACACAGAGATGGGAAGAGGGCCCCATCTCTTTTAGGAAATGGTGCCAACTCATTGCTGGAGCAAAATGGGGAAGTACGTGTAGACTTCACTTTTCCATTTCCAGAAACTGATGGACTCTGTCCTTCAGTATCCCTCACAGCATAGGACAACTGTCTGAAGGACTAGGTCTGTTGTTCAGCAAATGTGTCATGATAGATGTAGGCAAATTTAGCAAGAAGGCTAACGAGTTCGATTAAAGGATATTTAAACAAAATTAGCATATTACCCTTGCATTGTATATCTTCATCCATAAGTAAAAGCACAGAGCTAATCAATATTACTCTGTTTAAAGATGGCTGAAAATGAGAACAGCTTTCATTCCTGTCTCTTTATTCTGGTCTGAATTTTCTATACCCATGTGTGGAATAGGCCTCCATAAATGTGAAACAGAGTGTGGAACTGTAAGTTATGAGGTTTTCAGTACCACAGATCTTGGATAAACCTTCATAACTATATGCAGAAAAATATACTCCCACTGTGTGCTGGGTACGGACAGACCAGGCAGGATGTGTTCACTGATTCAATGGTGGAACATCTATTAGGGGAATAACGAACCACTTCTGATCAGACCTGAGACCCACTCCCCAAGAACAGAATTCATGTGTGGTACCAGAAATCCGGTCAAAAGGGAGGTCCTAGGTCCTAGTGGGGAAGCCGTGGCTCTTAGTTTCATAAGTGGGCATGATGTACTCCTCACATTGCTGTGTTTGCACCCACAGGTTAGTGTTGTTATCTGCTTAGTCAGAGAAGCTTCCTTCTACAGTGGGCCCAGTAACTGGGGATATATACGTGAACAAAGTGCTGAGAATATGTGACTGTCGAGGGCCCAGTCATGAATGGGAAGATCTGTCTCACGCCCTCTGAGGCTCAGGGGACACCAGAGAGGATGCTGTAAGAGAATGTTAAGAGCCAGAAGAAATAGGCGCTGGGATGGGAGAGCTGTATGAAATGCTGACTTCCAGGCATGGTGTGGCTATTGCTCCCTTGGACTCATGGTAGCCGTGGTTACCTGTACAAGACCTGCATAAGACCAGACCCATCAGTATCCCATAGTGGAGGCTGGATGGATTCATGGGACCCAAACTCTCCATTTATATACAGTTCATGGTTGGTAGGGAGAAGTGAGCAATTTTTCCCCCAATGGTATAGCCACTGGCAAGATGACTGAAAAGACATCAAATAAGACTAATTGGGAAGAGAAAGGGTACTCGTGTGAGAGGGGAACAGAGGGTGATAGTGTGTGTGACTTTGATCAGAATACATTATATACATTTACAAAAAATACCATAATGTATAATATAGTGTGCGGTGTGATGGTTTGTATATGCTTGGCTCAGGGAGTGGCACTATTAGGAGCTGTGACCTTGTTGAAGTGGGTGTGTCACTGTGGGTGGGGGCTTTAAGACCCTAATCCTAGCTGCCTGAAAGCCAGTCTTTTCCTAGCAGCCATCAGATGAAGATGTAGAACTCTCAGCTCCTCCTGCACCATGCCTGCCTGGATGCTGCCATGTTCCCACCTTGATGATACTGGACTGAACCCCTGGACCTGTAAGCCAGCCACACTTAAATGTTGTCCTTTGTAAGAGTTGTCTTGCTCATGGTGTCTGTTCACAGCAGTCAAGCCCTCACTAAGACATGCAGTAATAAAAAAAAACATTAAAAAAAATATGTTAGACTAGAGATCTATTCTCTAGATCTCCACAATACTTGCTGTTCCTGTAGTTCCCATCTGATACCTTCACTGGCCCTTAATATTTTTCTATAATTGACTCATGACTTTAGTGAACGACGTAAGCCTTTCCTGATACTAACACTCACACACCCGCTGCCCGATGTATGGGTTGTGTTTGTTTGAAGGCCCAGCGAGCGCCACACAAGCACAACTGTGACATTAGCCGGTGTGTGTGTTCTTCCTGCATCATCTGTATCATATGTAGCCAGTGTCTTAGAATTGGAGGGCAAGGTGACCTCTGTGGGTGCCACAGCACCGTGGCTGCGAAAGCTGTCATTATCTCAGTCAGTGTAGTGCTCACTGTGGAAACCTCAGGCTTGATACACCTTGCTGTGACTCTTGTCAGTCAAGGTGAGTGAAACTAATGGATCATCTAGCTAGGCTGTTGCGCGGGTCTCTCATTACCCATCAGCTTGGCCTGAGACTTCTATTCTGAAATGCACTCACTCCTGCAACGTGCTCGCTCCGTCAAGCAGCAGAAAGATCTGATCAAAAATTTAAATGAACGCATTCTGCATATAATATTTTGTCTCTTACTACTAAGTGTGGTAAATAGGTTGAAATTTGCATATAAATCAGTTGTGTTTGTCTAGTTGTCTCTATGGGGTTGCTATGAGGGTGCTTTGAATACTCAGTGAAATTTTTAAGAGATCGCTGAGCCTAAGAGAGGATATGAAAAATTATGTGTGTGTGTATATATATATATATATATATATATATATATATATATACATATATATTTTTTTTCCAGGCATTACAGGGGTTTTTCCTAATGTGGTTTAAATAATTCTAACCAGATGAACCGTTGTCGACAACTGCGTTTAAAACATAATTAATTATGTTTGCAGGCTTGCTATTGTAGCAGGAAATTAAGATACCATACATGTGTCTAAAAGGGAATGTCTCAATTGTCTTTTTTAATCCACTAGAAAGCTACACATCTATTTCCATCCAAGGAAAGAAAAACACTACTCTGCTACAGTAATACTGGTTTTTGCTAGGATTAAGAGGCCGTGGATGGTTTGTGGGATTTGTGATTTCTCCGCTCAGATGAAAACCAGATGGGTTAAACCAACAGCAAAAAACAGTTGGGGTGCGGGGGAGATGGCAAGAAAAGTCATATTCGAAAATTAAATTTGTTGTTACACCTTCTCTTATTTGATGAGATAGTCGGAAACTTGATTTGCAAGATAACGTAACTCCCTGGCCCGGATCTAACCCAATAAAAGTTTTGAGTCTATTTTGTTCTGGAATAATTAGGTAACAATATGATAATCAGATGGGTCTTTTTATTAGAAACAGAAAAGTCTTGTCCCCCTCCAATCATTCAGGAAATGTTCATTTCAATGTAGATATAATGACTATATATATATATATATATATATATATGAGAGAGAGAGACAGTGTATGCCCTTTCCAGTAAGTGTATTCGCAATATCTGTGTAGTCACTAATTATACATCTTAGTAATATTTGGTATTTTAGCACAGACACAAGGAGCTAATTTACATCTTCTGATCTAGAGAGCACGAACAGTTATGTTAATCACGCAGTGTTTTAGGAACATGATACGCAAGGACTTAATGTAGGCCATTTGTCAGGAGTCTTAGGCTCATTGGATCTCTCGTCCAACCACAGTCCTGAGCTCCGTGAGGTGGGCTTTGAGCTCAGCTTTTTACAAGTGTTTTTGCCCCACTCTCCAGGGGGAGAGACAGAGGCTGTGGAAGAACCAAGCGTCCAGGTTTGCAGGGGCCATGGTAGTGCAGAGGTTTAAAGATGGACCCCAGGACAGCGTTCCCTGGAATTCTGTAGCTCGATGCCACAGGCAGAAGGATGAGAAGGGAGGCAAACATTGTGCTTATGGAGCTTAGAACCTTAAACACAAAGAATTGGGAAACATCTTGGAAACTGGCCAAACTCTTTTATTACAGATAAGAAAACAGTGACCCAAAGAGCTAAGAGCCGTATCTTCAGTGTGTAGGGAAGATAAGAATCTAGATTAAAAGGATGAATTGGCCGTTTGAAGTGCTGATAGTGTTTTTTTAATTATTGTTATAGTATTTTTGTGCTGGAATATATACAAACTAGTGCCAGATCTAATTCTTTTTTTCAGATGTGGTAAGAAAAATGTTTGGATGCAGTGAGCATCACAGCCATGGCTATGGCAGGGATTAACAAGGTAATTCTAGTTAATTCTCTTCAACACGTACTAACCAAGTGTCTGTGAGCTGGAAGCAGAAATAAGTGCTGGGGAAATAGTCTAACACAGACAGGGCTGAGTCCTTGACCTCAGGACCACTATCAGGTAGTGATGGGAGAAGTGTCAGGGTACTATAGTCACATAGGAGGGACACTCAGCCCAGTGAAGGGGCCATCAGAGTTGGAGCATTGGAGAGATATCCAGAAGGAGGAAAATGATGACTGTAAAAGGAAGTTCCTAAGCCAAGCCCTGACCCCTACTAGAATCTAGAGCTATACGTGTGGTTGTAACAGAGTCTTTCCACTTGCTTCCCCCTCTCTCTCTCTCTCTCTCTCTCTCTCTCTCTCTCTCTCTCTCTCTCTCTCTCTCTCTCTCTCTCTGTCTCTCTCTCTCTGTCTCTGTCTCTCTCTCTGTCTCTCTGTCTCTCTGTCTCTCTCTCTGTCTCTCTCTCTCTCTCTCTCTCTCTCTCTCTCTCTCTCTCTCTCTCTCTCTCTCTCTCTCTCTCTCTCCTGCTTCCCTCCTCTTCCGGATCAGCAGAAGGTTTCCTTCCTGGCAGAGGCCGGCATTGATGGGCCGTCTAGCCTGTGGTTTCCAGTTAGCATCGGCCAATGGAGAACCCAAGGAGGAGAGGTGAAATGAAGACGTGGTGGATTCCTGTGCTCATAAACTGGTTCTAGCTAGCTAGTGGTGGTCTAGGTCCTTTCTCTACCCAGTTTTCTCTTCTAAGGTCCTTAAAATGGCTTCTTCCCTTGGGTGATCACAGCTTGTCCTTGGCGTATCCTCTACTCCTGTCATTTCTTTGTAACAAGTTCCTTTAAATTAGGCCTTCCTTGAATCACCCCAATTTCTTATGCAAGGAATCCCATAGAGAAAGACACTGTAATGAGCGGTGTTCGTGAGAATGGAGAGGCAGATGGAGAGAGAAGCAGGAGGGGTTGAAAATCTAGACGAGTCAGATCCAGGAGTATCTCGGAAGCACAGGAGGACTCCAGGTTTATTTGCCATGGACTAGAAGGGCATGTCAGGAGGGAAGTGACAAGACCTGATTTATGTTTTTCAAAAATCACTCTGGCTGGGTGGATGAGAGGCCTTGAGGAGCCAGGACAAAAACCATGTCTTAGCTCCGATGTGAGACTGGAAGTTTCCCAATGAAAAGCAAGAGCACAGAAAGATTCCTTAGGTGACCAACATTGGAACTGACAACCCATAAAATGAGTTTGCAGCCTGGGATAGAGGGAACACTGACCTATCTTTTGGCAATACAGGAAGTGAGCATATCGGTCATTCGATGGCTTCCTTCACGGTCTATGGGGAGCTTCCTCAGTGCCAGCAAATAACAGACACGGACTATGAGGTTGGATGGACTGAGATAGCAGACGAGAAGCCCACAGGGAGGAAGAACGGGGATAGCTTGGCAACTGACATGAGAAGCTAGGAGAACACCAAGTTCTTCTGCTTGAGAGTCACAAAAATAAAAACAAAACGAAAACAAAAACAAAAACAAATGTACTCTTGGGGGTGAGGGGTTCGAGCTAGTCATCAAGCAGAGGAACATTCTGTGGGGAAATTTAATTCCCCAATGGGAATTCCACAAGATGGAATGGACTGTTTGGGAAGAAGGCATTCGATAAAAAGTAATGTAAAAAAAAATATTGCATTCCGTTTCAGGAGTGACAAGGAGATCCGGGCCGAATTACTTAGAAATGAATATTGAGATGTGGTGTTTACTTATGAAACCGTGAAGGTAAACTGAAAAATGGTTTGCAGACAGCATAGCATCCTTCAGACCTCTCCGGAGCCACAGAGATCCACAGATGGGCCTAACCCAGTTAGGGACACAAGGTAACCCAAGGGCAGGCATAAATTCTATAAAGCAAGAATGACAAGAAAAACCTATAGCATAAAGGTTTGCTTAGTAACCTACGTTTCTATAAGGATAGCCCCCTAAAGAAGAAAACAGAATTATAACATCTGGCACAGAACACTGCTGTGCTGAGACACGTGTATGGAAGACCCATGACAGAACGTTGGAGGAAGAAAAAGGCTAAGGGAGTGAGATCGCTTTAACTCTGTTAGACCAATGGACAACGCTTCCGTCCCAACAAAGGAAGGAGATAAACAAGGGAGACGACGATGAGGCTAACCTCGAGGGACAATAATTCTTAAGAGAAAAGCAGCAAGGAAGAGATCTTAAAGTACAGCATACAGTAAGAACCGCGTTTGGGGACAGTGGTCCATTTGTGGGGAGTCACCAGTGGAAATGGTGCTGTGTGAGACGGCACCCCAGGCTGGACAGCATCACTTTTGCTGTTGAAATGCCCACTGCTAGATTGGCCTTTCTAGAACAAATGTGATACATGAATGCAAAAAAAAAAAAAATTGTAAAGAGAACGTCACATCAAAATCCCCTTTGTACATGGGCTTAGTCGTTGTCACGACCCTGAGTTCATTATTGAGAGGGAGCACGGAGAAGACACAAAAGGGCTTCCTCAGCGACAGTTTACCACCAGCATATTCTTGGACTTGAGAAAAAAATGTAAGGTTCTGCTCCCACTTTCCTTCCTGGAATTGTTTTTCCCCTTGTGCAAGTTAAAAAATCAAATCCCCTTCTTCCTAGTGCTCAATTAATAGCTTTCATCGAAACGTTTCAATGAAACGTTCAGATCGTTTAGGACACGGGATCGTTTTGTGATTCCCATCAGTATAAAATATGTCCCATCACGATGATGTACACTCCGAACAGGAGTTAGTAAGCGTGGAGTTTTGCGGGATAATTCAAACTTCAAGGGTGATGGTAAGTTAGAAAGGGGAGAAAAATCAGCTTCCTCACACCCAAGATGATCCCAACTCTGTCCCCTTTCTGTTTACAAAAACATGCATTGCTCAGTTGCTCTTATGCCACCATAAGTGGGGTTTTTGTGTGTGAGCATGCGTTACAGGAGTGTGTGTGTGTGTGTGTGTGTGTATGTGTGTGTGTGTGTGTGGTTATTTGTGTGTGTGTGTGTGTGTGCGGTGTATGTGTGTGCGTGGAGTGTGTGTGTGTGGGGTGTGTGTGTGTGTGTGTGTGTGTGTGTGTGTGTGTGTGTGTGTGTGTGTGTGTGTGTGTGTGTGTGTGTGTGTGTGTGGTGTGTGTGTGTGTGTGTGTGTGTGTGTGTGTGTGTGTGTGTGTGTGTGTGTCTGTGTGTGTGTGTGTGGTTATTAAGGGGCTCTAGGTTTCCACAGGGGTCTGTGTGTGTGTGTGTGTGTGTGTGTGTGTGTGTGTTTGTGTGTAACTTAAGTCATAAGATCATGAAAGAGACCCAGTACACTTAACCTTTGTGGTATGCTGGTTGGAAGTGTGTGGCCTCTGCTCACAGACTATTCAAAGCAAAGGTGGAACAGATATGGCATCTGGCCAAAATCCAGCCTACTACCTGTTTTGTAAATAAAGTTTTATTGGCACACAGCCATGGGCATTTTATTTGCACACTGCCCATGGCCGTGTTGGCCATGAAACAAGAGCTGAGTACGGCCAACAGAGATTGTAAACAGTCCACCATGCCTAAAATATTCATTATCTTGCTCTTTGCAGAAAGAACTGTGCCATCTCCTGATACAAAGGGAAACATTTACTCCATGATGTGGACCATGTACACTATTGTAAATCAAATAAAAATTACATTAAATTCCTCAAAGATTGTTTCAAGGCACAATAGCTGTATTATGCAGAATGCCAAGGTTCTTCGGAGACACCTGACCTACTTAGGAATATAATTCCTTTTTATTCTCAACCCTACACCTGGTATCTTAAGCTCCGACTGTTATTTAATGTCTTCAATAAGTAAAATAAATAAATAAATACAATAGCCACAAGTTCTATAAACCCTCCCGAAACACAATGTCTCCTGCTCCCCTTCTGGCTGTATGGCAGCTGCTAACTATCAAATACTATTTCCAGACCCGTGCTGACATCAGTCGATGATCATACACAAAGCTCTTTGGCATGATACACACTGTGCGAGTCGAGGCTGTTAAAATGAAACAGCTCTGTTCAAATTAACTCTATTCACATCACAGGGAAAATATCTCCGTGCGCCAAATCAATTCCTCCCTGTAGCAGTGGGGGAGCGAAGAAAAGTTTTCCACCCTCTACAAAAAAAAAGGTGATTCAGACGAGGGAGGGAGAAGAAGGGGGGGGGACCACCGAAATTAAAATGATAAAACAAAAATCTGCCTGACAGCAAGTGCTTCCAAATGGATGAAATTGGACTAAAGACTGAGCCTGCCACAAATTTAACTGACAGGGAAGTCAAATTCTGGGCTTGGTTTGCTTATTAGCACTAATATGACTACATTTGGGTTCCGTTCTGATGGGGGAGGGTAAGTACCCACCAAAGTATCTCCACCTGGTGGAAGCCCTGGTGGTGGTTAGAACGCAGACCGTCGGAGCTTACGTGGAAGGGAAAAATGTATTTTCTTCTTAAGGGAGATCCACTGTTAAAGGCCATTTCAGATCCCGGCATAGCCTTAATATAAAATTTCTTAAAATCATTACATGACTTTTTTTTAAGGTCTCTTTGTGAAGCTTAAAATTCTACAGATGTTATTGTTCTCAAGATGATAGGTATTTTCCTTACATGATTTTTAAGGAGTGCTTCTTGAAAGTTCACAATTTCTTTCTCCAAGTCCTTTGTAATCCATGGTTGAAATTCGTATTCAGGGCAACCACATCATGGGTAAGGTTTTGCACTGCTGTTGGTGGTGATTTCCTTCCTTCCTCTCTCTCTCTCTCTCTCTCTCTCTCTCTCTCTCTCTCTCTCTCTCTCTTTCTTTTTTCTTTCTTTCTCTCTTTCTTTCTTTGTGGGACACGGCAGCAGTCGAGAGGGACTGTGAGTCGCAGGCAGGGTCCCACAGTAAAGGCCACTCTCATT